>NC_052133.2:29897034-30220933 GCF_016086655.4 Lepeophtheirus salmonis
TGATTGAACCATATCGATGTTCACAATTTCGAAACCCATGTGACGTAATATAACAATGTCTGAGAAGACACACAACATCTCCAAACATTCATCTATAAAATCGGCAGGACCAAATTTTAAATGGGACCGATTTTTTCTATGAGACCTTCGCAGACCAACTTAGTTTGATTTAACTAAAATTATAATGGTCTTCTATCAGTCTAGGATTTTTAAACCGAAATCCAAGATTAATGAAAATTTATGAAACTAGAGACACAGAAAAGTTTTTTTTTTTTTTACATTGGAGATGACGTTTCCCGAAATCTAAAGTGGTCAAGCTCGACTTGTACGGAGGGAAAATGAATACAAATTATCCGATCCCCCCCCCGCCTCTTCCCTGCACCTAAACAACAGAATTTATTGAAGAAAGTAAATATTTGAATCGAAAATCGTATTTTTTTTTTTTTTTAATTAGTCTATATTTAAAATTGTACAACACAATAAGAAATTGAGAATATTCTCGTATAGTATTTTTTGGTATACAGATGCAATGGTGCTACTGAAGCCTTTAAAATGGTACTATACTAAATTGATGCTAGAACTGGTACTAAATAAAACACCAATACTTAAGCCCTCAAATTTCTGAGCTTCGCCCTTACTCTAAACAAAATTGTTCTTTTTAAACAATCAAGAATGAAAAGTTTTCTTTCTAAACAGAAATAACAGAAATTCAACAGATGCTCTTGTAAATTAATGTGAAAAACTTTTGTTAAAATATTTTTTCACCATTTTGGTACGGGTACGAAAATATTGGTGTCGTAACAACACTATTCTCGAATAAGGTATCCTTAAATATAGGAGTAAATGATTTGTCATACCCCATTCAAAATTTAATTTTTTTACATAGACAAAAATTCTTCCTTTTTTTGTCGTCAAAAATCCCATCCCCTCCCTTCCTCTTGAAATGGTATACAACCATTGCCTTCTTTTGTGAAAATTTTGTGTTAAATAATATAAGAAATGTGTATTTCTATGGCTGAAGCCCAAATATCTTTTCAATATTAGGATTCAAAAATTTTATATACTGAGTTTTTTTTCGTGAAAAGAGAATTTTTTTTTATCATTAAATGGTAAACCTCAAAATACGATTTGATCTAACAATGGAATCTTGGTCATTTATGTGCGTAGTATTTTTATTCTTTTGGCAAAGAAACTATATATAACATTTTATTTAATTATTATGTTGGTGTCCAATTCTACTCACTTAATTAGATAAACCATCATTTAAAGATTTATAGTAAGACTTTCAATGGCGTGTATGAAAGGCTTGCGATATTAGAGTATGTTTTATTACTACTCTAATAGCAATTTAAACAATTCAGTAGTGATGGGTTAGTTTGTTAGTTAGTTAAATATTTATTAATGCTTGCCATACATACATAAGATAAAATTTTACAAAGATAAGGCAACGAACACGGCCACACAATGGGGTATATATGCAACTACAGTAGATTCTAAAACCTAGTTTACATTAAAAATTCTGTTCAATAATATTTTTTATTTTTTTACATTTCATAAATTTTAAAATACGAAAGTCTTCGTTTTTTAAATTAATTCCATGATGTCTCTCGTAAGATAGGACGGTGCATCTATTGATGAAACGGTCTGCACTTTAGAGTTCTTCCATACGGAGATTGCACGTTGAGCTTATGTCTCTCCACTTACTTAGGTGGGCTAGAAAAGGGCAATGTCCAGTGTAGGCTTGAACAATGAGTCTCAATTTTTCTCTTCCGAGCTTGATGCACTTCGCCTTCGGCTTATTAAGCATAGGATGCGTATGCTTCATCTTTGATCAACAGATTGGCAGCTCTTGACGATGAAGGGTGAGTCTATGGCGTATTATGGGGTTATGATGGTAACTCATAGCGAATCCAAATTTAGATAAGAAGTGCGGCAGACATTCTTCTCCAAGACACCTCAAACTGCAAATTCCACAGGTTTAATGTCAGGGATGTAGGAGGGTCACAAGAAAGTAGGCCGAATTCAGCCATATTAATGCTTTAGAAGTTTTGGTTATTTTTGGATTTCTTGAGGTTCTAGAAAGTATGGATGGAGATACTTTCAATGTTAGATCATGTTTTTTGTTGTTGTTCCGACATTTTGCTGATCAAAACTTGTTTATTTATGTTTCAGCTGTCAATGAAACCTCATAGGTAAAAAAATGGATAAAAATTTGAATTAACTGACCCAGCAAGTTTTGATCTCCGCCATTTATATAATCCACCAAAAATCTTATCTGTCGACGTGTGCCTGTTATTGCAGGTTATACGAGGTTATTTTTTTATATCCTTGTACCGGTTCGGAATCCACAGTTACAGATATTAACTAGAGTCACCTCTTTGCAAGTGTATTTTACAAACATCAATTACACTTTTATTTGTGAATTTTTTATAATTTTTTACTTTAAATATAGAGAAAAAAATGTATTCTTAATATCTATAGTTTTTTCATTATATTTAAAGTAAAAAATAAATTTTTTTAAACTTTTTTCATTACAATTAAATGATGTAAGTTTTTTATATATTGTAAAAAAACTTTAATTATACATACAGTACAACAAATAATTCAATAGAATTAAACTTTTTATTAGTTCATATTTCATCACTCCATTAAAAAAAATAAAGACAAATTTATTTTAAATTACAAAATAACTTCTTGTTAAAATACAATTATTTTCTTAATCAAGTCAGGGACGGACTTTAAATTTTTCATATTTTCACTACTTGTAATGTTTGAAACAATCTATTTGAAGAATGGTATAGGCCCATTTTGAATTGTTAAAGTCAAATTTGCATTCAAAACAGCTGATTCTAAAAAAAAACACTTTGTTCTAAGATATGTGGAATGACTCATTTTGTTAAAATGAATATAATTCTTGATTCCAAAAGAGTATCAACGAGATTTTTCACACACAATGATGAACAAATGATCCATATAAATTTTGAATAATTTCGTTCTTGGATGAGACTGATAAATTCTTATTTCGTGATTCCTTGTGCCGAGTCCTTTATTTTTCATAATTTGATACTAAAATTTAAAAATAAGTATTTTTTGTCCTAAAAACAGCTGTTTTCAATGCTAATCGAACAAGTTTATTTCATATTTTAGAAAATATGACTCTTTTTTTAAATGGCTAAAAAAAAACATTGTAACTTTAACAATAATCAAACCCTCATAATATTTAAAGGATTAGAAATTTAAAGCTGAAATTTTGTAATTAAGCTATTGTAGACCCTATTTTAATGAAAAAATTAATTGATAAACACTTTCAATTCTGTGACGTAATGAATTTTTAATATTTTTCCTCGTGTCAAAGAAAACTAACGGCCTGAATCCGGGCCCAGAAGAAGATACAGACGTTAACAAGGTAATTTCTTGGTAAGTTGGTCATTGCCTCCTTGATGGAGGCAATCAGAGAGTTCTTTATAGGATGTTCCATTTGTTTTAGATTCAAATTAGACCTAGACAAAATAATCTCTTGGATTAAGATTAGAACTATTGCTGGCTATAATTCCTTCCCAATAAAGTCATAGCATTGCTCATTCAGCCACTTCAGCGACCTGTCTGAGACATAAAATGTGCTGAGTCTAGTTGCCAAACCCAAGGGTGATCTCCTGCTATTTGCTAAATCCAACAGCACTTTTTTTTTGTTTGTGGATGGATCATCATCGATCATTGTCTGAACTTTTTTGGATGAATTCGGTTGTCCTAACTTTCCTGGCAAATGCCTAGTCGTTTTTTTTACGGATAATGACTGACCTGAGATCATCAGTCTCCAGAAGAACCTGACAAATATTTTGTACGGTCCAGATTGGAACGCCATTTACATTTGTGACTCTCGATTTGAAATCTACATGCTGTTGTAGACAAAAATCATCGTCACGGAGCAACGCCGTTCCTCCTTAGAAAATTCAATCTTCTTTATATCTGGAGTAGCTGTCACCATGATGCCTAAAATTTTAGTATTTTTTTCTTGATACAACGATGTTTCTGCCGGCAAAGTAACAGACGCCCATAAAGGGCTTCACCATAACAAAATCATCAGCGCAAACAAGCTCCGATTGGTTCTCAACGCCCTTTATTTGTTTCCTCACCTATGTTTTCTTATCTTTTCGGGAATGCTTCCTAGATGAGTTTCGACTCCCTCTCATCCTCATTTAAATGGTACAGGGTTATGTCAAAGAAGTTAAATTTCGGAATTTGTCCTTGTAGTGACCAAGGAATGACTCACGAAAAGTTAACACCGTTTTGTATCATAATTTTTCTATATAATGAATATAGTCCATACATGAATTATTCCTTGATTGCAGTAACTTTAATTTAAAAGGAGTTCAAAAATGTCTTAATTGTGGAATTATTGATTTCCTACATGGCTACCTTTATCTTGTTTTTAAACGTACCTAAAAGCAATGTGTAGTATTTGAATGAAGCCATTACTAGAGATAGATGAGGAGAAGGTAGGAGCGAGACATATGGTACACCTGAATTAATGCCCTTTTTAATATCAACTGCATGTTATATGATTTTGGGGAGAAAATGAATAATTACTTTCTATAAAGAGTTGAACCTTCTTCATTTAAAATAGCATTATTGGAGCGAAAATATCATACTTATATTTAAAAACATATATATATATACGTTTTTTTTTCTAATCGCTATACTTAGTTTTCTTTATACGGATCTCTTCTTTAGTCATTACAAGGAGCTTTGAGAAAAGTGACCAACATTTCTTCTAACCAAAAAAAAAAAATATTTTATTTTATTAAGGAATGATTACGTTCTAGCTTCTAAATAAAGGCGGCAACAACATACTACTATCTACCAAGACTTTCTCTTCGAACAAATTATAGAACTATATATGCTATTGGAGATTTCTGATCTTTTTACAATGGAAGGACATATTTATGCTTTTGCTACAAAATTTTGAATCCGATACTCTTGGCTTCTTATCAATCAGACTATTATTTTTTTCTTTGTAGAATAAGAATATTTAATATAATTATATCAAGATTGCTTTTGTTTTCGTTTTTTTTCAATTTATTTTTGTATCTTGAAAACCATTCCAATTAATTTATTTATCCTATTTTTATTATTATTATTACTCTCCCTATATGTGTATAAACATTTACAATTAAAATAGTCTTATAAAAACAATAAATCAATTAAATGACTCGATGAAATTTTATGAGTAGCAAATACTAAAAAAAAATATTTACAAGCTACGAGTCGAAATTGTGCACAAACATGTATGACTAAGAACCTCATCAAACTCGTTTGATTTTTACGAAAATTATCAATATTTGTAAAAATTAATTTAATATTTATATTAAAAATTAAAAGTAAAGGAACTTTTTTGGGAGGAAAGGCCTGGGGATTTAGGATTAAGGAGTGGCTCGGTAGCTATTTATGACTTATTGACACACTAACCCATTTGATATGTGATTTATAGCATAATAAGTGTAGAACTCCACATCATTCTACTATTAAATAGTCATGATATTGATTATTGTTAATCCTAAAAGGCTCTTTAGAGTGAATGTGAGATAAATCAAAGCTACAACCAAATACAACGAGCCTGATTGCAAATATTCCGAGTCATAGTCCAATATACTTTCAGATTTAATAGCGAATTCATGTCCAGTCCATTAAAAGTTATAGACACTCACGAATCCAAATGAGTCACTCCTTCCTCATTCAAGATATCCATCCTCTTTACGCTGGAGCGAAATATCTATGTGAGTAGTTATCATGAGTTAAGGACACGGAGAATCATTTGGCATTATCAACACTTCATTGATTGACGACTATAAGAAGATTCCTTACAGGCTACATTTATTCCCTAAATTTGCTATAAGATCTAAAAAATGTTGTTGTTGGCTCTGGAAGCTTCCTGGTCTTCTTACGAACACTCTTGGGGAGATCCTCAAACACGGGACAATTTTACAATTTATTTTGCACATTTTTATTACAACTATATCACAAATAAACTTGTAAATAAAAAGAGATTAATATATCGGAGATGGGGCGATATTATTAGGGTTATATTTATTCACTATTTTTTATGTCAGATCTGCCCAGTGCGGTTGAAAAAATGATGAAAAAGTATTTTGGAAAATTCCAAGCATCATTTTCAATAATATTATAGTGTAATAAATGCTTTAGTATAGCAACTAAACTAGTTGAGTAAAACTTGAAATAACTCTAATGCACGAACTCTGTCTTCCCTAGTAGTCGGCACAATACATCATATTGAAAATTCTATCAAGCTCTATTACATGATGGTCTAACCATCTATTAACCTTGATGTGTACAACATTTTACATTAAATGACTTGTTTTCACTCCTTTTCATACCTACCGAGAGCACTAATAATTTTGAAGTCTTGAGTGAGGGAGTAATGCAGATAGCCAACTAAAAAATATAATATCTTTATACACTCCGGGCGGAATTTTTATTTACATCTCTACTAATTATATCATTTCGCAAAGTCAGTTTCTATGGGATGGCTTTTGCGTCAAATTCAGATATGTCCTCAAAACTTGATACGGGACAGGACGGAACGTCAAAATTTAGGGACCGTTACATCACTAATAAATATGTGCTATCGCTATGTGTTTCTGTATATTTCTCCATAATTAGGCACTCCCTATGCTCAACCATATTTACAAATTCCTTCTTCAAGATGTAGGAATATCTCCTCGAGGCTCACTTGAGATTCTGTTCGTATCTACATATTATGTACGCCACATAATCATTATCGTTTAGTGCTTAATATAAATATTATAAGTTTTAGAACACAAAAAGAGAATAAAGGAAATAGAGACGTTATGTATAGATATGGAGACATTCGAACTTCAACCGTACGTACTCTCCTTCTTTTATTAGTGTTGTTCTGGGTGGGGGGAAGGGGGGAATACATATAATTTGTGAGGGTTCGATTAATGTCCTTGATAAAAGTTATTAAATGAGATGTTTATTATCCTAATAAAACTAAGTACAAATTCTACGATGGTGGTTCTTATATATTGTATATATATATACAATATAATGTATGTATGTATGCAGGGTGCGGATTTAAAATCCAGAAAATTTAAGGATAATGTATTTTACAATTTATTTCCCAAATATTTTACTCCTACATGTAGGGATCCAAAGTGAAGTGAATCAATCAAACTAACCACAGACTCCCACCTGGCTCTAAACCTGGCCCTAAGCCTGGCAAAGGCCTTGATGAGGAACTCTTTGTCTATGATGGCCACTGCCTCGAAAATGGAAATTTAGTAGTACTAAGGGTTCAGATCCAACGAGCTAAGAGCCTATATTTTTTTCCAAAACATTCAGGAGGTCTGGAGTGCGTTTTTTGCTCTCAAAACAATCATGAGTCTTTCTTGCAGGAATTCCCGATCCACCAAACTTCTTAAAAGCCTTGGCAACCTAGTAGACAGTTCATTTGGGTAGCCTTGTAGACTCAATAATCTCCTTGGGCGTGTACCCCGTAAAGAAGCACATAATAATGACCCCACAGTGTTTATATTGAGAGGACATCTCAAGGATTTATATTTTCATGTTATACAGTTTTGTTAGCTGAATCTGATCAGCACACTTTCATAAACATATATTTCAGGGTTGCCAAGATATTGAGGTCTAAGCTTGTTTTGGACTTTAAATTCCCACCCTGTACATAATGAATATTTTAATTACATTTTGTATGAGAAAAAGATTTTAAACGTTCTCATGGGAGAAATTTTGAACAGAGAAAAGTCTAAAAATGATATTTATCTTAAATTAAGATAGTTGAACCATATCAAAAATATTTTATTTTTAATCGGATATAGTTTGTCTCTCCTTTTGACGGTAGATACTTCATTTTAGAGTTTGTACCTAATGTATCTTAACTGCGTGACTCCTTAATTTAATAAATAACAACGTAGTAACAAGCGTGTGTAGCTAAGGCTCAGCGCGTTATATTTAAAGAAATATATATTAAATTCCAAGAAAAAAATCCGTGTCAGTTTTATATTGGAAACTTAAGAGTTAATAATAAAACAGGTTTGCATGCATATCTTTATGCAAAATGAAAGTACTAAAAATGTTGTATAAAAAAATAATCTTGTAGTGTCTGTCTTTGTAATTTTGTAGAATTTTATGAAAAAATATTTTTTTAAATATGCTTAAATTAAATCTTGGATAAAATTATTCATGAATATAAAAAAAGAGAAATTTTTCCAATCCACCATAGAATGAATGTGGGTAACAAATATATGACACAAAGTGTAATATATTTATAAATAACTCTAAACAAGGCCAGGTAATCTCAATGGGGATACTATAAATAGAGTTGACAAAGATATGACCTGCTGCCATGTCAAAAAAAAAAACAGATACCAAAAAATTAATGTGATTACCCTAACATTGACAATTAGAAGAATTTTTGAGAGGAGAGCAGCTAAGCTTTCATGACCAAAGATGAACAAATTGTCTGAATCCTCGTGACTGTAAATAAAAAATATGTTGGCACCTTTGATAGACAACATATCTTCTAAAAAAGATCACTAAATAATTTATAGTGCTACTTACTTGTAAATGCGTTTGAATTCTCAAAATAAAGAGAAATAATTAATAAGAGCACTAATATCTGCAGATTATCAACATATACTTTCTTATAATTTCAAATATTAAATTTTGTGGAAAAAAATTCAAAAATACATAGCTATTAACAAGTAATTAAATATTTTTAATTATTTTTTTTGGAAAAAGAGTTGCAAAAATTTTAAAAGTAAAATTAAAAAATATTAAATTTTTATTAAAAAGTTTCCTAAAACCATTGTTAATAAATATTTTGGAAAAAAGAAAACAATCAAAATCCACAGCTGCTCACTAAAAATTAAATTTTTACGAAAAAAAGTTTTAAAATTTTTTAATTTAAAAAAAAAAATCAATAATTAAATTTAAAATATTTTTTTATTAAAGTTTTTAAAATATAGTTTTTAAAAAATTGAATTTTTGGAACTAAATTTTATAAAATTTTTGAATAATAGTTATTTTCTACAAAAATTTTAAAAAATCTATAGCTAGGGACAAAAAATTAAAAAATTTCGAAAAAAAAATGAAATATTAAATTTTTTTTTTTTAATTAAAAAATCCATAGCCATTCACAAAAAAAAGAAATTTAAAAATTTTTACCCCTATTTTCGCGTAAAATTTTTTCATCTTGACCAAAAAAAAAAATTCCTTAATTTTTGGGGTAGGGTACAACCCCTCCAGCTCACCCCCTGCGGATGCTACTGAATCTACTCCGAGTCTAACAATGACTTACACTTAAAACTAAGCAACCAATTAATTAATCTACATTATGCATGAGCACACACACTTTATACTTTGATGTTCTCTCGTCTAGAATGAAAGAACAACTAAAACAGTTTCGGAAAATAAAAATAACACTGTTCAGGCTGCAACTCAAAAACTGTATTGCCCTCGTTTAAGATCATATTTCTTACAAACGTCTCTGTAAGTGAAGGTGCAGCCTCTACCAAAAGGGTCTGAAAAAGTGATCAATTAAAAGGGGTGGGGACTTGGATTCTAGATTTGTGAATCAACTTGGACTTGATTCCAAATTTTGAAGACTTCCGACTCCACTTGATATCACAATCAAAGACCCGTGTATTGACTTGGACTCGACAGCTAAGATTGGTAATTTGACTTGGGCATAAAAATTTAATTTGGACTGAACTAAAAAAAATCTTAACACTAGGACCCTGCATTATAATTATGAACTTTAAATGAACTCAAAATATATTTCTGAGGACTTGGACTTGATATGTACTTGTGAGCAAAAAGTGGACACTTGACTTGGACTTGCAATAGAAGTACTTTTCCCACCTCTTGAAATTACTACAATGACATAAGATAAGTTCAGTAAGTCATTTTCAACCATCCTAAATATTTATTCGAAAAATGTATTAGGAAATTCTGTGTCAAAATCAAATTTACCAAGTTTACATGGAGATTTCTATATCTGAGGGGGTTGCAAATATGTACGTACATCCATAATCTTAACAGCTTTGGAAGAAAAAAACCTTGTTCAGGTTGCTAACCTAAAAAAACCGCTTAGGATTTACAACTCGAATTATAAAATAAATGATCTAGTAAACATTTTTTTTCAATTTTTATTTACTACATTTTTTAAAATGTAGTTGTAAATACTTAATATTCTTAAACTTGCATACAAATCAATTCCTTCATCAGGTGTTTTTTCTTCATATAGATAAATGGTAACTAATACCTTCACTTTTAAGCTCCAAGTACATAAAAAATAACCAAATTAGCAATATTTATATATATTGGTATTACAAACTTAGATATCTTGTAGTATTTAATCTTTGGAATTAGGGGTGTGTGTACTATTTTATTAATTTTTATTTTATTTTAATACTAAATGGAAAATGCAATAATTAATGTCTCAATAGTTTGTTTGATTTTTTTTTTTTTAATAACTAACTTTTATATAACATATAGGTATATATATATACAGGGTTGATCATAAGTTTTGAACATAATAAATTTTGATTAATTCATTGATAAGTTGAACGCAGAGTGAAAGACTTACAGTAAATATTTCAGAAAATTTATTGAAATTTAATTTGTAAAGACTCTCTCCGTGTATAAAATTCTAATAAATTTTGATTTATTTCTAAACGCTTCATCTGTTCATCATCCGTGACATTCTGACCTTCACAAAACTTGAATAAAAACACATCCCTAGATCTTTATGGATGATTCGACTCATTGAAGTCCTAGACATATTGATCTCCTTGTCCATTTTAGCTATTGATCGGTAGGGGTTCCTGTAAATTTTTGCTAAGAATTTCCCGACGTTTGTCAGATTGCCAGCTGACCTAGGGCGTCCACTCCTCGGCTTGTCATCAATATTTCCAGTATCTAAAACCTTCTTGATATTATATTTGACAGAACGAAGACTAATTAAAATTATCAAAAGCCCAAATATTTGGTGCAATGATTTACAAGTACAATAGAGATATTCTTCTGATTTTCTTGACTAATAAAAATAAGACATTTGTTTTAAAGCAGAAGAGAATGATTGAACATTGCGTTACAAGCAATCAAATTACAGATAGGATCTTTTGCCGACAAAATATTGCAAGCCAAAGCTTAGAGGTTTAAAACTTTTGGACAAATCTATATATAGATCCAACATTTATCTTTAGAATAACGAGATAAAATAAAATATCACTAATAAGGACTTAAAAGGATAATTACAAGAAACGAATGCTTCAAAGTGATAAATAAGAGTATTGTATTGTAAAATATGCCAAAATTTATCTGCATATGTTATGTATTGTCTTTTATTTACTTATAATCATGACGTAGGGATTTGTTTGAAATAGATAGGTGTTTTACGAGTTGGTATATTTTAATAGTTATATAGTATGTACATCCTTTTAAATGTAATCCCTTACAGAATATATGTTTTAGTGTATGATTGTACCCCCAATCCAAATGTGTTCTTATTGACTTTACTCCGGTCCGTTGCTTCCGTCTGTGTGGTGGTGTTCGTAGAACATTACAACATATAATATATAAAAGAAAAAAACATATTCTAATGTGTGATAAGGGAACAGTGACGCCATCGTACTAGATAAAAGTTCAGGAATTTATTAAACAATTCTAGAATCCAAAAACAAGAATAAATACATATAGATAGATGTAGAAAGAGACAAAGGGAGAAGAGAAGTGGATAGAAAAAGAAAGGGATATAGATATAGAAAGAGAGAAGGAAAAGAGAGTTTTTATTTCTGTTAAAAACAGCTTTATAACCTCAGAGGTGCAAAATGTCATAAGAACATGCTTGGTTATTTTGTACGTCTTCTTACTAAATTTCAGACTGATTTATTTGACAGTTTTGGATTCCATGTGATAACACCACAAAATGACTTATAAATATATACAGGGATGTGTAGGTAAATTGGGACATTTTTTAAAGCACTATAACTTTAATAAAAAAATTAATTAATTAATCAATTTAATTAATTTTACAAAAAGTGCGAGGTTGGGTGTCTAATTTAAGTACAAAAAGTTTCGTTCAAATAGGTAAACAAACAAACATGGAGCATTAGAAAAGGTTGGCCATTTCGAAATGATTGGTACCCCCACTAGCCTCCCGCAATCCCCAAAACGCTATCTTATCCCAGGTGGACAATCTACAGGATCTACGTCAAGTGGAAGCTGACTGCCATCTAAATGGAAGTCTCACAAGGCAAGTAGTTACAATAAGAGGAATCCCACGTTTATGGTGGGCCTCAAACGATCGATTGAGGCGAACCCGCAAAAAAACAGTGGAGTCAGCACGCCGACAGTCCAGAGGGTGGTAAATACCGACCTGAAGTTGACCTCCTACAATCACTCGAAGAGACACATCTTAACATCGAATATGAAGGAAGTCCAGTTGACCATGATCCGCAAATGATTGAACCTCCTCAAGGATCAGCTTCGTCCAGTAACTTTCTTCAGCGTAGTGAACCGTAAACATGGTATACAACAGCCAAAACAACCCCTTCTTAGATGAAAAAAAGGAGAAGATCCCCATGGTCTATATAATCAAGTTTATGGTCTCGGTCATGACATTGTGATTCATCGGATCCAACGGGACGGTGATGCCGCCGATTTTTTTCAACGAAAAAGAGAGGGTCGTCACTCAGAAGTACTGGGAGGTGCTGAAGAATGAAAGCTAACAATTGGGTCAATGTGTTCATTTCCAGAAGGACTTAGCCTCCGCTCACAAGGGCAAGAAGATCCTCGATTTACTCAAAGAGGAAAACGTCTACTTCTTGTGCCCAAAGACTTGGCCCACTAACTCTCCCGATTTGAACCCTATGGACTACTTCTTTAAGGGTAGTTAGAGAGGCAAGTCTGCTCGAGGCAGTTTGGCCGACCTCAAGAAATCAATCGTGAAGTACTGGGCCAAGGTAAAATCTGCAAACGTCGTCTCAGCCTGCTTTTCCTTCCAGACCCGCCTTGACAAGGTCATCGCCGCACCTGGTGGACACATCGAATAATCATTTTTTTCATGGATGGATGAACAACTTTTGTAAAATAAATATGTCAAATTAAAATTTCAAGATTTATATCCCATAAAAAATTTCCCAATTTACCTGCACATCCCTGTATATTAGATTATGCAAAAAAAAAAAAAAAATCTAATGTTTTAAATTATTATTATTACAAATGGTCAACCAATAAAAAAAGTTCTAATCTATCCTTGGTATGAGTCTAGCAGTTTCTACCTGTAGAGGTCCAGGATAATATATTTTTTTTTTTTCAGTTTTATTTTAGCATAATATGTAAAGTGACTTGTAATAATTTACTTGTATAAAACAATTCTGGTAATGAAATGTCCTTGATCTAACATCACGTGTATTATTGTTATTGTAAGTCGTAAAACACGAAAATGACCTTTAAGACCTTCAACATATCCAGGTTTGGCCTTCAGAACCTCTATTAAAAATTCAGATTTTTAGGATATATTTACGATTTAGAGCTACATTCAGCGTAAAAGAAGCATATAGACAGAAATCAAAGTTCATAAAGATTGATTAATAACAAAAGATCCATAATAATATTCAAATATAGATGAAATCTTATGAATGCACATTGTACAAACTTCATACAAATATAAATTAAAAGTTGAGAGCCCTATAAATACCTATCTCAATACATTGGATATCGCATTCTAAGAATGACTCTCTAAAAGGGGCAGAATTATATATTATAAAAACCACATAAATTATGACTGATCATTTTCACCAGAGGATCCTAATATCAGGGCCGTCAAGTCTACCGTATTTGGGTAATTTTCAAAACATTTTCTATCTGAAAAACGATTTTCTTATGTTTTTATGTAGTAAATTGTCATAAGATATTTAATTTTCACCCAAAATCAAATTTCGAGTTACCCAATTTGAGGAAGAATCCAACGTCAATTACCCTAAGGCATGAGCTTTTTATATTCATACATATACTATTCTTATTTTTACAGTAAAATTACGAGACATGACTGGCAGATTGATAGCACACTTGATATGGAATACCCCGAGCCTCTGTTGTGCATTAAAAAACATAAACAAAAAAAAATATATGTAACCCCCGCCCTACATGTCGAATATCAACACTCTGAGTTATATCTCTGGCTGCAAATTGAAAAGAAAGTCTCTAGATTTCGCCACCAAAAACTATTTTGCTCTGAAGAACACAGTCAATGAGCAAATTATGTCTGAGGTTTATATCAAGGCATTTTTAAAGGACTTCTGGAAGAGATTAGATGTATAAATTACATTTATATTTAATTCAATAAATTTATTTTCTAAGGCTAGTAGAAGTGATGAAGTCAGAGAGTAAGAGTATTGAGTTTTGAGGCCAATTGAGGCTATTTTAGAACTAACAAAATAAAATTTTCAAGCTCTATTTTGCTCATTAATTAAAATTTAGTTAAAAAGCTCCTTAATATGTAGTCTTAATAAGCGAAAGCAGGGCTTGTAGAATTACTATGGCGAATTTATGTGTTTTCCATTGAAGCTACTAAAATTTTACAATCTTTACTAGACGGCCTATATAAAAATATACACTATATATTTGCTGTCTGATGATGAGAGAAGACCTCATCATCATTCTTTTTGATGATCGATGAGAATGTTCCCTCGACAACAACTGACATTTTCTAATTTGACAGTATAATCCAGTTTTTGTTCCTTTTCTGCGTTAATAAAAGTTCAAAAAAAATGTTAGTAAGGTTGAATATGTTATCACTTATCAATTTAAGGGTGATAATTTTGGTAAGAATAGAAAAGCATGCGAGGAGAAGAGAAGAAATACTTATGGCATGATTGATTAAATAATATACATCTTCTTCTATCAATCAAGAACGTTATCATTCCCGCCTTTATTATTAAATTTTAATATAATATTAGATGCTGATAGTCGATAGAGAACTGAATAAAATGCCTAAAATAACGTCGCCTTCTGTCTGGATTTATGAAAATGGAGGCCCAGGAATTTGGAAAATACTTACCGGATGAGAAACAGATGGTTTGTCAGATTTGTTGCTATAAATGTGTCTTTAGTCCCCTGTCTAGAATTACACGCCACTCATTAACCTCATCTCATATCAAGAGCATGGATATTCATCTAAAAAATCAAGTTAATGATGAATACATCAAGTCAAACTTTAACTCTGATCTCACAAAGATGCTTATTGCATGTAATATAACCTTATCCATTGCTAATCATCTTTGCTCAAAAAATTTATGGAGAAATACACGGGTAAACCTATCCCTTCCCGAGGAACCATCATTAAACTAATGGAGGATGTTGGTATTGATGTCATTTATAGAAATACATATAAAAATGTTTTGAGTCATCCACACCAAATGACGATCAAGTTATCAGTAAAAAGTATTTACTAATATCGAAATGAAACTCTGAATTTTGTACTATTAAGTATTCAAATTTTTTAAAATCTATCCATAAAATATGATTTTATTTTAGCTAAAGATATCAAGAATTATGATACACAACTCATTAAATGGCAGAAACAACTGCTTAAATGGTCACAACAACGGAGGTAATAGCTTTGGATGGTTCGCAACTAGTTTGTCTGAGACTAGTTTCATCGCTTAAAGAATTGGGTATGATCATTAGGTTTTCCAATATTACATAGTCAATAAATATTACTTTTTTATCAGTTAAGGCTTAGCTATGGTTGATAGGCTCCAAGAAATGGTGTTCAGAAAAATCATAAAAAACAAAAACAACTGTTTAAATGGTCACAACAACAGGGGTCTCACATTGGGTTTAGCATTATAATTAGCAATTGTGTATATCCTTCATGATAATAGTATGTTGTTATATAAGCATAAATAATGGGGAAAAAATCTTTTTTGATGCTCTTAATAAGGAGTAATATCGCCGGACATTACTACATAATTAGCTTTTGCTCAAAATCTTTAAGATGGATTTATTTCTAACATTTTTTTATTAGTATATTTATTGTCTAATTTTATGATTTTGACATTTACTTTATTATTAATAATTAGTTAGATCTCATCGGTAGAGATATATCTATCCTGTGCACAATTGTATATAGCAACTTCCACATGAAGAAGAGGGGTGATTATCTTTTTGATTAAACCCCACGTCTCGCTTGTGTCTTGCAACCTAAAGTTATGACATATTTAATTGGATTCCGATGTCAGAACAAGAAAATATTATTTGGATGAATCTATTATTTCAATATTCTGTATATATAATTTATTGTTATTAGTTATATGATTCCAATTGTTTAATTTTGTATATTTATTAAAGCCTTCTTTTTTAAACTTTGAACTTCAAATATATTTCAAAATACTCTACTTTGTCGTTTCATTAGCTATTATTCTGAGAATAAGATTTATAATGAATTACAATTTCATGGAGTGTGACGTTTTCAAATCTACTGTAACGGATTAAAAACGTCGAAGTCAATTATACGTAGTATATCTTCATTAAACATTTTGCTAATAAATACATTAGTTATACCCTCAAAAATCATAATAAAGCCGGCAGATGATTATCACATCAGCATTTTAAACAATGATACCATATGTCTTTCCCCCCCCCCTTCCCTTGCACGCGTTTTTCTCTACAATATTATCAACTTTAGTTATCATTTGCATTAAAACATTAAAAACAAAAAACCCTTTGATGTGGATAACTTAGTTCCATTTTGAAAGATTCATATTATCATTAGCTGTGCTTCAAGAAATTGCAATTTACGCCCTGCTGGACAAAAGTCTCACTGCTGTTTGTCTAGTATTCTCATTCGAATTATTTTTGGAACTCAACGATTATGTATTTTGTCTTATACAATTTAGTCAGTTGAATCTGATGAGCACACTTTTATAATCATAGACTTCAGAGTTGCTAAGATATTTATGTATTAACTTGTTCCAGATTTTAAATTCCCACCCTGTACATAATGAACTACTAAAAGTTTACAACCAAAAACAAAAAACAAACACGTTTTAATTACATTTTGTAGGGGAAAAAAATTGAAACCTCCTCAGGGAAGAAAGAGCGAAAAAAGAGAAGCTTGTTAAAGATATTTAACTAAAATTAAGATAGTTTAACTATATCATAAATATCACCACTGTATTTACTCTTAGAGGATCGATAGTGAGGTGTCAGGGGTCTATGTATTTTGGGTTTCTTTTTTTAACATGGCCAAATTGCACCTAACAAACATCACTGATAAAAAGAATCGATATTGTGATACCAATAAACCTCTGTTATCCCCATTAAATTATCGGGTTAAAACAAATAAAAGTTAAGAGAAGGATAAAGAAATCATTTTTTTCAAAGATGAAAGACAAACTCCCAAATATTTTGTATCAGAACCAATGGCGACCTGTCTCAACTTTCACCGGAGAAGGGCATGTGTAAATATTACGTGGGAGGAGATAATTCTCTAACAGGACAACTTCAATTTTTCCCAAATATTAATAACACATATTAACACAATCACTGATTGGAGTTACTATTGATAGTTCACTAGAGCCAATAAATACTTCTACTAAAAAAGTCATTTGGGCCTGAATCTCCACGGGGATAACAGTTCTGTTGATGCACTACAAAATGGAGACAAAATTGAAATCTTTTTTTGGGCGGGGAGAGGAGATTTCTAGCTCATATTTTCTGAACATAATTTATGCACTTGTAACTGATGAACAAAAATACAAACAACCTCTCACTGAAAACTTATGAATGTATTAGCAATACATAGATTTTGATCTATTTCCGTTGTTATTCATCTTGTTAAATATCTTATACTCCAAATATTTTCTTTATACCTGGCACAGTTATTTACTACAACTAAATAATAACTACTTATAGCTATAAATCAATAGACTCAAATGACTCAACAGTACTTATATAGGCTATAAAATATACTATAAAAAAATGATGTATTTTTTTAGTCGGAGTCGGGTATTTTATGATACAACCCTCTGCAACCCTGATATAAATTTAGTACTTTTCAGAAAAAATGTATAGAGCCTCAGAATTTGTTTTCTCAACTTAAAAAAGGTATCCGATTAAATTTAGCGTTTTCTAAAAATTTTTGTCTCTTCAAAAAAAATCCTAAAATGAAATCCTCCCGACGCAACTAACTGCCCTCCACCTCCTACTCTTGTAGACCCTATACTACTGATACTGCCGATTTTACCAAATTTTCCCTCTCTTGAGAGGCTATCACTAATCAAAACAATATTTATTGTACTAAATAGAACAGATTTTGCTTCAAAATTACATTGACTTCTTATAAGAAGAGAGGATTATAATAATCAAGATTTTGGGCATCTTTTTTTATAGATCAAATGTGTTTTAATCCAGTTATTAAACAACAAATAGTTCATAAGTGTATTTCTTTCCAACTTTTTTTTAAGAAGAAACTATTTAATTTTTGCTTAGTTCTTTTGATATTATGTATAATGGTTTTTTAGTTCTTATGTAAACCTAAAGAATTACTAAGTAGTATATTTTATTGTTTTACTGTACGAAAATGATCCAACATAAATGTAATTATATTTTTAAAATACTACAAGAAAATTAAACTCTTTATGTTTACATTAAATTTTCCACAAAATGAACGTCCTTTTGCCGAGAAAATTATATTTATATAATCACAATAAACCGAACAGAATAGATTTTAAACATACTTTTGATTATCTTTAATTTCTCAAGATAAAATAAATTACAAGCATGAGAACAAAAATGTTACATATTATAATACTGCAACAGAAGAGTATTCCAAATGTATTTTAGTTAATTTGCTCAAGATTTGTAAATAATTCTAAAATTATAAACTAGGTATCCTCTTTTTTAAAAAACAATAAAGAGATGGAGTAAAGAAAAATCGATATTCACTATGAAAGATTTTATTCTAAACAATTGAAGAATATAAAATATGATAGTACTTAATATTTTCAAATTAAGAAGATTGATTTAATCTTGTATCAACCATTATCATTATCACGATAGGCCCTTTGTTAGGTTAAATAAATGAGTGCGAGGTTTTGTAAAAGCTATTTTCGAGAAACTTCCGTTATTTTAAAAATAATTCATCATAATTACTTGTTATATGTTATATGTTTTTATGTCATATTTAATAGTTAATTACTACTAATTAGAAGTAGGTATGAGAAGGGAGGGGTCATAACTTTTACTAAGTTTTCTTCTTGCTGTATACTTTTGTATATATATACATATAGTTATTAAAACTCTCGAAAAAAACAATTTTTTCGTCGTTACTCTCTTAAAGTTTTTATTAATGTTTTCCTAAGTTGTAAGTTAGTAAAGCTCTGGGTAAATGATTATGGAGAGCTGAGTTAGAGAATAAAGTTTATTTCTTTATAATACATAAGTAATTATTGTTATTTATGTCTATATTGTAATATTTACATGCGTAGATTACGAAGTATTTGTTGCGTAACTAAGGTCATTAAAAAATTGAATCAGATCAAATTACCATAAAAATGTACACAATATTTTGTACATGTATATACTTATGTTCGTATATTAACATGCCTAAATATAACTAAAGATTTCAAAGAGATATCTCAACAATTTACAGTCCCGTAATCAGACCTATATCTAGAGTTGTAAATTGTAAGCAAAAAAAACCTTCCTGTGAGAGCGTAACAGCTTCCACACGTGAGACCATGTCCAATCAGGAAACAAAGGGGATCGAAATTGCAGCCCTTCTCCGAGCGGGAGTGCCTCATAACAACATTAAGGAACAGGTTGGGGCCTCGTAGAAGACAATTTACAACGTTTCCAAGCGCTTGGAGGCTGGGGGTGATCTCAAGCATTCCCCTGTGGCTGGCAGGAAGCCCACTGTCTCAACAAGGCAAGTAAAGGCAGTGTTCAAGAGGACTCCCAACAGGTCCATTGCCGACATGGCTAGAAAGATGGGAACGTCGAGATCAACTGCTTCAAGGGCATTGAAAAGGGCTGGAGGAAAGTCCCTGAGGCGTACTGAACGCCCTCTGCTAACTGAACGTCAGCGAGAAGTCAGACTTGAGCGTGCCAAGAAAATCTTGAATGATATCAAGAGCTCATCTAGACGCGTCATTATTTTTTCAGATGATAAAACTTTTACGGTCGATCCTGTTTTCAACAGCTAAAATGACCGTGTTGTGAGCTTTGGAGATGTGCAAGATAAGCACCGCTATGTGGTAACAACAAAGCACCCTGCTTCAGTGATGATGTTGGGTCTTGTGGCCTCCAACGGGAAGGCCATGAAGCCGGTATGGTTCCCCACTGGCTACAGATTAACAGCGGAGGATTATGTGAAGATTCTGGCGTCCAAGGTCCTTCCGTGGATCAAATCCATAGTCAGCAACTCTCCTTGGGGTTTTCAACTAGATGGAGCACCCGCCCACGCTTCCAAGAAAGCTCAGGAGTGGCTCAAGGACAACATGAACTTTTGGCCCAAGGACTACTGGCCCCCTCAGAGCCCAGATTTGAACCCACTAGACTTCTCTATCTAGGCGCACGTGGAGACCAAGGCCTACAAAAAACGACACAAGAACATAAATGCCTTAAAGGCTAATGTCAACAAGGCCTGGGCCTCCCTGGACGCCAATTACATCCAGCAAGTCTGTGGCAGCTTAAAACGTTGCCTGACCAGTGTCATTGAGTCAAATGGTGGCTACATTGATTAAATTTGATCACAAACTATTTTATTATTCTAAAAATGTATGAATAAATTGTTTCTCAAGTCATTCGAAATGTCATTATTGTCCGCGATATGTTCTGAACAAAAATCAGTAAATAATTCTGCAGGGCCCGGTATTACGAAATATATAAATATAATTCATTTTAAAAATGGTGAAAAATTAATATGACGGTGATAGTCATAGCAGTTGCAGTTGCAGTTCGCTAACTACCATATGATTTCGGCCCTTTCTTCTGCTTATTTTTGGAGGAAAGATTGTGTGATACAATAAAGGTAATGACGTGGTAGCAAATTTTCTATCATGACGTTTTATTAAAACTGTGAGCAACCATGAGGAAGGAAATCAACACAAACCCCACTTCTTATCCTGTAAAAGGTATGCAGGGATTACTTCCTTGTCGGTCTTGAATTCTACTCGGTCTCCGACAAGCAATTAACCTTATAACTGCACAAGAAATAATCGGGGTTTTCTGATTACTTTATAACTTAAGTGTTATTTCTTCAAGAATATAATTATAATGAAAACAGTTTAAGATAATGTGTATTTTCGGTTTCTTTTTTAGCATACCGGTACGTCATATTTTTGAGATCTCGAGTAATTAGCATTGGTAGGGAACCGAAGTAAAGCTATTAAAAAAAGTGGCAAAGGGAGCCTGTTAGATTTCCTTGGCTACGTCAAAACTTTTTCTGCAAAATTCCACTTTTAGTAATATATCACAGATGACGTTACTTTATCATATTCCTAGTGACATATACAATTTTCAACTTCTTTGCAAAATTCAGCATGTAAGTTAAATTAAAAAAGTGAATTATTGGAAGTTGAGTAGTTAGTCATAATTCAAAAATATTTAATTAAACTCAACAAATATGGCTCACATAATCTTCTTTTCACCACTTGTAAATAAAGATAATTAAAGTATTTCATTATTAATTCGAAACCATTTTCCAAAAAAACAAAATCAAAAACTTTTTGTCAGAAAAATTAAAAGATTTGATTATTAAATTTTTTGTCTAACAGCCGTAAAATACGGTAATATAATAATTTAAGGGTGTCCAATTTTAGTTTCATGAGAGGAGATCTGAAATTCATTTAATATATAAAATCCTATAAAAAAATATCAATTTTATTTTGAAAATAAGGTCCAACAACTTTTGTAAATCGGTAGTGTAGAGGGAAGTAAAATTTAAACATGCCTCCATCCCCTAAAGTCGTGTAGCTCCACCACTGCTAGTCAAACAATTCTTTCCAACTGTGGGACTATTATTAAAGTTGTAAAAAAAGTCAAAATCTGAGTGAGTGATAGAACCAAGCCAGGTATAACCCATGAAAATATGGTAACTCTGAGAAACGACATATCCGCCGTGGGAGATCACTATAGTGCTCCTTAACTTATATTATGTTTAAAATATTCAAAAAAATAGGAAAGAATTAATAAGAATAGTAATATCTCACATTTTCTTACATATAACATATTTAGGTTGTAAAAAATATGACCTAAAAGAGATCTATATTTTTTGTAGTTGGGAATCTTAGCAGTGTTTTTCTATTTTCCATAGCTGTTAAAATTATTATTTATTCTTGAGAAGAGAACATTTGAGTACGGTAAATACTCAACTACCGTAAACTATCATAATGCTGTCAATTAAAAATATAATCCTTAATATTCATGGATAAAAAGAACTCATGTAGAAGTGAATCTCACTTCCACATGAGTTTTCAATAATCAAGAATTCTTATTATGACAAAGGACTTGTTTAGACAAAATGTAGGAGCATTACCTTTTAGTTGACGCTATTATGATAGTAAAACCGAAATGGAGTATTTACCCTATGAAGAATTTGATTTGTCATAAAAAGTAATACTGAGGATTGTGGGGGAATTATAAGAGATGTAGTAAAAAAATAATTATTCTTACAATAGATGGATTTTACAATCTGTATATTACTTTGTATAAGTGCAATAATCTGTTTACGTAGATGGCATTAGAAAAATAAGATGTTGCATTAAAAAAAAACTTCTTAGAAAGTTTGTGATTGTTTGAGCGCGTGTCAAAGATGGACACCAGCATAGAGAAAAAACGCCATGTTTTACCGTTTTTCTTCCATAAAGGCGAAAATGCGAGCAAGGCAGCTGAAAATGTGAATAGTACTTATGGTCCTGATACTGTAATAACCAATCACACACAATTTTGGTTTGGTCGATTCAGTTTCGATAATTTTTATAATTACCACGCTCTGGAAGGCCATTTGTAGAAAATGTGGATCTAATTATGAAAATCGTCGAGTCCGACCTTCATGTGAACGCTGTCTTGATTGCCAAGGAGATTAATATTAATGGGGAAAAAAATTACATATAAAAAAAAATCCATTAAAACAAATGTATTTTACATTTTACTACATCTAATATATATAAGTCCTTGTCGAACTCAGAGTAGAATAGAGTATTGAGATCGGAGTAATTCCTGCCAATGTCTTTGCTGCTAGATACAGATTAGAATTTTTCTTTATTTCCTTTAAAATGACCTATTTCGGGGCTAGTATAGGGGAAATTGTTGATCTTCAAATTGTAGAAAGAAATGATGATTTGTGGGATTTTGAGAAATTAAATCAAAGTAAAATATAAAAATTCTGGCTTTATCAGACAAGGAATACTTTATACACGGAATATTTTTTTCTTTTTGCAAACATACGATATTACTCGTATATTAATATTCTATTTTTTAAATGTGTTATATATATATATATATTTATTTATTTTAGTTTATGTTGATTATGAAGTTATAAGTTTTTATAACAATATAATTAAATCATATAAAAAACCATACTCAAATACTGAAATCATTCTAACTGACACAAATTCGATACTTACACCTACTTTTAGGCCTTATTCGTTCAAGAGATGTTCTAATTCGGATCAACGAGTGACAAGAGGATGAAAATTCATCCAAGAAAAACTACCAGACCTCATAAGAGAGTAAAGTCGAAACAAATAATAATTAATAATTATGTTATTAGAATTTGCACGAAGTGCAGAATTATATTTATCCCGACTTGCTATTTACCCACTCTCAGCCTCGACTGTCAAAAGGAAAAATTTGAAAAAAAAGAAACGGTAGCAGTAGTACTAAAGGACCATAGGCCAAGACTGGACACTGAAGGCAAGAATTTTTTATCGAAAAAAATTCAAAAATCTTCGGTTATTCACAAAAAACTAAATTTTTTTGGGAAAAATAATTCAAAATTAAATTTCAAATATAAAACTTTCAAAAATAAATTTACAAATTTTTTCGGAAAACAATTTCAAAAATCCATAGCTCTTCACAAAAAATTTAATTTATTGTAAAAAAACAAAACTAAATCCATAGCTATTGATAGAGAATTAAATTTTTTAGAAAAAAAAAAAAAAATTTCAAATATTAATTTTTTTGAAAAATTTAATTAAATTTCAAATATTAAATTTTTTGAAAAAAAAAATCAAATTTTTATTTATTTTAGTGAAAATCAAGAATTCCCTGATTTGGAGGGGTACAACCCCTCTAGCCTACACCCTGTGGATGTCCCTGTACCCCCAAAATAAATATAATCACTCAAAAAATATCAAATGGAACAAAAATCCTGGGATATACATATTTATTTTAATACGTCTTTTTTTTTTTTTAAATTAAACATTGAATATTTTGATATGATATTTCTTATCACTATGAATGATGAATAAGTTATGAGGAGGTGTAAAAGAGTGTCGTTTTTCATCCGTTTTCATTCTAAATAAGGAAATTTCTTGAGTTCAAAACAAGAGAAAGAAATAATAACACTTTTATTAATCTTACTTTTAATTTGATGATTGTCTAAGTGGTGAAATAGTTCAAAATTACTATAATCTGAAACCTGATGGGTCAGAGAAAAACTGGGATCCATTTGTGATTATGTGCTCATGGACCAATCCCATCCTTGGCTTCCATTAATGGTTACAAATTTTGACCTTGTAATTGTTCCCTTGTTTGATTGATTGAATATTCAAAAAAAAAATTAAAGTAAAACTGCAAAATCAATCAAAATCGAACCTTTTTTTTTGTTGACGGCTAATCTTTTTAAGTTGTAACATAAGATTAGGCCTTGGTTATAGATATAATATAAAACATGGGCGGAAAAGTATGGCGCTTTTTTATTATTCACTGTTATGTATGGATGTGTACTTTTAGTGCCAATCTTTCGAAAGACAGCTGTCAAAATTTTATGAGAATTTGTTCTTTTGTTTGTGAGTTATTGTGCTAAGTGTGAAGTTGTTATTTCCAAAGCAAAGAATCAAAAACTATTTCATGCTTTATTTTTACACTGCTTCTTAATGGGGGAAGGCATTTTATGACTCCATTACAACTGTGAAACAAACATTGCCTTTTTTATCTGAGAGACAAAAAAAATACGAAACAATTAATATAAAACGGCACAAGAAAGGTTAATAGAAATATTTCCATCAACATTGGTACTAAGTAAAGAACTCAAGGGAAGGAGTGGACACTCAGTAGAAGAAGATTATGTTTTTTCCTTTTCTTTGCTGATTGGCTTAAAAATTGTCAGGTAACATTAGGTCTATTTTAAAGGTCTTGAAGGAAATTTATGTACTACTTTGTTGGTTTAATTTGATTATTTATCATCATTAGCTAATCGTTATTAATTAGAATATATTTATTATAATGTTAACGTGTAGTTTAGTGTATTGTAATAATAGATTAACTTCAAGTTCAAGGACTCCATATTCTAATTATTTATACTTAAATTATTCGCTTTAGGGTCATTCAGAAGGACATATTTTTTCGGACTGTCTTAGTTTTTTTTATTTGGGACACTAGGGGCATTGCCCCATAATCAAAACTCTTTTATCTAAAGATTATAAGGGGCAATCTTTATGGTGCTGTATCAAGGAAGTCATCGAAAATATATTCATTACAGCTAAAAAGCAATTTCGCGACCTTATTCAAACTCAAAAATATAAGCAGAATCCTGGAAGATCTAATTGAAATATATATATATATTGATATATATCTGTACTCGATTTTCATATTATTAAGACAAAAATTGTTCAAAAATATTCCTAAGTTGCTGTTAAGATACAATCAAAACTTTCTCGAAAGAGACAAACAGAGAAAGGAGGAATGAGGAAGAATGTTCGGGCTAGTAAAAGTGCAAGTATGCATAAAATTGTGCTATACATGTCTTGACTATTGGCTGTATTTAATTATAATTGATTATTTAAATATATATTATTTCCTACTAGCATTATTTAAGTTTATAGTGTAAATTCACTTAAGTATTTAATACTCAAAAAGTAAATTCGGTTCATTTTGAACTTTATTACCTATTTTATAAAAAAAATCCCCATTTTAAATCATGTGTCATGACAGAAAAAACTTTATTATATATCAGTCGGTGCAATACCTGTAGATGAAGACCTTATTTCTTTCTCTTATATTTTTGTTCTAGACTTTTTATCTGTCCACTTTTTCCCTTAACTCCTTAAGTAATAAGATAAATTTCCCTATTTTTTGCATATTATAAAAAAATTAAGGCCAAAAGATTTGCAAAAGTGGTTCCTGCACATGCCCAATTGCAGCAATCACACTGCCGGAAACACTAAGAAGTCCATCAGATTGGTTGATCTAATCAATCTATTCACCTAACCTGGCGTCTTTAAAGTTATTCTTGCTCCCCATGATCAAGGGAGGCCAACTTTAGATCTCAATTGCTGGTGATACTGTGAAGATTGACTTGAAGGATTGTGCAACTCCACCACCACGGATAACTACAAAGCATCTTTTAACAAGTGGGTGGAGCGCTGGGACGAGGTTTTAGAGATAAATAAAGATTTTTTCGAAAAAGAATGTGAAATAAAGTTATTTCTAAGCCTTATGGTTTGACTTCTGTACGTTCATTTGCATTTGTCTTGAACATTCCCTTGAATAATATTAACTATCTATTGTTTCAAATCCTTTCATTTTTAAAAGTCACCTCCAAGAAACAATCCATTGTATCGTACTTTTTCTTCTTCGTTGTTATGATTATGATGTTATCAAGTAATATTAATCTTTAGATTCATTACTTATAAAATGTTGTTATTTACAAAGCCTGAATACATTTCAAAGCTCACGACGGTTTTACTTAGATTTATCCCCTAACAACAGAAAATATAAGGGGATTAATATATTTTTCTTTACCACAAGTCTATTGTTCAAAATGTTATCATTGTCATATTTTAGGTCTTAAAATAAGAATTTTTAAGAGAAAATATATATCTAAAAATACTTTTTTTAATATGTATAGACAAACAAATATATAGATAATTCATATTAGGGATATGATCAATTACACTGAGTGGGCTCCCATGTATTTTAAATATTTCTTTTCATTTAATATATTATATATATTATGGGGCGGTTTGTATTTTAACTTTAGGACACTTTACCTTATAGCCATTTTCCCTCAAGGATATTTTTCCTTAATATATAAATAAATGAGATTTATACGTCGTTTTTATATATTTTTGGTTAAAGTTAATGTTCCCTTGAAATATTTTAATCAAAATATCTTCTGTGAGTTACTATAAAACGTATTAAATGGTTTTTTTCTGTTGGAAAATGATGGAATCAAGTCCTAAAATTCGAATGCATGAATGGACAAAATCTCACTATGTAATGAACTCAAACTAGAGACCAAATAGATAATAAAAGTAATAAGCAAAATAAACATACAAGGCAACGATTTGAAAAGAAGAATTGCTAATCAGAACAAGCATAATCTAAGCAAAGAGCATAACTCCATTATTACTCCAATAGAAGACAAACATTTAATGGATTTTATATTAATAAAAATGATACATTTTGAATTAAGAAATTCAAAGGGAGCATCAATTCTAGTCAAAAATACACAATACAAAACGTGTATACCTCATTTTTTTATATATTAGCTTATTCAAACTCGAAACCGTGATTGAAATTTCAAAAAGTTGAAATGCAAACCCTCTTAATGTGTAATCCACATTATATTTGCATTTATTAATAATAACTTAATACTAATGGAAAAGTGACTTCCTTTAATGCCTAAGTGCTTCAGACGAATTCAAATAAAGAAAACACTAATTATATTTGAAATTCTCTACTCATCGTCAATGCAATCTTGGAATGTCCTTCGCAAAAAAAGGAGTAAAATCTACTCTCTGGAGATGGATGATCAAATGAAAAGTATCTTTCTTCGATTTTCTCTTTCTGTCTCTGGTCATATTTCCTGGAGAACGTACCTGAAGAGTATCCGTATTTTCGTCACATCAAAAATACAGGCCTTGATTTTTGCAGTTGTATCTGGATTTACAAACAACAGAGAACAACTGCCTGAATGGTCCCAAAGGGGTTCTTAGCTTCAAATAGTGTGCAAGGTGTTTGTCTAACATCCGTTTCTTCGGGTAAACATTTGGGTATACTCCATGAATTCGAAAATGTAGATTTGGAATTTATTTAAGATAATGTTAAGTCTTTTTATTGTATTTGAAGTATGATAAGATGAAGACAGATTTTATTTCTCTTAATAATTAGTAAGTTTACTTCTGAGTAAAAATGCCTTATTACATTTTGTATACGCTCAACTCCTTGGAGTGCCTCTCCAGTTTTTTAATAAATTCCGATATCTGGTGACTGGTTCAACAATGCACCATTCCAAGAACACCTTTAGAATGGACTGCAGTAGGATACCTAATCCGGCAAACTATTGCGAGGGCACCAAAAGTTATTTATTTTTACATTTGCCGTACTGATTTTATGTTTTATATGAAGTGTAGCGATAAATGTTTTCTTTAGATTAATTACTAGTAAATTTAAAGGAACATTAAATAATAATAATAAAAAAATATTGCACTCACATAGAGAGGCTTTCCTGCAACTATAAAAATGAGAAATGACCACTATGAAAAAATTTAGTTACCTTTATACATCTATATTAATAAAGCCAAGTTTGTCTGTTTATAGGGGTAATCACTGCTTTATAAAATATGTCCTGCCGGTATGTAAAAATAAATGAAAAACAAATCAACGTGATAATCCTGATAATTTGAAGATTGTTAGGAGAAAAGCAGCTTAGCTGTCGTGATGTTTTATTAGATCAGCTGAAAGCAGATGTGAGAGGAAGGAAATAAACACAAATCCCACTCTAGATATAACAAGGACATATATGCTGAAATTACCCCGATGTCGTTTCTCAATTCTACTACAAGTCCCACAAGGACTTAAACTTATAATTCCCGAGCATACCCTCATTGTTACTTTCTGTCTTTTATGTGCATACACAGTATTTATTACTTTATAGTTAAATGTTCCCTTTGCCAGAAGGAAATAATCATTGCAACTACAAAAAGTCCCTTATCTTTCTAGAACATATTTTATACAGCTCCAGTGATAATTGATTTTTAACAATGAGCGTGTGTAACTACTGTTTAGTGCATCATGATAAAAAAAAACAGAAAAGGGAAGTGCCAAGGTTAATAAAAATACAAGGTTTTACAAGAACGCTTTTCCGACTGATGTTTGAGTTCCACCACGATTTTTAATATTGACGTCAAAGAGTATAACTCTTAGCAAGAGTAGCTATATATTGCCATCCTTGACTGTTACTGTTAGAGTACCGCTGGTATACTCTATGACGTCAAAAAATTTCTGTCTTGCCCAGTAGTCAGTACAGTAGATCAAATGGAAAATTCTGAAAATCCCGATTACATAGGCTGCTATATATATTTCTGATGTAGGCTACACTAAGTGTTGCCAGGTGCAATTTGACATTTCCTTTAGTAAGTTTTACATTTTTGTAGCATAATCGTACTCATAATATTTTGACGTACGACCATCCTTTGTGTTGTTTACAGTGGCTTGAAAAAATTAATAAGGCAAAAAAATGGAAAAAAGTCGTTAACATTTTCGTGCGATCATTTTTCACAACTTTCAACGTAGATTATCACGACAAGAGTGCATTCATGAACTTAAATCTTTATACGCCGATGAAGCACCATCCTACAGCACTGTGAAAAACTGGTTTAATGAATTCAATCTTGGCCGACACTCGCTCAAAGACGAATTCCGTGAAGGTCGTCAAAAAACAGTCGTTGTGCCAGAGAACATTGATGCCGTGCGTGAAGTGATAATGCAAGATCGTCATGGGAAATACTGTGAGATAGAAGCATCCTTGGGCATTTCTTCCACCAGCATACATTCGATATTGCATGTACATAAAAAAAAATGCCGTAAAAAAAGGTTTGTTCTCGAATACCGCACAAATTGGCAATCGCTCAAAAGAAGACTCGTGTCGATTGGTGCAAAGAAATGTGGAAAAAATAAGCTCGTGGTGCTTCAAAAGACGTTTAGAAGATCGTCACAGGTGACAAATCATGCATCTATGCATATGAGCCCAAAACAAAACAACAATCAATCGAGTGGGTCTTCGAAGACGAGCCAAATCCAACGAAATTTGTTCGCTGAAGAAGCCTTCGAAGCAAATAGTCGCCTGTTTCTTCGGCAAAACTTGTTATGTGGCTACTGTTCCACTTGAGCATCGTAGGACGGTCAATTCTGAGTGGTACATCACAATTTGTATGCCTGAAGTCTTCAGGGAAATTCGAAAAACGAACAAGAGAAGAGGAATCGTTGTTCACCATGACAATCCCAGCTCTCACACATCGGCTCAAACCAGCACATTTTTGACCGCCCAAAACTTCCAATTGATGGGTCCTCCGCAGTACAGCCCTGACTTGACACCCAATGACTTCTTTTTATTCCATTACATCAAGAAAAAAATGCATGGTCAACGATTTTCGTTGCCAGAAGATGCTGTTGAAGCATTTAAATACCATGTTTTGGAGTGGTCTCAATCGGAGTGGAAAGAGAACTTCGACAATTGGTTTGAGCGCATGCAAAAGTGTATAAATCATGCAGGAGAATAATTTGAAACACAATAAAACCATTTTTGATGATAAGTATTCGCATTTTGATTATTAGGCCAGCAAAATATATAGCAGCCTACGTACATGATGGCATAACCTTGTATTTCTATTAACCTTGGGAAGTCCAAATATAAAATAATGAAAGTGACTTAAAAAGAGGTTCATGAACGAGTTTGTGCACTCCCATATTAAAAAACAAAAGAAAAGAGGAGTAGATATATTCTCGTTAGGTCGTAAATCCTAAGTATTTTGTAGTGTGCGAGTTTTTCTTTGTTGGTAACCTGAACATTTTTTTTTTCTCAAGCTGTTATCATTATTATTTCATTTCAGTTTAAAGTGAATAAGTGTGAGTGTGTTCATAAAAAACAAAGAGTAATAATTTCTATATTAATAAAGAAACTCTATTAAAACATTCTTTATCTTTTCTTCGACGTCTAAATACTCCAGAGAATGTCGAGTACTACACTAGTACAAATTATCACACCTTTTAAAGTAATCAAATTCTACTTATGCCAAACTTTATTTATATTTAGAATTGTAAAAAAATAATACCTTAAACGAGTGCAATACTTTTTTTAGTTCTAACCTGTTATTTATTTTCCAAAGCTGTTATCATTATTCTATTATTCTTGAAGAGAGGGTCTCTAAGTATAAAGTGATGGGTTGAACTAGAAATTAGCTCATGTTTTTTTATAATTAGCTCTTGCTCTAGCCCTATTATAATTATTCAAGAATGGCTGTTTTCTAAATATGTTACTCCAATAATATTTTAACAACTAAGAATAGGAAGTCTATCACAACCTCTTTTCTCTGAATGATACTAAAGGATACAAACACAATAATAACAAAACAGTAAAAGAACAAATACAAAGTCGAAATAGTCAAAAATATTGAACAACTAAACGGAAACTGCAAAAAGATATTATTAATAATATTTGATGTTCTAAATTAATTATATTTTGTCGAATAAATATTAAAACAATCGTATTATTTAGTTACATTTTTAATTATTTTCTTCTATAAAATAACTTATAACTCATTCTAAAAACACTCATAGAAAACATTTAATTATGTTAGGTGAAAAATGTATTTGTGTGGAGATACAATTTCCTCACAAGGGTAATATTCCAAATTAGTGACATGCAATTTAGTAATTAAGTAGAGGATTTTTGAAATTGCAATTGTACTCAGATTTTTAAATGGAATTCTATTGAAGTAAATAAGTCACTAATATTTCCTCTTACCTAATGACGTAACAATTCCCATGAGCTATAGTATATGAATATAATAGCAGAATAGAAGTTCACATTATCTTGGAGAATCTACGATCTTCTTACACTTTTTTCAATGATAAGATATTCAAAAGTAATAATGGACTCAGGTGTGAGGCTTGAAGTGTCTAGTCCAGGATCCATAATTATTCGTACATACCCTTTACGAATTTGTTAAGAAAAAACTTAGTTTGAAATTAGGAAAGAAAAAACGTATGCTCTCTTTTCTTTTTTGTTAATTCTTTAATAAGTTGTTGTGGTGTTTAAATCTCTATTTCAAGAAGAATTCTCGCCTATCCTTTGTGTAAATTTCTCGGGGAGTTACTTCTATATTATTGAAACAAAATTTGTGTTTTAGCCGACGCCAAACTACTACGGGCAATGTCGAGTGCTCCTCTGTACTTTATTGCAGAAATGTATTTTACCCCCTAAAATCATAAAACAGGCAGCTGATATTAATAAGGTTCTCTATTCAGTAATACAATTACTGTAGCTCCCGCCTTCTCCTCGCGCTTCTAAGTACATTGTGGAGTGAATCCGCTCATGAATTCGAAAAAAAATATTTACTTAACATATTTTGTAAAAAAAAGGTCCTTGAGTCGGAAAAATGGGATGTCAGTTGGAAAATTTGAAGTAAAAAAATAAAACACCTCAAACTCAGAGGACTGCAGTTTTTTTAGTTCTTTTAGACCGATCCAACACTAATAAGTTTTGATTCATTTAATATACTCAAACCATAGAGATATAATAATATCTCTATGACTCAAACACGTCCCCTCCATTATAATTATTCTTATTTGAACTTATTCATAAATCATATTGTAAGAAAGATGACATGAGTTTTATTTTTAGCAAAAACGAGCAGTACGTAACCTCCTCCTGTAATATGTTATATGAATGTACATACAGGCTCACATCAATTATATACGATTCAATTATGTAATTCCATTAAGGCACACCTTTTCATTGGAGTTATTCAAGTGAATGGATGGTAAATAACTAAGGTTTCTCAATTCCCGGGAGAGTGTCTTTGGGTACGATCCCGGAAAACAAATTTTAAAAATTACTGGATCCCGTTAATAAATAAATAATACTGTGAAATTGAAATTTTTTTTTTACATTTTAAGATGAAAGAATAGATTTTAGACTCAATTTTAATAATTTTCATTTTTATCATTATAACCCCTATTACGCAGGGGTTTTTTATTTTTAAATTTTTTGAATTCCATATCTTGCAACAAAAATACTAATTAGTAAATAATGATCAAGATAAGTTTTGATGTAGCTGGGAGTGTATAATTGTTACATACATCATACCACCCACGGGCTAATAATATATATATTTGCATTACTAGAATCCATTTAAATCTTTTAATAAAAATATGATAAATACAAAATGTCAAGTTTAAACAGAATAATTATTCGGTATTATGTATTTAATGAAATACAGTCAAACCTTGTATAACGACCACTTGTTTTAAGCGTGTCACGGCACTAAGCGGCCATATCCAGTTTTCAAATTTAGAATTATTATAAAATAGGAAGCTTAATTTAAGAGGTAACCTACACTATGTGGTCACTTTTTCAATTTCCCTTGCATTACCACTAAATACAGTTAGACTGGAATTAAATGTGGGAATTTTCTCTGTGTTTAAAATCCCCATAAATCTTTGTAAAACGTGAGCCCTAATGAGTAATAAATAGGTAATGCACGCATTTTCATATCTCTAATAATAAGTAACACTTATAAGTACTACCCTTTCAAATATTTGAAATAATTATTATGGCTACGAAATGTGATAAGATGTTTATTTCTTATACATTATACTTTATGAAGCATAAACAATTAACTGAATGTGCTATTTATAATTCATTTTTGCTCTGCGTAGGAGGGCTTGTATTTACAATTCATCATTACTAGAACCGCATCATCGAATTATCAGTTATCACATTGTATGCATTTTCAATCACATAATATTCAGCTTAATTGGAAATAATTCATTGCTTCTATACATATCACTGTTAATATACATACATAATAATCTTCTCAACCAGTAGGACAAAATAGGGAGGAAAATCCGTTTCCCTTTTGCACAGGTATTTCCTCTCCCTTTTGCGAAATAGTTTGCTTGAATTGAAAGTTAAAATTTTAGTGATTACAGATTCTTTGTTTAAGGTGGAAAAAGAATAATGTCAGAGCTGAAAGAAGCGTTTGAGTTATTTGATGAAGACAAGAATGGAGAGATTTCCAAAGAAGAACTCCTGGGATTATTTGCCAAATTAGGGAACGAGTTGTCTCCTTCAACACTGGAGTCTTACTTTCGAATAGCTTCAAAAGATAATTCAGTAGGTATCAATTTTGAAGAATTTAAAACCCTTTGGGATTGTCTCACGAGCCCAGAAGAGATAAGTTCAGAGATAAGAGATGAATTTTCAAGACTAGATGAGGATTCTGATGGTTTTATTACGACAGAGGAAATGATGAGTGTTGTGAATAAGTTTTCTCATGTCCTGGGGGATCGTAAGGAAATTGCGGAGAAATGTTTAAAGGATATTGACATCAATGGGGACGGTAAAGTGAGCTTCCCAGAGTTTTATATTTGCTGGAAGTACAAAGCAGCTCCTTAGTCGATACTGATTGATGATTGCGAAATAATTTCTATCAATTTTAAAATTGTGTCCTCTATCACATTGCTTAAACCTTGATAATTTACTAACTGATTAAATATTTATGTCGTTTAAACCAATAAATCAATGTGAAAAATAACTTTGGTATTTGTTAGTAGGTATCTCTGATTTAATCATATTGCTCAAATTTATCATGGATCTTAAAATTAAATTCAAAAATCGTTAACTTTTTCGCTCATTATATTAGACAGAAACAACATGAAATTATTTTCGAGAAGTATAATATTCCAAGTAAAAATAATGTTTCTGATACTTTTATTGTATCAACCTATAATAGTATCAGGAGACATAATTAGTGATTTAGTGCAAGATCCATTCGTAGGATCAATCAAGGTTGTCGTTAAGGGGGTTTTCTACGCCGTCTCGGAAATAGCAAAAGTTATATTAGGCTCTACTTTATCCGTTATCAATATATTTTTTAAAGGTTTAGTTATCAGTATTAAGGAGGGGTGTTCAACCCTTGCCAAGGATATGATTCATGCAATTATACTGACAAGAAACTCTGTAGCAAATCATTCTGCAGGGGTCCTTGGTGATCTCTATTTCAACTTTCGACAGAAACATTCTGAGGAACTATTGGATTTAGCATATGAGGGAGACTTGCCGGGTGAATACTATTTAAAAGAAGTCATATGGGAAGATGAGGAGACACATATGCTCAATCTTATTCATTTGAGTTTTTTCATTATAAGTGGGACTACTTTCTTTATTCTTGTCTGTAATTTAGTCGTTTGCTGCTGTCTGGGACGGCATTGTTGGAATTTGCGGTCTCTAAGGAAGGCTAAGAAATTTAAGAAAAAGACACAAGAAGAGTTGGTCGAGTATGAAACGGATCTCGATAATATGTGGAGGAGTAAATTAAGGAAAATGAAAGAGGATGAAGAGAGAAAAATGCAGTTCATGGTATTAATGGCTGGGGCTAAAAGCAAAAAATTATAAATAATATATGTCTATGATATTTTGTATTGTTTCTATACTAAATTACTTTTAATAAGAGTAAACAAAACTTATTTGAAAATTTATGTTACTCATGTTCATTGTTGCTTTTTTATATAGAAAAAAAATATCCCAATATAATGTACCTATTAGGGAAGGTATTTCTATTAACCTTGCCTATTAGGGATATTTTCATAGTATTAAAAAATTATTTTATGGTCCTAACTATTAATTAATGTAGCATACTGAAATAATTACGATTAGTGAAAGATCCTATAATAATATTACTTTTATTTTTGGAAAAATGATGTATTAAGTATTTTTCTTTTTAAGAATACAATATTCCTGTATTAATGAAACCTGGGACATAAAAAAACTACATTTATATACTATTCATATCTTTAATATAATTTTTTGAAATTAAATCAAACAATTTAGAACCAACAAAATTCAATTAAGTTTAAAATTCATGGACATCGGCAAACTTGTTGTAGACAATACATGTCGACAAGATACTTGTCTTTAAGTATCTTGCATGTCGCATGATCTTAAAATAGGTTATGCAGGAGCTCTTGATATAATTTCCATAATGTTTCAAAGCTTCTATAGTATAATCATAAGAGAACTCCAATGAAATGAGACTTGAGAGTTGATTTGTATATTTGATTCCTAGGCCCATTTATTTTTGATAAATTTCGACAACATGGTGAGAATGAGCTTCCAAGTGTTCATCATAGTTTTCAAAAGATGGAAAACTAAATGTTTCCTATTTATTAGGTTATTGTATAAATTTTTGAAAATATGGATTGAATCACAATAATAAGAATATATTTTCTTTTGAGATGGAGAACGGATTTTCAATACGGAATGAGGTAAAACCATTTGCTAATTCGTTATTGAAAAATTAATGGTTGATCCAATGTCCATCAGTCAGGATGGTGACCGGTCTAAACCCGACGTCAGTAACAAGTTTAAAAACTTTGAAGAACCATTTTTTCATGACTTTCGAATCAATTTTCGATAGAGGAACAGTTGCAACTACGTTGTCTACTTGCCTAGGACAATTTTAAACATACAACACAACATTGTTTTGGTAGATTCATTATCCTAATATCCGTAAAATTTTCTGCCCGATAATTCAACTCTTTGAGCAGAATACACCTCGTCTATGATGATATAGAGACATCTCTGTCATTAGAATCGAGTAAAGCTATTTTACAATTCAAATAATCAGATATTGAGTTATCTATTCCTGCTTCCATTGATAAAATGGCGGTGAGCCTTTCGATGAGTTTTTGGTAAAACAATTAAGCCAGACGAAATTATTTGTCTATATAGAGTCGGACTTGTTGTTTGCCATAGCACGGACATTCCTAGAATTAGTGGAGAATATATCCTACCATATTTAGTTTCTGAATGAAGGAATAGCTGCTCTTGTATAAATTCAAGATGATTAATTGTTTCCTTGAAGTTGTCGAGGACATCTATGATATCCTCTAAAATAAAGAATTACTCCGTTTCTTCTTTATAACTACTCAAATAGGATAAAATATTGTTCACATTTTGATCCTCAGGTTCAAGTTCACGAGCAAGAAATCCTCGCTTGACTTTAGTGCTTGAATTGGAACCAAGACAGTAGCAATGCATTTTGTATGATCTAAAAAGTAACAATTGATTGTATTAATTATATATCTTTTAATAGTACATTTAGAGTTGTTGATTCGGAGTTATAAAATTATGATAAGACTCCACAACCATACAATAACTTGGTAAGGGTAGTACTAGTAGTAAATAAAAGAACACAGGGCCGGATTTATCATAATGACTGAAGGGGCTGAAACCCTAGAGCGCTGCACTTAAAACAAAAAGTGCTTAAAAGGTCCAGCGTCTCGCAAACCTCCATAGATAAATTGCTCAAAACATCCAGCATCCTTCTCCCCCTACACTATAGGGACCCCGCACGCTGTTGATCCGGCCCTGGAGCTTGGAGTTCACCAATTGTTGGATACAGAAAGAACTTGACATAATAATTAAAATCTTACCCCTCTTCTAAAATTATAAACGAATAATCTCTAATAAAAACTCGGGATAATTTTAATGAATAAATAAAAGGAAAAGAAGGTACTAAGGTAGTAAACAAAAAACAATACGTTCTCCAGACTAAACATATATTTTGGCTGGCAATTCTACTCATCACTCATCAGCTGTTGTAGGGAATGTAAATATAAACATAGAACCATGTCCTCTTCAACCAGCACGTCTCAGAGTATCCTCGATGTAGACCTTGAGGAAAAGAGCAGTACCTCTACTGTGAGTCCAAGTGCTCCAAAAATATTTCCAAACGTATCTTCGAGCCAAACGGATGAATTCGGAGATCTTTATCCGGAACGAAAAGGTCGGGTAGCTCCAAAGGCCTCGCTCTTGGGGCTTATGGAAAGGGAATTTAATAATGAGAGAGTGAGATGTCAGTACAATGTGGATCAGTGCTTAAAGAACAATTCATTAGTTCAAAATTTAATTAGTGGAATCAAATCTGCGGGTTGTTCCATTGATCCCGTTCGACATTTATCCTGCGATGTCTGTGTGAATGGTCGGAGCATTCAACACTTAGGTGGCTATGACGATGTCAATAACCAAGTCTTTGTCTGTGCTAATAATGTTAAGGATGAAGGATTGACGGGAGGGGTTATTTTTCGGAATTTGTTTCACTTGTTTGATAGATGCATGAATAAATATAATTTCCAAGATCCCAAGCATCTTGCCTGTACAGAAATAAGGAAGGCCAATCTAGGCCACTGCACCTACTACTACTACTTTTTCCAGTCCTTTGGAGAGTACAAACTTAAAAACATGCATTCCATGTGTGTTAAAAACGTTGCAATTGATTTTCTAACCAAGACAAAATTTCTAAGTCCCAAAGACGCTGCTGAGGCCGTAGATAGTGTTTTTGATACGTGCTATTCGGATTTGGAGCCTGTGGGAAGGCGCTCAAGTGGTAGAAGACAAATAAGTCTTGCTTATGAAGAAAGGTATCTTTTTGGATATCCTTAGTCTTAAATGTACTCTCTATTTATATAGTCTAATTCCAACAGTATATATTAAAGAGATTATTTTTTTGTTTATCTCTCATTTCTATTTCATGCAATAATTATCATTTTTAGACATGGAGAAAAAAAGTTGTCAAGAGGCAATATCAAATCTTTTGGTCAACGACTCCTCTATTATTCATCTTATCAAGTCAATGAACTACTTGGGATGTCCATTTATTCCTAAGCAACGTATAGCTGTGGAGAGTTGTGGGACTGCTATCGAGGGGGGCTATGATAAAGAACATAATCAGGTTGTCATCTGTCATAATAACATTCGAAACTCCAATGCTTTAAAATCCGTGTTACTGCATGAACTTCATCATATGTATGATTTCTGTGCATTCAGAGTGGACTTTTCAAATTTAGAACATTTAGCCTGTAGTGAGATTAGAGCATATCAAGCAGATGGTCGATGTTTTACCGCCCACTGGACACATAAAGGAAGGGAAAAGTGTGTAAAATTTCGAGGAGAGTCCTCTACTCAGGTCATAGGAAATGTTTCATCCAGAGAAGCAAAGGACGTACTTAATAGAGTTTTTGAAAAATGTTACGACAAGAAAAGTACTTTTTAATGGATGGTTTGTTTTTAATAAATATTTGTACACAATTTAGTAATATTTATAAATTAATCAATTTAATACATAAAATACATTGTTATACATAAAATATTATATTAATAGAAACTGTGGCACAATGTTATCAAAACGTAAAGGAGAAGGAGTGGCAGCACCGGTTTGTAACAAGTATAATAAGGCAAATAGGACTCAAGATACATAGGAGTAGTATGTCATTAATTAATTAACTGAGATGTTTATATTTAGTGAAAAGATTGTATAAAACCCTTAAGGTAGACTTTAAATCTCCATTGACTATATCTTCAGGTCTTGCCTTAGGTCGAGGCAATCCGTCATCTTGCATCAAATCAAATGCCAAAGTAACATTTTTAACTTTTTCTTCAAAAGTCTGTAATAGGAAAGAAAGTTAAATAAATATTGATGAATTAAAGTAGATATACCTTTGGTGTGAGACTATACTCATGTAAGGGAATAAAATACCCCTCTAATAATCCAGAGAGGAGACATAAGTACACTCCGTCTTGAAATTGAGTTTCCAAATCATTTGCTTCCAAATTTAGTTTGTTCAAATGCTTGTTAACGAAAGTTACTAAACTCTTCTTGACAACCTGTTCAAGGACAAATACTGTCAAAAATATCATTACTAGATAGAGGGAAGAGATGTCATTACTTCTAATTTGTCTGGGGCATGATCGAAGAGGGTATCGAAGGCATCTCTTTCGCATCTCAATCCAAGGTCATCATAAGATGAAGTCAACTCTTCGGAAATAACACGATGATTTAATTGACCATTTTTTTTCTGCACTATAACTACATCCACTTTCACATTTTCCGGCAATTTAATCGGAGCTCTGAAATGTCTAGCAAGGGCAACAAGGAGGTGAAGGATAGAAACTATGTTCTTGGTATGGACAGACTCAACACTCCATTTTTGTTGACCACGAACCAATCCCAATACACGATTCGCATAACTTAAAACGATATGTAATTTGTTTCTCTGCCCCTCTTCTGACTGAGTCACTTCAGGAACTTCGAGCTTCTCTCCTGTGAGTTTTTCTACAAGTTTTTGTAATACTTGTCCATCATACAGATCCTCTTCTATGTCCTGAACAATTATTCTTTCGACATGAAGCTCATCATTGATCCAGTCAAGAAGAGTTCTTACCAATTCTTGGAGTTTTGGGCTTTCATAGGATCGTGGATCAATCATGGAGCGTTCCTCATTCTCTTCTAAAAGATATTCCTAATTGAAGTCAAATAAAAGTATATAGGATGTCTCTATTAATTTATCTGTTTACAACAATAATTAATATTAATGATATTATAACACCAGAATATAAATTCATTAGAATATTTGTAAGAATAAGTTGTGATTGGTATCAAATTATGTAGGTACAAGTATAAGTAGAAATAAGTACAAGTACCGAACATAATTAAAATAAAACAATTGATTCCTTTTATATTTTTGAACAACTTTTAACTTTAAAACAAATTTGTAATAATCTTCAGAAAAGTTATAGTTCCTTGGAATATTACAAACATAATAGGTTTATCAATAACTTCATATATAATTTAAACCATGTCATTATCACAGCAAAAAAAAAAAAACCTCTTCTATAGTTTTGCCTACTTGCTTAAAATTATACCAACTTGTAAGAGTCGTGTAAAATCCCAATATTGTGTACAAGTTATATACAAAAGCATTTCGTATTAGTAAAATTTTTATATCTCATTATGCTTTATTTAACTACAACATCAGTCATTTTAATAACCAACTTCTAAATGATGCTATGATTTCATTTTGATATAGTAAGATAACATAGTAATTTTGTATTTACGATTAATATAACTGTGGACCTTATTTGAACTTAATCATGAATCAGAATACATACATATGAACCAGTAATTTTCAATAAAAAAAGTCAAAAACGGCATGATACATAACCGACCAAATAAAAGTAGTAGAAATTCTTCATTTTTGAGTTGCAACTTGTACGATTTCCTCATACAAGTTACAACTTTTACATAACATGTACACGACATATACATTGCACTCAAAATATTATTTTTCTAGTGGGTATTAATAAATTTTTAATGGATAATAAAACTAGCAATTCTTTGAAATGTCATACATTAATTTATAGGTAAGCTAAAGAAGTGAACCCACCTCAGGAGGTAATTCTCCTGTTTTGGGCATTCCAGGAGAGTCAATGGCATATTTTCCTTCCTTTGCAACTTCTCGTACTTCTTCGACCTTCTTTTTTCTGCCCAATGTACCAATCTTTTGCCAAAAGGAGCTTTCTTCACCTCCAGATACATCATTCTAAAGAGGAAAAAAATAATTATACAAAACATTCAGGACGACAGGTGGAACATTGAAAAATATCTGGAATCATCTCTAATGACAATCATTATGACGTCATTGTGCGCCATTTTCCTTCTAGAGGAAGTCAAGAGTGACTTTTTACCTTGGAACCCCCATTATAATCCTTTCTGGAAAGTGAAGGACTGGGTGCAGCCTTTTTATTTGGTCTTGGAAGAGACATCCTCACTTAATTCGCTCCCAGTTGTTAGGACTAATTCATGAAGGATCATGCAAAAGAAGAAGCAAGTAAAGAATAGATCACGTGATTTGCTGCACTTTGTACAAAAAGAGGAAATTGAAGGATATCAATATTTGTACAAAGCTATTGACAACCAACCAGATTACTATTTACTTACTACCTACTATAAAAAGAAAAAAATATCCCCTGTAGGCTGTAGCTGAGTGAATGAGTGAGTGTACTGTGTGTTGTTAAGAGTAAGGAGCTAGCTCCTTATTCAATTCTCACTGACTCAATTAATTCCTATAAAGATAGCTCTTGCTTGGATCGCTTTTCATTGACACATAGTCTAGTAGTTGTCTCTCAGAAATATTTTACTAGTAAAAAGTATAGGATTAAGGTATATAATTTATAAGATTATAAGTATAAGTCTTTGAATGTCTCCCTACTCCCTTATGTATTCATTCTTTTGAGGAGGTCAATTATATGCACTTCATATTCTAATCAGTAAGCATATAGTATTGATGCACTCCAATGACATTTTGTTTGGAAGGAATAAAGCACAAGACTGGGGGTTCTCATGGATGCAGGACAGTATTCATAATTTAATTTATGAAATGTTAAACCAGTGATCGATTCTCGGTCATTTATTTCTTTAAAAAAAGATGATCCTATTAAGTAACATTATATAATGAAATTAAGTAGAACCTCAGGACTGAGGACCCTCCGTTGATAAAATATGTTGGTAAAGATCAGCTTCAATCTCTAGTTTAGTTAGAAGCTGCAGCTGGAGGAAGAAAGGGGAGTTTCAAAAGTAGAGTATTACAAAATACAATATTAACTTTAAAGGATTAATTGTTACTCAGGATGGGAATGGATGAGGACTATTTCCTAATTTGTGAGGAAATATTCTCTTTGCTGATCAGTGCAGGCTACTACAGAGCACAGATGAAGGGACTAAGCTCCTTTGACAAAATTGTTGGAGGCATGACATGGTGTCTACAAATGATGATATCTGGGGATGAGGAAATTAAGGAGGAAGACATTCTTGAGGATTTACTCTTCTCTGAGGATGTGTCTATTGGGGCTCAAGTTCAACTCACTGAAAAAGTAGTTCGAGTCTTGATACGTTTTGGATGCCCTCATGAAATTGATCCGCATCAATTGATTACGGGAGAAATGGATTTTCCACATATTCTCCCTGTTGTTCGATGGCTTGTAGAAAGAGGGATTGAAGCAAGAATGAAAATGATGAAGATGCATCGCCAAATTGCATTGAGAACATTCTATGATCAATATGGACATTTATATCCACCTTCACTTCTTCAAGAAAGGTTATTAAAAAAAGTCATTTCGTCCTATTTGATACTTGAAATATGTATAAACAATTCAGTGCATTTTGCATCCTCTGTTGTCCTTTAATAACTAATTAATTATTAGACACCATAAAATGTACTACAAACTGAATTTTCTTATTGCATCATTGAAATTTTTTAAGCATTTCTACAAATTTGATATTTTAAAAAGTTGTTCACAAATTAGTAAATTCAGTTTGAAATTATTTTTTCATAAATATTCTATTTTTTTAGCAAATTGAGTTCCCAAGAAACTTATGATATTGAAGAAGATAGGGAGGGATCTTCGGATGAAGAACAGGATAAATTAAATCCTAATTGTGAAGACCAAATTAAAAGGATCAGCTTAGAAATACAAAAACTGGAAGAGAAAAAGTCTAATCTATTAATAGAAATTGAAAAAGAGACCTCAATTCATTCTGAAAAGTCCGATCTACTTGAATCCCTTCGCAAAGTGGAAGAGAATATCAACTCAGATAATCCTGATGATAATAACAAAGTAGCTAAATTATCTTTAATGATTGAAAAAAGTGAAAATTTAAAAATGAAGGAAAAGGAGTTTAAAAAGACATGTCAAAGGAAACTTGATGAAATTATATCCAAGAATCAGTCACTTCTTAAAGAAATTTATGAATTAGAGCATTCCTCTACTTCTGAAGGTACTAAGGCTGCCAATCAAATACTCAACGATCTTCAGGATAAACTATCCTCTATATCAATGAAATTGGTTGTCGTTGAGCGAAAAATAGATGATGTACCCAGCAAGTTTGAGCTTTCCCAATATCATAAGCGTTTTGTAGAACTAGAAGAAATATTCGAATCCAAAGAGTTTGAGAGTCGAAAGCTAAATATATCTTATAGTACTTTTAAAGAGCTAAAAGTTTTTATCAAGAATCAAATTGTCAATTTAGACCATATCTCTGACTCCACACCTTTACCAAATAGTTTATCCATTAATGATTTCATTAGCCAATTGGAGAAACTTTTGGAAGAGGTCCAAACAATTAAGAAGACTATCAATGATCGAATGATCATTGAGACTGATAGAAAAAATAGAGCTTCTAAGGATCTGGAAGAGCTTATAGATAAGTATAGAGTCTATACACAGTTAGCTAAAGACTTACAAAAGCTTGTTGAGAAAAATGAGGACTGAGTGAATAAGTAAGCTTTGTCATTTGGTTCTTATTAATGTAACAATTATCTGTGATATAGGTTAGTTTTTTTTATGTATTTGACATTATGATAAGCTCTTTAATTCAATAATAATTAATTATTATTAATAAATTTTGACAAAAATGTAGAGTCTCCAAATGTGTAGTTTATTTGGTAATGATTGACTTCATTTATCTTAACAATTACACTAGTCAACAACAAAGAATTCTTATAAATTCCATATTGAATTATATTAGTACTTGACAAGTTGATCACGAATCCGTAATTAATTTTTTTGTATCATATCTGATTTTTGAAAATTTTCGAGGACAAATTCAATTTTGCTACTGGAAGAAGATTGGAAGCTGAGGATATGATTGATGATTAAATATAACTGGGTAATTTCTGTTCATTCATCCCATGTTTCTTAATAACTTAGGGACAGCACCATTTAATAAACAAATTTCGTATGCCTTCCCTAGGTTTGCTTCCTAAGATAATTCCGCCTTCAAAAAAAAAAAATCATAATAAAATAAAATGGTCTCCTAAATCTTTATCATCGCCTTAGTTTGAGAACCGCTCTCTTATATAAATGAAATAACATTTGGTACATTTTTTAATTTGATATCGAATAAAAAATGTGCATTCGACATTTTATATCAATAATTTTCTAACTATATTTTTACATAATAGGAAATGCAATTTCCTTTATTTTTCACCCGATTATAATTAATGTACTTCGAGGAAACTATGTTTTTCATGGTTATGAATATAATTTTGACTTTTTGAGGATATATACCCTTTTAAATAATCGTGTTGTGATTTTATATCCTCAAAAGCACATTTTGTTGGGAGGGAGAAAGATGGCCAAAACATGTGAATCAATATTGTAAGTTATGTCGATTTTTTTATATTTTTGCTGGAAAGGTGTTTACTATGTTAATTATATGTCATATTCTGTAATTTTTTTGCTTTAAATTGAGCTCTATGATTAATCTAAAAATATGATTGTGTTGTTAAGGAATCCTAGGAGTCTATATTTCCAATGCTGTTTTAGGAAGTAAAAAAAAACAATTAATATGGATTTTTATGTTATCGAGATCTAATGAAATTACTTATATCATGCACTTTTTATTGTTCAACATACCATTTATTTTGTGTATTATTGTTAGAACATAATGACTTTTTATTATAAAAGTATGAAATAATACTAACAGAGGATATTGATGCATTATCATCTATCTTATATGAATAAAAGTATTGAAAATATTAACTAAAACAAAGCAAAACTTTATTGTCTATACAGGGAACTCTGAAATGAAATGAAATGTCCTTGACAAAAAAACGTACAAAATAATATTTCTTATTATTAATAATAAAGTAAATGCAGTAAATTACTAGTGTATATTATGTGTTAAATTACATAATACATATTCTATGTAATTGAAATTATCAATATAAATTTATAAAAAATTTGAACAATTAAACTTTCTATAAAAATTAATTTAATGATTTTTTGAAATGAGTAAGATATGAGCTCTTAGAAGTTTCAATAAACTGCATTTTTAAAGAAGATATTGTACGACGTACCTAGATAATTTATAAAAAAGGTGTGCGGCCCAAGTTCTCATCATGCATCTTACTATTAATTCCGATCTTATCCTCTTTTGAGAAAAAATTGGGGTCAATTATTTTTGAGGAAGAGTCCATTTAATCTTGATTCCTAAAACAAATTTTAAAAGATTGTTAAAACCTAAATTCTTGCCAAATATTAATTCTATTGAAAATGATAAGTCCTCAAGAACTCTTAGAGATGAGCAAAAAGAAAAAAGTGAGATGTTTAGTCATTTATTGCAGTCCCTGACAGTACTTTCTATTATTTGTCATAAGGTTAAGGATTTAAAAAAACAAATAAAAGACTAGACAGCTTACCAATAAGTGGTAATAAGATTGACCTTGTGAATAGGCTTTAAAAAAAAACAAGGAAGATATCATTAAAAAAGATTGTATCGATAGATATTCTTAATTTTGTGTTTGAAACTGAAGAATCAAAATCTGTTTTAATGAATCCAACAAATCAGGAATTAGTGTCTGATATTTTAGTACCTAAATCTTCAAAGGAAAAATGTACAAATCAAAAATGTCAATACTTCAGTTTAAAGTTCTAATTTGCCGGCTCAAAAGAGCTTTAAAGCATGAAAAGAAAAAGACATAATGCATCTCAGTCAGTCAAAGATGTATTTCATGATAAACAAACCCATGCTAAAATACATTTTATTTGAAGGCGTAATGGAAATCGAAAAGGAAGATGGGAAAGTGATACACATAGTAAGAGATATGTGTACAACCAATTTGGGCATATCAAGGAATAAATCATATTTTACTCATCCAGGAAAATCATTTATTATAATGTATTTTTTTAGAAGATAATGATATAATTTCTTTTACATGGCGGATCCTCCACATCTATTAAATTTCTTAGAAACAATTTATTTTCAAGTGGATTTCAACTTCTGAACGTGGGAATTTTTGATAAATAATTGTTTAAAGAAGTACTCTGAGCGCAACCTGTAGGAAACCTAACACCACTTCATAAATTAAAGACCCTTCACATTTAATCCCTAGGAAATGATTACCTTAGTAATTGAACGCTGAATTACTTAGTCATGAAGTGGCAAATTTCATTAAACTTCATTGGTCCTAATTGCAATAACAATATGAATGTATCTATTTAATCAATACGTGTACACTATTTTTTCATTCAGACGAAAATACGATAACGAAAAACTAAAATGTTGCATGATCAAGCATGATGGTGGGTTTCATAATTCATATTTTTTAATTAAATCTCTGCATTTTGAAATTGTCCATACTAAGGACATAAATCATAATACTATATAGGTTTACTATAAACCTGTAAGCTAAGGCATAATCACGACCACTACTAATGGGTTAGAAGAACTAAGAAATTACAACAATCACATTAAATTTCTCAGTTCTGATTTTTAATATGGGTATATGTGTGACTATTTAAATCTAGTAAATACTTTTTTCCCCATAAAACTATGACAAATGACCTTTTGAACTTATGTTATGTCATTTTTGAAATTTCTCAGTTCTTCTACCCCCATTTGTGGTGGGATTTATTTTATCTCTATGAATGCTGTGCAAATAATTAGTAGTTACTATTTAATATTTATCACCCAACACTTCATACGAAAAGAAATAGAGAAAAGGCCCAAAATCAGTTGGTAGGTAGCCAATTCTTCCCAACTATGTAATTATCATTCAATAATTGTTGAGTAGTGTTCACAGCTTAACAAGAGTTAATCGACGTTTAGAATACTGATTAGAAGAAAAGCAGCAGAAACTTTGATAGCACCAAGGCAAGGACTTCTGTAAGCTTACAGGTGTCCTTGGCCAAGGTGATTAATGATTATATATCAGAGAGAAGAGAGAAAGACAAAATAGTTGTTATTACATCGATAAATTTCTCCTAAGAGTAATCAACTAGGTTGCGTTGTCTTTGTGGCCTATAAATTAGGCCACCGTTATATTAGTAAGGCAAGTTATAATAATTTAGGAATCGTCTTACGTTAAATAATTTCGAATATTTAAAGTTCGAGACTCCTGAATGCCCTTCAATATATGAAGACAGTGAGGCGACATCTATTTTTTAGTCATTACTATACATACAATCATGCATAGTTTAAAATGAAATCCTGAAATAATAATGCTTGAATGACCTTGGTATGACAAAAAAAGATCATTAATATATCATGAAAGGACATTTATGTTAATAGTTGTCATGCATCAAATATAACTATATTAATAATAGACTCAAACCAATGGAGCAATGCCACACCAATACTTTAATAATTAATCAATACAAAGGAATTTTATCTTATATCAAGGGAATACTTCTTATACATTCGAATGTTATCAAAGATTTACAAAGCTTGAAATATCCTCTGACGATGAATGAAATTACCACTAGATTTGCTTGACTTACTATGTTTGTCTTTGAGTATCTTCTTCAGTCGCAGTGACAAGTATTTCTTCAATATAAGATGTAGGAGACAGTTGCAATGGGCTTCAGTGCCTGTGGAAGTGCTCAAACAATGCTGTATATTGATGCTGTTTTCCAAGGTAAGCTGGCAAAGATATGTCAATTTCTCAATTGCGTATTTGTCAAGTATAGAAACTTCTTTTGACCTTAGTGTTTCTTCTGTGTGATAAAGTAGCTCACATAATGATCCAGACGTATAAAGTAGTCCCTTTTTTTCATCTCCATAATAATTTTTCATTAATTGTAATTCAATAAAAAAAGAAAAAAACCTGAAAGCAATTATCAAATGTAATTTCATGCCGTTTAGAGTTCTAAATCAATGTGGTATCACAATGCAATTCATTGCCATCATTCCAAGGTAAAACACTATTGTTCATTTGCTTATGTATACACGCTTCAATTGTCCTAGAAAGTCGCTTCTATTCGCGTGTTCATATAGAAAGCTAATTGCACTCCTTATTAAGTTTAAAAACTCTTTAATGTTAAATAAGATATGTTGATTATTTAGTTGCCGACCTGAAAATGTTTAAATTACACACATCAAAAGTCTAGATCCTTATAATAAGTGTAAGATTATGTTCACATGATGTGAATATCCAACTCATGTAGCATTTAAGAATAATTACCAAGAGTGTGTACATTTAATGGCAATTCAGATACACAATGTACGATTGGACATGAAAATAAAACTACAAAATGAGGTCTACAATAATTGCAAAAATACAACTAAAGGAAAAGGAGAAAAAAAAGACTAGCAAAATCGAAAAACTTACTTATTTACACAATTTAATATCAAAAATGATTATTCAATAAGTTATTTATTCAGCAAAATATACTTAATTAAATAAAATTACTCCACTTATGTACCATAGTCAACATCATTACTTAGGCTAAATAAGAGAGAGAAAAAATAACAAAAAAAACACACATGCATCGCACCTGATAAAAGAGGTTTCTTGTCTATTTTAAAGGGAAAGCAAAGTAGCATAAAGCTTTGGGTTCATTACACGACGCAGATTTAATTAAGAAGGTTAGTCAAAGTTAAACCCATCGTCAATATGGGACTGTCGTTTAGGAATTCAATTCTATAAATTCAGTAAAAGAAAGGCTAGAAATTGATCTAGTCACAATGAAAATTCTTAATTAAATATTAAGTTAATCAAATTAGAGTGTAAGCCAAAAGAAAAAGAAAAACAATCAAAAGAACGAGAACTTTTACAACTCAATTCATATCCACAAATTTATCTAATTCTAGTACGATGCCACCGTAAGGAAAAAACAACATATTTCATCCCCAATGCCCATAAGGACCAAGAAGGGAAAATTCTAGTTATTCAAATGTTGGAATATAAACTTTATGTTTATAATATAGACAACTAGGTACAAGCAAAATATCAGTTTCACCTACAAAAGCCCAAACTTATTTAAGGGGCGTTAAAACTTGTCTAAGCGGTTTTTTACGTTTCGTTGCCCAAATCTTAAATGAGTCACTCATGGCCCTGACTACCATTACATTTCCCTTTTACATGCCAAATCTCTTAAGTAGCTCTTTCGATTTGGCCAGTAGGATTCCATTCCAATTCATATCAATCCTTCCTACTTCGTCAATCACTACATTCTCCAGAGAGTGTTTTAGTTTAATAGATTCAAGTAAGTCATTCGACAAATACTTTTTCCTTTTTACACTATTGGCCGAGACTTAATCAGTTGTATTCCCAACAATTGTTGTGTCCAAGATATGCACATTCCCATCTTGTACTAATACAAGATCTGGTTTTAATGTCGTCTCCCCTATTTTGTACTTGGTTTTTAAGAACCTGCACTCCTGGCCGGTGTAACTTCAAGTCCAAGTAGTCTAACTTATCCAGCCTCTCTATGCTGAAGCCTTGTGCGCGTGGGCATGTTTGCAGGATATAGTTAACATTTTTAACCCTGTCTCCACAGCTTTTCCATTTGTTATTCTTTGGAATTATCTTATATCGATTATATTTAGACTTGGTTGTCACGTTGCCTGCCATGATTTGCACAACCCTTTTGAACTCTGTATTGTTCATATTAAAAGTATTGTCTTGGAGAAAGTTGTGATTTCCCTTACCCTGAAGAGGATACTTAATTCCTTTTGTGTCTACCGAGTTAATTAGGTTGGATTTGACTAGTTCTTGGAAAATTATTTCATTGCTAAGTGTCCTTGATGCATATAATACGGAATTGTATTGTATATATGGATAATTATATAACCTGGACACTTTAAGCCTCACTCCTGATAAATGACTTCTTTATGACTTGTGAGTGCCTTTTGTGATTGGAAAACAAGTGTAAGATTATTCCAGACTTTAATTAAAGATAATGCCCCTTTCTTTTCTTTATAGTTTTGTCTGAAAAACATATTCTATTCTGCTATTGCTTATAAATAGTTATTGGGAATTATTAAGTGATTATGTGTTAAAAAATATAGGTGACTCCTTAACTTCTGTAGATTTTATTGGAATATTTGAATGCCGTTGCAATTTTCACACTTATTGACACAGGAATCCTCTTCTAAGCAGCTAAATTGCTTCTTAATATATTGGAATATTATTCTCTCAAAAATCTGGGATCTATAAATAAATTATCAAGTGTGTGCAATATGAGCTAATTAAAAGTTGTTTTATTGAAGACAATATTTAAAATTAATCTAAATTATATTACTATTATTTTATTTATTCGCCTTTATTGGTACTTGCAAATACTATTTTGTTATTGAGATTCTTGTCAGGCGAGTAGAAAATTCAAAATCATTCCTATTATTAGTTAAATAACTATTAATGTGTTGTTTTACAAACTATTCCATACTATATAAAAGTGGGGATACTATAGAAAGCTTGATTTCCCTAATATATGTATATCTCTCTCAAGAGAGAAGAGTCTAAATCACAAGGCAAAAGAGGCTTACCCAAGGCATCATATTAGGTTACGTTAGTAAGATAATTACATTGAACTCTATTTTTATTGTATTCAAGATAAATGAAAAATTTAGATCTTATTGTTAGTTTATCTTTCTAAAATGAACATTTCATATTTAGTGCATAATATCCACTTATTCTTAATATGTTATTGATATCCTAACTATACAATATTTATTTGAAAATGTATGTTCTGAACTATTTTTTTTATTCAAAACAACTTTTAATATATATATATATATTTTTTTTTTTTCAATTAATTTTAGTACTTTAATCTTCGGAGGGTATAAATTTACACTAATGGAATTGTCTTATAAGAAAATAAAATACTATTTTTTATATGAATACAATTAGTTATAAAAATTTGAATTTCCTCCTACATTGGCTCCTCTGTGACGTCATACAATTTTAAACAAAAGCAAAGAAATCTCTTATCGACACAGCAACTTGTAAATATAGTAATTTCATTTATCTATAGTTTTGTACGTACCCATCTTGACCTTTTTAGTGTGCAAATGAATATCGGTAATAATAATTCACATTTTATTCGTTTAGCCCTCCATCTTTTGATTTACTTTCGTCCAAAACGACGCCTCCCCTTCCCCCCCAATTGTAGGCAACAACTCCTGATATTTACCTCAAAGTTCTTTTGTGATATTATATATTAAAATAAGTTAAGACAAACTCAATTTTCAAACTATACATTCATTAATATTTTGAATTAAATTATTTAGTACTTCATTTATCCTTTTATATTCTCTCTACTAGTTCTTCCCCTATATCGACCGATGTAATTGTCTTCAAAATAACCGGCAATGACTCTGAGATCCTCAGGAAAGGTTTCTGTGAGGATCTCAAAAGGAGATCAGGAGGTAGAAAAGCCAATGTCATAAGACTCTTTATTTTAATTCGTATATCCTCATTTTCAATAAAAATTTGTCATAACCCTGACTTCTGAATTTGCCTCCACAACGACTGGCCCAAATGAAAAAAAACAACAACTTTAGTCAAAGGAAAAACCTCCTCAGTTGTAGTGTAAATATCGTATTTATTTCAAAGTTAGCTAATAGTATTTAATGGGATTAAGAGTAATTCCGTATGTGTTCCCCATTAATCCATCCGAAAATCCATTGTATGTATCACGGCTTTTCTTTGGAAGAAGTGCATATACACATGGAATTACTGTGTCCATGACTAGTACGTGTACCGTAAATAATCGATAAAATGTAATCGGACTAACTTTATAAGTTCCATCCACAAACCAATGTAGGTATCTGTTCATTATTTCTATACACTTTTTAGTTTTTTGAAATGCATGTCTTTCGAATTTATAAGACTCCTTAATGAGTAATTACTGTGTAAAAAGATGAAAACCTTGAGAAATTTGTTGACTATTCTAACTCGTATAATTCATTAACTCTTAAAATTTAAAAACGTAAGTAAATCATTTTTTATCTTCTTAGCTACTCACCATGATTTTAGATACAAGTTCTGTTTTACAGGTGCATGATGCATTCCTTTATTTAGATAAAATTGGCGAATGTAGTGTTTATTGATAAAAACAGAGCCTTCGATAGACTACCTTAGTTTATTTCTTCCTTTAAGAATGCTGAATATTTCTGCATTCAATGAAGCTAGCAGAGTGATGAAGGAGCACCCAAAAGATCCGTTCCAACTCCTGTGAAGCCTTCTCCTAAAAAATAAATAAATACAAGTAATATAGTTTTGAATCAAGTAAAAATGGTTCATAAATCAAAGGTTTACTGTCATAACATTGGATAATGAAAATGATCTAGAGGACCCATCGATCGAAGTGTTTGAATGCCATCCCACTCAATATATTTAGAAAATTCATCCCTCCACATAAGCTTAGGAGTTGAGACGAAGTCTGATAAGAGCCTCAGTTGCTTCTTCCCATTTGATTTTGAATACAACTCTGGTGGTAATAGTTGCTTAAAATACCACATGATATTGAGAAAAAATTACAACTATTATAATTGTATAATTTTACAAAATTCATATGAGTATTTTGAAACTTTCCATTACAATTATGACGTTGATATTACTTGAGAATATTTGGGATGATTCTATTTGACTTTTGTAATGTGAAACCACATATATCAAAAATTAGATATACTTGACCTAACTATTTTGGATATGCATGACTCTATTTCACCATATTTAAGGAGTTATCCACAAATCCTATTCTCATACATTTATTATAACATCATATACATACTTGTTTAATATAAACGATCCCTAAATTCATCGTATAAATAACATACAATATTTTGTCATGGGTTTAAGGAAATTAGATTAGGAATATTCGAAATATTTATTGTATTTTATATGTCATGCGGCTCATGCCTATGGCGAAACAATCAGGCTAAGTATCTATTTCAATAGAATTTCATAAATAATTTTAATATTTTTATAGAACTCATAATAAATTAATTACTTTTTTTTTATTATTCAACAACCGGTCCAAACAGCCATAACATTCAATTATTACTTTTCCCCCTCATCGTTTACTAACTATACTTCTCAATAATAATGATGGAGGGTTTAAGCACGGACATCTCTACTCTTTGGGTACCTGACTGTAAAAAGTGGCTGACAGTCTTAAAAAGGAATATGAAGTTTTTATAACTAATATGATTAGGACGGGTAATTGTTTTATTAGACAATAAAAGATAATTCAAGTAATACATTAACATGTACATAATTAAGTGGAGCCTGATTGAATCTTAGAAATAGTTCTTGAAAAGGACTTGACATTCTTAGCTGTATTCTGATTTGAAGTCCTTTTTCTGCTCCCTTGACGGACCCCATCATTTAGTTGACTGACCAAATTCTTGCCCATCACATTGAAGAGAATTAGCAAAATCTTGCCGTGCAAACTACTCCATTTGTGACCTTGACCGCAAGCAATGGCATTCATAGCTTCAATAGCTGAATCAGAACTATCCAGCATTTCCCCCAAACGTAATTACAAAAGAAGCTCTTGTATTCGAGGTGTTAAGAAGTGAATCATTTCTTTCCTGTACGTTGGTGAGGAAGCTAAATAAAGAATGAGCGTAAAGACAAGTAAGAAATAGGATATCGGTTGGAGTTGATAGCCCTCCTCTACTTATAATTTTTATCAACTTAACCAAATTAACTTGTTCCTCTTCGGATTCAGCCATCAATCTTATGCCAGTGTTAAATGGAGAGTCAAAAAAGAGATCTGTATGATGAACACTTCGTTTTCTTATTGAGAGAGAATGCGATGTATCCAGCAAAATAAAATACAATGCATTACTTTCTCCAATGCTGCTCATTTTCTCTAGGTCTGAAGGCTTCCAATCAATGGGAAGTATTTCAACTTACTTTATTCTCGTCTACATCAGCCATCACGTCCTTAATCTCAAAGATAGTCATACAATTGAATTTTACTAGACACTTTACCCTGATTTTCTTTTCTGGCTCCAATATCTGTCTAACACTAATATAATAATTAGTTCCGTCTAGTGGTCTATACCAGCTGAATCTTCCCTTTATACTGTCAGACTGGAACATGGCAACCAATATATAGTCGAAGTCCTTATTCTCCCTATCCAGCAAGATCTGCTGCGGCCAAACAAGTATGCTTAGTTGCCAAAAAAGTATATGTCGTAGATATATAACAACTTCTTCACAATGATTTGAATCACTTAGGCCAACTGAACGATTCAGGGTGTGTTTACCAAACAAGGCCCAATCATCTGATTGCAACCATAGCATTATATTTGTGTTAAGCAAAGAAGCGGCTGCAAAAAGCTCAACATGTGTTGCCTATTCATTGGGTAATGCCATTCTACCAAGATGTTCTTCAACGTTCTCTCCATGGTTCTTTAATTTTTCTGTTTTTGTCATCATATGGCTAACAATAGCCTGTCTAATTTCGATATGCAATGACTGTGCCCCAGTTATAGCGAACGATATGCTCCTGTAAAAAATGATGAAATATTTTTTAGGTTTAATTGACATAGACTAGACAAGTTCAGCCTTCATTGACCCATCTAACCCTGAATGAGCTTGTGTAAAATACGTAACGAAAGAAACAATTGCCATCACCATTCATCCTTTCAATAATGAAATGTTTTTAGGTTTAATTGACATTGACTAGACAAGTTCAGCTTCATTGGCCCATCTAACCCTGAATGAGCTTGTGTAAAATACGTAACGAAAGAAACAATCGCTATCACCATTCATCCTTTCAAGAGTTGCAGGTTTGATGAGTAAACCTCCTTTTTTTTCTTGGGCGATGAATGCTCTGATCAGTTAGCTGTAATTGAGCAGCTTTTTCATATTGCCAATAAGCAGTGACAGGGTTGTAATTGCAAAGTGTCCTGTTTTCGATCTTCTCGACTTGTATATCATCTTACGCTGTCTCTTTTTCATTTTTTTCTCTCTAAGTTTTCATCCTCTTTGGGAGAAGCAAATGGCTTTAAGTTAGAAATGTTTAGCTTTGTCTGAAGTATTTCTCCTTTTTTATTTTTCAGGGTACAAACTTTGTTGTCTTAAATCTTTAAAATAAAATAAGGCCCATGAAAGGTAAAACTGTTTTACCACCTTTCCTGTCCTTTATGTACAGTCTTTCAGTAAAACTTGCTGTTCCTCAGAAAGGTATGAACCAGTCAGTCCTTATCGTTGGTCGTATTTAGTTTTTTGAGTTGCCTGTGGAAGCTTGATATTATTATATGCTGTATCAAATGCTTTTTCCTTTATATTAATAATCATTTTCTTCACTTTCGTCACTTCATCTTCATTAAGCTCACTCATTTCTTCCTCGTTGTTTCGATAAGCAAAATTGGAATCGTTATCAGTCATGTCACTACCATCTAAATGATTGGAAAAATATATAGGCAATATTGGCTGTCTCCCATACACGAGAAAAAATAGTGGCATCTTTGTTGATCGATGTACAGTTGTACGATGAGCAAATAACAATGGGTCAAGACATCTCGACCATCCTTCAGGTTTTCCTTGTAGAACTTTAAGAAGTTTATACTTAACCCCTGCATTCTGCCTCTCCACCAGACCGTTAGCTTGTGGGTGGTAAGCACTTGTTAGTCGTTCATGGATCCCTGTAAGTCGATACAACTCTGTGGATACAGAATTGACAAACTCTCTCCCTTGATCATTAATGTGAATTTTCCCACATGAGTGACGACAAATTAGTTTAAATAGAAAGCTTGCAACTGAAACCGCTGTCTTATCTTTCAAAGGCTCTCCTTTAGTCCATTTTGAAAAATAATCAATGACCAGTATAAAGTAACGATATTTGTCACATTCAGGAAGTGATGCTAAATCTACTCCTATCTGTTGCATTACTTCTTTTGGAGGAAGAACATTCTGTAATAGAGGTTTCTCTTGCCTCCACTTATTATTAACTTTCTGACACATTCAACAGAACTTGCAATGTTCTTTAATATCAGAGTCCATTGTGCGCCAATAAAATTTTCTGTTTAAAATATTCGTCATAGCCGTTACTCCCCGATGCCCACTCATACTTTGACTTTCAATCCTGTTTCCCAGACCTTCGGAAACACAACAAATTACACATTTCTCTTCAGCTTTTGTAAAGAAAACTCGTACCAAACCTGGGGTGATGTGAGATTGATTAAGAAACGGTATTATGGTGAAAAAAGTTCGTCTGACTAACTTCAACTTTCTCTCCAGTTTTGTCATAATTCTCTTTCTTGTAGAAAAGTTCTTGGTCCATAAGAACAAAGGGTCTACATGCCTTTCGGAAGTTGGCTTTTCCCCCTTTGGTTAATACAGTTGGTGGTCACCTCCCTTCAGGAGATCTTGATAAATAAATTCAAATGCCACATCCGGCATTATCAACACTTATGGATCGTAACTGAATTTGTTAATGCATTTGTAAATATAATTTCAATCATGTACATATAGAGTGGAGTACTTTGGGATTTATACGGGAGATTACTTAAGTCATTATCCCATATGACAGCGGAACTCTCCAGTTCCAAATAACTATTTAAATGTAATATCAGAATAGAATATGCTTTGTAGACCGAAATATCGAGAAAAAAAGAGAAGCGCATTATATTTACGAATCATGTTATCATTTTATCTTACACTTGTTTTCCAATTTGTAAAAGGACTCAGTAGTAATAAAGAAATCGGGCGTGAGATTGAAGTTTCCAGGTTACATAATTATCTGAATAGACCGTATATCCCAAAGTCCAATTTATAAATGGAATTGATTCATATAAATCTGATTGCGATGAGTGATTTCTGCATTCTAATTTATATACAATACATCATGGCACTGAACGACTCTTATTAATGGAATATTTTTCTTAAAGTAGGAAACGAAGGAGAGTTGACTTTTAATAATTTCAAAGAAAGAGCTGTGAATAGAAGTATCTCTGTTCCTTAGTTCTTAAATGTAGAAGTATACGATCATTTCATAGAAGATCTGGGGCAAATTATGTATAGGGACGATAATTAACGAGATCAGAAGTCAACATCACAGATCTTATCATAAAGAGGCACTTAACTTAAAGTAGACGAGATCCACCGAGGGAAACACTTGTTCAATCAAGGGATTTCACCTTAAGAGTCAGGATCCTGTAAACAGACCTTGACATTGAAGAGAGTATCAGAAGGCGTGAAAATTGGATATTCCTATCAACGGGAAGGATGGCTCGATTTGGAACCATCCAAACGACCATGAATGAAATGTCTTTTCAACACTTCACTAATCACTTTTCTAACCTCCCTCTTTCTGCTGACAAAAAGAATTCCAAGTCCTACCTACTCGGGTCTGTAGGTTTTGTGACTCAAAAAGAAGTTGTTAGTCCCCTTTTCCTCGAGTCATCTCCTCATTATTTTTTTAGTGAGGTAAGAAATAGTGTTGCGTCAGTCCTTAAATATTATCCTTCGGACTGTCAGTCACTGATAAAAAAAAGAAAAGAATTAAGTGTAGTGACTTTATCAAGGACCAAATAAGTTTTAGGAATACTGAAATATAATATAAGCAGGACTAAATTGATTAAGTTCGTACCCAACACTAGTAGCATATCTGTATATAAATTATACTATAGGAATAGAAAGGTGTACAAATTTTCTGTCTGCTGCACATCCTTTGGATTTTCTGAAAAACTTGTAATAATCAAGTTAAACTGATTGCTTTGAGTTGGAGCTATAACTAAGTTAGGAACAGTGTTCATCATGGATCCTATGGAGAGACTCAACGATGTGTCAGTTCAGTTTATGGAGGATAGAAAAGAAATCGAAGATCGTATTGAAAAGCTAAGTTTGGAGCTTAAAGCCACAGGGAAAAAGAAAAAGAACTTTTTATCTAAATCATTGAAAGAGATGAAATTGGGCACAATTAATGCTCTTCAAGCCAAGTTGAGGACGAAACTATTTGAAATGGAAGAGTTTCAATCTCGCATTCTTGAAATTTTGTCTTTGAATCCCCCAAATAAGGAAAAAAAGGTACATTTCTTGTACTTGATTTTTATGATTTCTTGACTATTGTCTACTTTTATTAGTTACATTTAGAAATTGATATTTTTTCGAAGCATCTACCAATTTACCGATTTAGGAGTACAATTTTAGAATCCATTGAAAAAAATGACGTAACGATACTTGTTGCTGAAACGGGTTCTGGGAAATCGACGCTCGTAACTCAATTTTTGCATACAAATGATGAAGATATTGTAATATATTGTTGTCAGCCACGAAAATTAGCAGCAAATGGATTAATGGAGTACACAAATACTTGTCTTGGTAAAATATCTGTCCACCACGTACAGAAGGTCCTTCCATAACGCACTTTTTAAGAACATGAAAATTCTGTTTTATATGAAATCCGGGACTATATTAGTACAAACCCCGTAACATGGGATATTTAAAAAAAATAAAGTCTACTCTTGAAAACCCTTTAATGGATTTTTCAGCATATTTAGGGCAATAAAAGTACTTACGTACGTAATCAACGAAGATTATTTTCTAACCCATCAAAATTAAAAAAATATGTCTGAATATTGTTTTTGACAGAAGAAAACACGTTATGAGAGGAGTACATCCCACTATGAGAGAGCCGCAGTTTGCTTAATTTATGTTATTTGATACTGCGTTATGTGGGGGCCCCTGTACGCCTATGCTATTTTTTTGTTTAATCGTAACCTAGATTTGGACCCAGAGGAAGCAATTGTTGCTTTTGATTTCAACAATTGGGATACTAATTATATTCCTGGACGGTCAAAAATTATATTTACAACCAATAATGGCCTTTTATCAAGGTGGCGAGAAGATAATTCCTTGAAGGGAATAGATGTAGTGATCATAGATGAAACCCATGAGAGAACTTTATCTACAGATCTTTTACTTGGGATTATGAAGAAATTGAACAAGTGCAATCATTTACGGGAAAAAAATATTAAAACTCTCATAATGTCTGCTACTATTGATCCGTCGATATTTTATGATTATTTCTCAAGCTCTGAAGTCAAAGTAAATTGCATTTCTATTCCTGGAAAAACATTCCCTGTTCAAGTTATTTATGATAATACTCCTTTATCAAATCAGCCGAAGGACTACGTTTCACGAACAACTTCAAAAATAATGGAAATTCTTCAAAATGAAGAGTTAGGTGATATTTTAGCCTTTCTAGCGACACCACCTGAAATTGAAGAGGCTGTTGATATTCTTCAAGAAGAGTTACGTTCCATTAATAGAGATGTTAAAATTTATCCACTTCATAGTAAGGTCGAGATAAAGGACCAACGAAAGTTGTTTTCCAAGGATGGTGTCTTAAAAAATGAACAAAGAGTGATAATTTCTACCAATATTGCAGAAACGTCTGTAACTTTGCCAGATATAACATGTGTGATTGATTCTGGTCGACATAAGGAGTTTTCATTTGACATGGTTAGAAATGTTGGTGCATTGACATTATCCTCAATTTCTCAAAGCTCTGCTCTTCAAAGAAAAGGAAGAGCTGGAAGGACTGGACCTGGAACTTGCTACAGACTCTATACTAAAAATGATTATGATAATTTCATTTCTTCTTCTTCACCGGAAATATTGTGTTTGCCTATGGATCAAGCATTACTCACATTGTTTCATCTTGGATTTTCTAATCCTGAAACTTTTGACTTCATTGATCCGCCATCAAAAGAAGCAATTTCTGTTGGAATAGATTCACTTTCTTCCCTCGGGGCCATAAAAACTCAATGTACTACTAATAAAAATTACTTGATGACTGAAATTGGTCATAAAATGACAAGACTCAATGTTATTCCCAAATTGGCTCATTTGATTGTTAACACATTAAGTTTGCATAAGGATTTGATATTAGACGTTTTGATCATATGTGGGGTTGTCACTAGAGGATATAGTATATTTTATCGTAGTGAAGACTTAGATGAAGCCAAACTTAAAAAGTTAAGATTTTGTAATGGTAAAGGAGATTTCATAACAATGATTGATGCCTTTAAATTGTGGTATGAAGTTCCCAAGAAAGATCGGGGCAAGTGGGCTCTCAGAAATATGATCAGTAATAGAACAATGAATGATACATTAAAATTTGTTAGTAAAAATGTCAGAATTGTTGAAACTAAGTTTCATCATCGAATTCGTCGAAATGGAGAAGAAATACAATTCGGTTGCAGTAAAGCTAAGTATGATGATATTTTGAATTTAATTTATTCGTCATTCAAGAAGTCAATTGCTGTTTTTGCTGGACATCCAAAAGCAGGATATATCAACAGTATAAATGGTGATGTCATGAAACTGCATCCCAGTAGTAGTATTAACTGTTTGGAGAGTAGTTTGAAGTATGTTTGCTATGATAAAATTTTGAAAACATCACAAAAGTTTATATTTCACGTGTCCATGGTGAAAAATGAATGGTTGGATGAAGACGATATTTTTATCAACGATCATATTAAGTTGAAGACTGTAAGAAAGTATGAAGGATATTCAATGATGGGGTCCTATACTCTAAAGAAATATGTGTTCCATAAGTTGAAAAAGTTAAGAAATGATTTAAATATTAAAATCTCAATCAATTCTGCTGAAAGAGGAATCACAAATTTTTTTGAAATAGATATATCACTCGAAAAAGGATCTATTTCGACATGGTGCCATCCAGAAAACGAATCTATTGTCGTACCCTCCGTAAAAAGCTTGTTAAATACTGCTTTAGAAGAGGTTTTAAATGAAAAAATGAATATACCATTGGATGAAAAATCAAATTTACTTGTGATTGGTGCTTCAGGACTTGGAATTTATCATTTTAATTCAAAATCTTATTCAAGTTTCAAAATAGTTCATAAAAATGAGTCTGATAAAGTAGAATTACCCATTAAACAAATTGAAGAATTAATGACCAACAATGGCATCGATTTTGATTTTTTAAAGCGTAAAGATGAACCATGTTTTTCATTTAAACAAAGTCAAGTAGGCATTCAAGCTAGATCTCTTGTACTTGAACATTATTCAGATGTTTTAAAATGTATATGGAATTCAACGAGCTCAAATCAAACTAGTGTATGGATCAATTTTAATTTTAGAAGTTATGGCTCTACTGATGAAGTGGTGGAAGCATTTCAGAAAAAAATTGACCTGGATATGAATATTGCAAGTCTTTAAAAAAAGTTAATTACTTAAATTTTTATCAGTGTTTCTACTTAAAAGGGTGCAAGAGTTTTGGCGATGCCTAGCAAGAAATGCTCAAGTGTGAATGTTAGAGTCAACGTTCCTTCTTATGATATTGGTCAAAAGATATTCCAAAATAATAGGGATTTTGCATCATTAGAAAATGGGGAATATATGTCTTCGACTTTATGTGTAAAGCAAGTTTTTGTGATTCCTACACGGGCAGTTCATTTAATAAAAATGCAATTCAAAGCTTACGAAAGGTTAATATTTACACACATTCACTACTTAATTGACATTTTTTAAATTTTCAGGAACATGCTCTTTCGTGATAGCGGTGATGATACAATCATTTCTGTATTAGATACTCACTTTTCAAATCATTCTTCAAGCGTCGGTTTGTTGAGTAATACAAAATTTCTTCAATCAATTCAAGGTTTGAAATATTTATAATAATCAGTGGCATTCCTCTAATTTCGGGGGGTAGAGCTGTTACCTATAGAAAATTAGGGTTGGTCTTAGCAATTGAGGGGTCCTATGCGAAACAGATTGCACTAGGCCTAAAACCTAATTGGATAAGGGTAAGGATGATTGAAAGATTGAGTTAAAAAAAAAGTTACTTTTTTATAAAGAAAAGTGCGTAGCCTTTTTTTTAATGATGAATATTTCTTTGTAGCTTTAATAATCTATGGTAGGTAATTACAAATTATGATAAGGATAATGTAGTATTATATCTAAAATTATTAGATTGTCAATCATTTATAGTTATAATTTTAGAATTTTCTAGATATTAAAGTAACATGTGGCCCATAATTTGTAGATTGTACACTACGTATGTATATATAGATGATCCATTGACCCATGTATTATTATGCATAATTTGAAATTATATACCTCTAACTCAATCCAAATCTGAGCTCTTTCTCATGAAAATTTGATCAAAAGTTGTTATGAAATCCTTTGCTTTTGGGATTGTAGTTGGTAAAATTACTTCATTGATAGATATATATAATAAATAATTGAAATTTTTGGGATTATGTCATTAATAATTTATTTTTTGATTCTTTTATGTAAAGAAATATGCTTTATCTTGAAAAATCTTATAAAAATACCTTATTTTTTTCAAAAACGGCAAAATATACGTTTTTAGTTGGATCTTTGTATTTTAATCAATAAATATAGTATTTTGAGCAAGTTTGAAGGTGTTCGAACGAACTAAATACCATATTTGAAGCTTTTTCGGCAGAATTTTGATTTTGTTTAATCTTTTTAAAAATTGTATTGGTTGCAAAGTCATGGAATAATGAGTAATGGTGTGATAAATAAAAATCCTTATTTCATATATATATAGTATTTTTTGTAATTTGATTATATTTTACTATATTAGAGTATGTTTGATGAATCCTTACTTTCTTTTTTACTATATTTATTAAGTTATGGTTTTTATAAGCCACCATCAATCCATTACATTAACCCTACATTCAAAAAAATATTTAAAATAGTTTTATCTTTAGATGGTTAAAATTTCAAAAAAATTGAGGACCAACTTTCTTAAAATATTTAATGTCAAATACTTAAGTAGTTATTAACTTTTTCAATATATTAAAATATAATAATATTAAAAAAATGTCACATAAGTTTTTTGATCTATTTAATTGCTTTTCAATTATGTATTATACTTGGATATCATTACTTTGGTATACGACATACTACAAATCAAAAATTCATCAAAATCCTAAGTTCATCATCTTAAAGACCTCAAAGTTGGATTGAGTTAAGAATCCAATATTTAATTGTAGTGAGAGATTTATCAATAAAACCACTTATCAAACTTGAGTCCAATTCGTTTCCTCGTAGAATGACCCATATCAGGAGTGTCTTCAAGGAGGGAATGAAAATTATGCAGTGGAGAAATGGAGAAAAAAATTTCAAAAACCAAGTACCCGCCTCACACACTCAAAAAAATAAAATGAATATATATATATATATGTAATCTTGCAGACACCCCTGCATATGTATTAATAATCTACGTCACATTTTAATTTATTTTATTAGATCATCAGTCATTTTAGTTATCATTTATATATTGAAAGCCATCATTTCATTTTAATGTATTTAAACTGCATATACTTGATATATTTACGAGTAAATCGTATATAATGTGCCTCTTCGTAAGGCAAGCTGAAGTTCCACCCTCTAACCGCCACTGTTCATACACTTGCCATTTTAATTAGGACTCAAATATGATAATCTCACAATCTGTAACCGTATAGGGATTAAAGTTATACTGGAGAAGTTCAGCTCCTCATTTGATATGAACCATCATTTTGAACACATTAAAAAATTAGAAGATATAAATCATGTTGCTATTGTGAAAGAAAAAAATGCATCCTGTCTTAGCTTTACAATTTTTGGAGGATCATTGTCAGTGCAGCATGCAAAGAAAGCTTTAATATCGTAAGTATTTATAATAAACTTAACCCTTAAAATACCAACATTTGACCCATTCTTTAAATGTGTTTGCTTGTCCTATTGGTCCGAATCTGCCATAATTTTGTGACTTTGTTTGTAGTTCTAGATATTAAATGAAACACAGGTTTCTTATTTCCTCAGTCTAATATTATCATCTGTGTATATATATATATATAATACAGTTTGTATTCGTGTCTTTTATGGTTGACCACACCGTTGGGCATAGGAGCTGAAACTTTGCATTGATGCCTCTCATAAGTCATGCTAAGTGTTGTCAAAATCGGGGTTTCTTGCCCAGCAGTCGGTACGATACATTAAATTGAAAATTCCAGTAATAGCGACGTCGTAGACTATAGGGGTTGCATGATTGATCAAAATCTGCCTATTTTGTCCAGCAGTCTCAACAATACATCAGATTGAAAATTCTAGTAAGCCCGATGATGGTCTAACCTTGTATTTCTATTACCCTTGCACAGTATCATCACTCAATGTATTTTATCTATATGGGTTTCCCTCTTCCTACTTGGCCAAACAACGCCGGGTAATCATTTGCTTCCCCCAATTAAGGAATGTTTTCTTTTCACTAGAAAATTTAAGATATGATTTTTTTCCAAAAACTTTCATATTTGAAATTTAATTTTCCCAATTTTTTGGTAAATAATGTAATTTTCTGTGAAAATGTATGGATTTTAGAAATGTTTCTCCAAGAAATGTAATCTTTGAACTATAATTATGGGGATTTTTTTACAAAAATTAATTTTTTTGCAAACAGTTGTAGATTTTTGAATTTTGTTTTCCAAAAAATTAATATTTGAATTTCCTTCTTCTTCGTATATAAGTCGGTTAATCCAAATATATAATCGACTTATGATGGATTATCCTTTGATAGGGAAGAGATCTTGTAATAAACCCCGTATTTTGCAATTAAGGAATAAAAAGATTTCACGTGTAGTAAATTGTCTGGTATTTTAAGGGTAAATAAAATCAATCAAATGAAGAGTTAATTTTGTATAGGTATTTTGATGAAGTAAAGGGTAAAACGCTGACTTTACCTTTTGATGGAAGAAATGGACACAAAGGTGTTTTACCGACACTCATAAAAAAATACGGAACAAATTTAATGAGGCTGAGTATTCGAGATGGTGTTTATAACATTGTAATTTGTCTTGAAAATAAAGTTATTCAAATAACTGGTCAAAATGATGTCATAAGTGCCTTGGATGAAGAATTGAATGACTTATTTGCTGTAAATTGCATTGAGGAATTGTATTTCCATGACTCATGTATTATTTGTGAAGTTTCACCCTCTGCAAAAAATAATTTTCGTCTTCAATTATGTGGACACAATGTTTGTCATGGATGTTTACAAATGTTAGTCACTTCCTCTAAAATTCCTATCAAATGCCCAATCAAAGTATGTAGTTTTAATAATACAAATCTGTCAAATGCCTTTCTTTAAATGATATTAACTTCATTTTTTTTTTTTTTTTTTTTTGAAGAAATGTGATACAGTTTTGTCTGTGATGGATATTAAAAGTGCTATTAGTTCTAGTGAATCAGTTAAAAAAATCTTTTATGAAAAGTGTCAAAAATATTATTTATTGTCATCTGGAATAAAATCATGTCCTAAGAGTGAGTGTGATGCTTTTTTTCAAGTGTCCGAGAATAATGAGGCTTCTATTTGCTGTAAAACTTGTTCTTCTATTATATGCTCTGAGTAAGGAGGTTCTTATATAATTAATCAATTAATTATACATATTTTATTATTTCAGATGTTGGGTTTTGAAATATTTATGTGACTGCTGTGCTTTTTAGCCTTATTTATGTAATGTATACATAGAAATAATATGTTTGGAAATTTAATAAAGTTTTTATTGCTATTTGTGGAGTTTGACTTTCAGGATGTAAAAGAAGACCAAAAGAGGAAAGTTGCCCCCCTAATTAAACATACAATACAGATCTTTTGTAATTACCAAAAAAAAAAAAAAATATATATATATATATAAATAAAGGTCAATTTAAAAATAAAGAAAGATAAAGATCAAATTTTTATGATCAAAATTTAATCAAATAAACTAGAATAAAAATTTAAACTTGAGTTTAACTAATGTCAAAATATTTACTCTCGGCCTCCTAAAACCGACACGTGCCTGTAATAGACAAGCCAATCAACGTGCACATAGCACTGTTGACTCCTTGAAGGCTTCCACTCTCGAGACAGTTTTCAAAATGCTCAAACGTCTTAATACGTCCTCAAAGTCCTATATTTAATGATTAAAAGACAAATTTCCAATTAAAAACACGAAATTTTGATTTTTTACGACAACATATAGGGTATTATTCTATGTCAAGGAACTTTTTAGAGCATTTTTGACATGGTCATCACCGATTTTGATAATTTTTAGTCAGGGTGTCTATCATAACAAAGAAACAACATGTGTGAAATTTTAGACTTATGAAGGCGCGAGGACCTGTTTGGGAGTCCCTCAAAGCTTGGCGCCCTTCGAAAGACTTTGGGAACTTGAGTAAGCCATAACTCTGTTTAAAATATACCAATTTATTTTATTTTATTTATTATAATACTTTAAAGAGTAAGAACTTTAACTCATATTCTATAAAAAATGTCATATGTGTAAAATATACAATTAAAAAATTATTTCAAGATATAAAAAATTTATAATACTCTTTATGAGTATCAAAAAGTTAGAGTGGTATCTCAATGTGATTACCTTCATTTAGGCCTATAACTGGAATCGCCATAATATTAAATTCCGTCTTTTTATTTTAAAAATATATATTTTTGTGCAATTCTTTCTTTCTATACCGTCTAACTTATTCATAATTCACAATCTTGTCATATATGTATTTGTATCATTCATAATATTTATCAAAAATAAAAAAATATTATTTGAAAGGACTCAATTATAAATTTTGCTCAAGGTATATAAATATACACTGCAGAGTTTGGATTTTATTTGTTTTCGATTTCTTCAGAGTAGGGTGCTCATATACCACTGATTTCGCTCTCGACTTGGTCGCGTTGCTGCATTTCGAAGTCTAAAGGATGTATCCTTGTCAGGTATAAATTCAAGAAGCTGCTCGGATTTCTGCAATGCTTAACCTCTTCTTCATAAATTCTGCTCAATTTTGTGGTATAGTGGATTTTCATATCCCTGCTGTGTGACATTTTTTCGCCACTAGTCATGGCAAAACATCCGCGAATGGAGTCGGAGGGACAATTAAAAGATAAGTCACAAAAGAGGGACTTGGCCGCCCATACGAGAATCAAATCACGAAATAGTTTCTGTCGTTTGGCTTTGTTTCCAACTATTTAAGATCACTGAAGTGTGATTTTTGTACGCATGCAGATAAAGTTTTATATTTTGCAATAATGGTTTTATAGTAATTTTTTTCATATATGTTATTTTCTTAATAAAATTTGAATTAAATTCATACCCTTAAAAGTATTTTAAATGCAAAAAAATGAAATGGGTCTGTTCTATTGGTCAGGAAAAGAAAATTCATTCTTCAGAGTAGAAATTCGAAAAAAAATGAAAAAAAAAAGTTCATGAATATACACGGTTTACATCACTAATAATGATAACAGCATTGGAAAATAAATTGTTAGCAAGTCACTTTTTGGTTTCTGAGAACACAATTATCGCCGTATTACTTCATAAAAATACAAATACATATTCACATACAAATTGATCTCTTCCAAAGCATATAATAAATCATTCTTGCCATCGCAGTCCCGCAGAGATCCTTTGGTATCCATAGCACATACTTTTCTGAGTTCAAGTTCTCATGCTCTTAGAAGAGTCCATTAAATATATTATTAAGATGTGACATCATTTCATTGAACGTACCCCTTATGTTAGCTGTAGTAAATTGCTCAATCTTTCGCAGCCCTTATGGTCTTTTAAAAAATAACAAGCTACAAACTGTCACATTGATAGGAGCTGGAGAGGATTGATTGTATCACTTAGATGGAAAAAAATTTGCACTTCCCCAAAAACCAATTTAAGGATCTCTTTTCTAAAAAAAAAAGTCATTCGTTGTGAAAAAAAAGCCAAGCCCCTCCCAAAAAATAAAATCCTGCTACCTTGCGGATAATATATTTTTTTTTCTTTACTAATGCCCAAATAATCCCTTTTTGTTGGTAAAGTTAATTAAAAATCTGTCTCAACGAAAGAGTGGCTAATATATGTACAATTACACCAGGGTTACACAAAAAATTTCAGGCTTGCCTTCAATAAAAATTTCTTGCTCCCCTCCAATAAACACATAAAAGTTTTTCTTTCAATATAAACATAATGAGATGTGTGTATTTGGTGTAGGGACAGTAATAATAGTTCCTCTTTATCAGTTTTAAATTTACTAAAAAGAAGAAGTAGATTTTCACCTTTGATCATTCTAAGCTTGTTCACGTGATTGAAAAAAAAGTTGAAAATAAATCTGCCCTAAAAATTATAACGTTTAAAGGACTAATAACCAAAGTCAATGAACATTATTATTACTGCAGGTTTTAATTAATTATGTGAGTAGAAATGGAGAGAGAGAGAAGGGGGAGGGGGTCATCGATATTTGGGATGTAAAATTGTTGAGCATGTTAGTATTAATTGGTAACCTGCAGGACATAAGTGTCGTCTATCAAAGTTCCCAACGTGCAATGTCAAATAAATCCTCTATTTTACTCTCAATATACGATTGATGAGTTTTAAATGTACGATTTTTATCCTTTTTAAGCTTACGTCACTCACAATGAAGCTTTTTGAGTTGTATAATAGCATGAGGTGTATGAGGAACAGAAATTCCAAATTTTTCCGCAAACAATAACATCCAATATCACTTTTGAAGCACTATCATGAATGATTTTTGTCAATGTTGTATGGTGATACAAAAAAAAAGCAAAACCTGCCTTCCTGAAGGTAACTTTACACCAGTTATTTTGGTCTCTTCGTGTCCAAGTAACCAGAAATCTTTGGGTTGACTTCTTGTCGATTCTGCAATTACTTTAGTATTTTTTGTTTAAATTAAACTTCTATTAATATTTTAAGTTGTAACATGACACATAAATTAAATAGTTATGTGAAAAACAGGATAATATGAAAAGGTACTCTGACAACCAATGACATAGTTATTTATTAATATTCTATGAAAACTTTAATGAAGGTTCAAAGTCCCTCTGATAATATTGCTCATTTTTTTCAGTAGATATTCATCAATATTGCCATTCAATTAAAAAAAAATAAAGATCCATAATACACGCTTTGAGTAATAGATTTCCTTCACGACTATCCCGTTTAAAATCCGGAAACACTAATTTAAGAAAAAAATAGTATAAATATTTTATAAAGGTTATTTCATTATGTAAAACAAATTATAAAAAAGTTTTAATCATATCTGCTAATGGTAGGAATATAATAAAAGAAGAAGACAATTTTACGAAGAATGCGTTCATTTTCAAAACTTTAAGTTCGTTGCGCGACCTCTAAAGCTCTTTTTAAATTGTTCAAAATTTGTCATTCATATATTTTTACCCAAATACATATTTTAAGTCTATGACGTCTCAACATTTCCAAAAAAAGTGTAAATGTACTGCACACGGATTTTCAATCCCGTTTTAAATATAATTGAATGTAGTAGGGAAGGAAGTTTACTACTCAGGAGTTAAATAATAATGAAACAGCTGATAATTAAAAAATAATTTGTCAAAATAATAATTAAAAAAAGAAAATGGGCTGACTAAAAAAATACACACGATTTACATCACTATTTATAGGTCAGAAGAATGATATAAATCTTTAACTATTTCTAATAGCTCTATGGATTTCATTTAAAAATGGCGACCCTGAAAGCGCGTAGAAGATACTTTATATAATTATTTAGATACTTTTTTTATGACTTTATTTTAGAGTAGTTTGGAAATATCTGTACAAAATTTGATAAATCCAAATCAACTTTTTCTTTAAAAAAAAAAAATTCAATTTCAATAAATATTAAATAAATTACATTCTATGGAACAAAAATAACAATTGTTATACTACGAGTTCAATTTTTTAGTTGTACTTTTTATTAAGTATAAATTGTGTTAAACAGAGAGTGTATTACTTTCTTTTTGTACTTGGAATTCTTACCTTATTTTAAAACAAAAGTAACTCTATACTAGAAATGTAGTAGTCTAAAAAATGGTACAATATTTGTTGTATTCTGGGCTAGTAAATTTATGATTCAGATAATATTTTTCATCATTAGTTACAAAGTCTTGTCTTGTATGTTGATCTGAAGGAAGGAGAGCACACACTAGATGAATATTGAGGCTTTATTCTTCTTGTCTGTACAAATTCGCAATTCGTGAACTTACGTATTTCGAAAAACTAGTGATGTCAGAAATAGTGAGTCCGAACCGCTTCTCGAACCACTAAACTGAAAAAAGAAGATTCCCACTTCTTTTTTCAGTTTAGTGGTTCGAGAAGCGGTTCGGACTCACTATTTCTGACATCACTAGCTTTGTACTACTAATCAATGCATTGTTATCTGTTTAAAAATATGATTCAATGTTGTCATGGAAATAATAAAAAAATATGTTCATATCTGGGCATTTTTTATTTATAAAAAAAAATAAAATTGACATTTACATACAACCAGCATAATATCCCTATCTATTCATGCCTGCTCAAGCCTTTGTCTTTTTTAAGAAAGGCGTTGTCTTTTCCTCTCTATATATTAATAATAAGTCACCTTGAAATGACTTATAAAAATTATTCATTGTATGACTTTTAGCCAAATAACAAACCAGAGCTGCCTCAAAATAAAAAGAATTTTTCATCCATTTTTTCATGTTGACTAGTAAAGATTTACATAATTAGTGGCTATGATATTATGGTGAATTATATGTATTAGTACATTCAAGTGAAGTCATTTGTTAATCCCTTTTGAATCTCTACTGTATAAGTAATTATTTCTTCAGACTTAGCTGCACCCTTCTGCATCTAATTATATTTGAACTTTCACGATATATGTACAAATATATATAAATAATTGTGAATCAATATTAGATGTTGAACAAATAGTTGTAAAATATGGTAAATGTAAATAGAGATGTAAAAATATGACCTTGGACGAGCACAATACTTTTTATTGTTGCAACTTGAACAGAGTTTTTATTTTCTTTAGCTGTTATAATTATTCTTAAAGAGAGAACATCTAATAATACATGAATCAAAAGTACCTGAATTAGGAAGAGTTACATTGAGGATTTGTTGGGGAGTTAAGAGTTTATGTCCTTGTTGAAGTCTGTAGATTTGATGATCCACATTGGAGTAATTCTTGACTATGTATGTATTTACTAGATTTGACTTTATTTTCTTCATCATCTAGCTGCTTGCACCTAATCAAATGAAACATCATGACAGCGATAAGGCTATCTTCCAAAACATTCTTCGATTGTCAGGATTGCCATGTTTATTTCTGGTTGTATTTTTTAGTATACATCATATTTTATACAACTCTAGATATATAAATTCATTTGGGGAACACAATTTCTTCGTTCACTAGGATGAGATCTTTACTGTATCTCTCAACATCTCCTTCTCGAAAAAAGAAAGAGAAAAATAGATTCAAAATAAATAACAACTGCGCCTCCAAAATGGCTGAAACTTTGGTTTTTGTGCAACATCTTATAGTCTATCTTGCCTTTTCTCCACAGGTTTTACGGAAAGGTTGCGTGATATAATAAAAGTAATAACGTGTTGGATAAAGTAAAATATATATTAATCATAATTACTAATATTAGTAACATAATTAAATTTTCATTCTATATTAATGTTTAAAATTTGTCATCATTCAAAAATATGAATATAAATTTTCGGATGAGGCTACATGACGATGCTACAAAAATTAATATAAAAACTTAAAAGTACGCATGAGCGGACCTATGTCTTTTCTTTGAGGAGGTGTTGAATATTTTTTTCAAATTTTTGACGGACATCTTATTTATTCTTACTATTGAATGAAGTTACTTTTTTCGCAAATAAAATATATACCTTTTTTCGGTCGAAAATAATAAATGATCTTTCCTTAAATAGTTTTTTGTTCTTATTATCGAATGACTTTGAAGGGTTCAATAACCACATGCCACTTGGAAAGCCCTTTAGCTTTATGTGTAACAGTTCCTACATGTTGATTTCTACCATGAAATGAAAGTAGTTAAATATAAGCAATTAAAAAATCTTAAGAAAAAGATTAAATATTTATCTGACAGGAATGCTTACAAAAATCCATGATATTACTATGTATAGTTACATGCAAATACTGTAATTAGTTCCTGTACGAGCTCGAGTCTAAACCTATAAAGTAATCATTAGTCTGTGTGCTGAAGGGGATTTGTTGGGGAGTTATAAGTTGAATTTATTATATAATTGAGGATCGACATCAGAGTAATTACAAGGACGTCTTTTGGTTAGATAAAGTTGCACTAATTAAGTATAAGTAAACATTATTGTATTACAATTACTTCAACTAACCTAGAAATATTGTGTGAAGTACATATACATCAACTATATTTCTTTCTCTATGAATCAACTGGGCGCGAACCTAAGCACACTGAGTTCAAGAAAATAATTTCTTCCGAGCGTCTCCGTAGAATTATATATATATATATTTTTTGCTTCTTGGATTTTTTTAATAAATTCACAGCTATTTACAAAAAAACTATTTTTTTTTTGATTTTTTTTTGCAAAAGGTTAATTATTTCGGAAAAAAAATTTGCATTTATAAAATTTAAAAAAAAAAAATCAAAAATTAAATGCTATTCACAGGAAATAATTTTTTTTCAAAAACTCACAGCTATTCTTAAATAACTAATTTTTTTGGTAACAAATTTGAAAAATTACATTTCAAATTTTAGATTTTTTGGAAAAAAAGTCATAGGTATTTACGTAAAATTAATTTTTTAGAATTTTTTTTTCAAAAGTGTATTGTTATTTACAAAAATTTATATTAAAAAAAAAAATTAAATATTAATTTTTTTACTCTGCTGAATAATTTCCTAGAATGATTTTTTTTTAAAGAAAATAAATCTTTAAAAAAAAATTACCCATATTTTCGCATAATTTTTTTTGATCCTGCCCTTTCCAGTAAAAAGCAGAAACCTTTTAATACAGCCCCTACAGCCCAACCCTTAGAAGAATGTTAGGTGACATTTCATAAAAGTACCTATGGGATTAAGTTAAAAAGCACAAATCTCACTCCATATCTAGCAAGTCCAACAAGGACTTAAACTTATAACTTTGTTACTCACCTTCATTCATGAGCACACCCACTCGTAGTATAGTACAGTGATATAACATTAACAGCTTCAGAAAATCAAAACACTGTTGAGATTGCCACCAACAACAGCAAAAAAACAAAAACAACTAGCACGCGGAAAAATGTTGAGGGTTTACAGCCCTAGCAATGACATTCGATTACCAAAGATATTTCATACATACATTTCCATAATATCTTTCATTTCAATACCCTATTTTTATTTATAAAATACCTTCAAAAGTAGTTACATTACCGGAGTTTACCTGTTGAAATCCTCTACTCTAATGTATACTTTATTTGGTCATTTAAGCCATTCAAGGATCCAAGGTGTGATTCCTTATTATTTAATGGATTTGTCCAAATATATTTATTACCAAATGCCTATATAAAAACATATTTTTAATACTCTTAGAAAAACATGGGATATAAAAAAATCCAAATAACAGTTATTTTCTCTAATACCTACAAGGGTCATGATTTTCAAAAAAAAAAAAAAAATCCAGTGGAATTAACAAATTTTTTACTTCCTAAATATTTTTATGTTATATTGTATTTATAGAATATTTACTCATACTTACAAAATATAACCTTCTTCCCATGGAGGAAGAGGTCATATAGTATTAAGGCTTCAATATATTCCAAATAATGATCCTATTTTTTCGTCCGTTTATGTTTATATACATCAGAAAAAAGCCTCACGTATTCATTAAAAAACTTACAAATGTACCCGTACACATAAGTACAAGTATGGTGAGAAAATAATATCCTTTCTTTCGAAGGAGGTAAAGAACTCATAAGGATCCTCCCCCAATAATTTATTTAGTGTTGTGAAACGAAAAAGAATGGTTTTTATACATAGAAGATGAATGAATACATGGATACATCTAGAGTAGTATAAAATATGACTTGCCGGTATGCTAAAAAAAGAAACCGAAAATTAACATTGTAATCTAGACAATTTGAATAATGTTTGTAGAGAAGAGCAGCTTAGCTGCAAACAGCTGTTAGAGTAAGGAAATAAACACAAATCCCACTCTGCATCTAACAAAGATATAGGCAGGAGTTACAACGATATGAGCACACACACTCGTGATTCCTTAGATGTTGTGCCTTCGTTTGAATGATAACAGCTCTGAAAAAAAAAAAAAAAAAAAAAAACACTGCTCCGATTGCCAGCAACAAAAAAACTAGCTCGCAATTTAGGTAATATTTTCGACAACTCTAGGTATATCTTTATTAGGAACCACTGATTTATCATCGAATTTTAGGCAGTTGTAGAATATTCGGACAAAGTTTCCTAGTATAATTATAAATGATGCTTCGTTTCCCTAAAAATACGTTACTTTTTTTGGAAATAGCAAAAAAAAAAAAAAAAAAAAAAAAAAAAAAAAATAAGCAACTTTCTTTTTAATTTTTAATCACTCAAATAATAGGGCATAAACGATGTTTACTTATATTAGCTTGTAATCAAAGTGGCAAAAAATAATACAACTTCCTGAACGATATTTATGATTATAATAACACTGTCTGAGATCACAAACTTCAGTTTAATCAAATTACAATTGTGTTGTAAATTAATACATTAACAACTTTTCTTGATTTTTATTTTTTGTTCTGAACAACGTTGATTTGTTGAATTCAATTTAAATTTTGTTGTTCAGGAAACATAGCCATTGTTTGGAAAATAGTCCAACTTAAATTTAGATATAAGTTGATTCAACATCTTCAAAGTTGCAATAAAAATGACAATGTGATATTTATCTAAAAAAAATATATATATATTTATTAGAGTTGGGGTTCGGTTTGGAAAAACTGAACCAAAAAAAAAAAATCAATCTAGGACCGATTCTCAACACTGATAAATATGTAAACATCATAATACATGTTTGATATTTATATTTCTGGCCTTGAAAAAACTACGTGTTGTAGACTCCATCTGTTTTTTCCAATTTAAAGTTTGATATTTGTGAAGATAAGTTTTATGAAATTTTTCTAGTATTTTGACGGGATTGATGCTATTAACAGGCTCCTTTTATCTTGGGCAAACAATCAATAAACTATGTTGGATATGACTCCTCTTGGAGGTCCCGTAAAGTCGATTGCTGTTTTGTTTCTGGCTCATATGTATATATCCATGTTGTTCCCCCTGTATCTATATGTTCTGCAGGTCTTTGCAGATGAATTGGAAATATAAACTATCTGCAATATATAATACTTATATCGTGGTCTTTTATTGATCCATTTAAATGAAAATTCGTGAAGTTGTTGTAAGTGGTCTTGCATTTTGATTCATTCGATGTGACTTCCCCCAGCTCCAATAGCCTTTGTGGTCCTTGCTCCTTGGCCTGAATCGTGCTGCAGCCGAACATACATTTGGCCAATTTAATTAGTATGCGATTGCATATTTTCAATTTCAAATAACAGGTTGATACATCAGTATAAAATATTAAACATAGAAGGATTGATGGTACTATAGACAAGTTCGATCTTAATCAAAAAAAATTGAAATCAAATAGTTTTTGAACAAATCTAGTGTTCGTTGTCACCCGGGTTTCCCCATATTAATCTTGATGGAGAAATTCATTTTTTATTTGAAGTGATGTACTATAACTATGTGCACTTTAACATTTAGTGTACACTGTAATGGAATGATTTTGCATATAGCTTAGTTTGTTTTTCTGTATTTCTCCTCTTGAAGGAATGGAGTAAAAATGACGGACTCTTTTTTTCCAACCAATCACTTCTTTTATATTCCCCTCATGTGGGAATAAAATTCTTTGTGATATTCCAGGTCTCTAGAATTCCTTGACACTCGATTTCATTCTCAACAGGTTTTATATCCGTTTAATCCTTTATGGTAACCGTACAGAAATATAAAAATTTTAAACTTGTTAACTCTCAAATGAAAAAACGTTTTGTATTTTTTGTCTCTTACCTATTTTTGAATATGTAAAAATTTTTAATGGCTACGCTATGCTTAATATAATTATATAGGAGTTTATGCTGCAACATTCAAACTAGAAGTGAATGAGTATGCCTTAGGAAAGGAAGAATAATCTAATTCCTGTGTCTGCGGTGTTATTTTTTAGTGATTTTGAATAATTTAATTAGTTGAATATTCTGTCACTATATGAATTATGAATTTTTTTTTATTATTTTATGAAAAAGTACCCTTTTTGTGTATTTTTTATTCTATGGGACTTGTAAGACCTTATCAATAACGTCATAAATTACTTCATATTTGAAGGAGACTCCATTTTGGGGGTCAAAGTTGATATTTTTACAACATAAAATGCAGAATTTTCCAATAAAACTCTTACAAATGGAATCATGAATGGAAGGGACTAAAAATTTTCATTGAATACTACATGACGACTATGATAACCAGTGATATTTGAATTACATCAAAATAATATGCTGTGAAAATCCCCAAAAGGGCTAGATTTCTACAATTAATATATTTTTTTTGGATTGAGCAGGGATGAGAAAAGTAGGATAATTAGAGAAAAATATGTTATTCTTTCCAATTTAATTGCTAATTTTTACCTTTGATATGAATAAAAAGGGGGTTCATTGTTATAAAACTTGATTTTGTAGGCCCCTTAATGAACGTCATCAAATTTGTGACTTCCGAAAAATAAGGTATTTGTTTTTCATTATTAAGGCAGAGATATAAATAGCAACAATTGTATTAGAATAGAGAATATAAATAAATATTTAACTACTTCTAAAGTATCTTCAACACCACATAATTTATTGTAGAAATATTTTAACCTCGAAAGTTTGTCCCATATTATGGTTGATTTACAAGAAATACACTTTCACCAATTGAAATGTGTATTTGTGCCTTCATAATCTTGAAAAAAAAAAGTTCACATAAATCCCTAATATACGTGCTTAGACTTTCTCATGTATATTTTTTACACTCCAACAAAAAAATTTTATGAAAGATAAAAATGTATATACATATATACGGAGTGGGTCTACAGAAATGTCCAATTTGATATTCTAAACTTTAAAAGCTTATAACTAAGTGTATTTCAATTAAATTGATATATTTAACATATACATGTGTGCACTAAAATATTTCGGAAAATTGTTTGTGGATTACTAATCCTACGTTTTTGCATATTCTATGCACTAAACAGAGAAGACGGTTCTATGTAAAATGATTCTGGTAAGAAGGTTGCAGAGAGTTCCTTGTCTGCAAAATATTCTTTGGTAATCCCAGTATCGAGGGATCTCATATTTGGATGAGATACAAAATTAGTATTTGCCTCAATGACCCCCACTAAAAATAATACAAGTGGGTAAAGTCGTGGAATCATTATTGCTCATACCCCCCCCCGATTCTGAATGATTGATGAAGTTAGTTTACTGCTTTCTTTTTATGCACAATCTCCCTTGGATCCTCTCAATTCCTAATCCTACATTTTTGGCATATTCAATTAACTAAACAAAGCGGACGTCTTCAACAATTATCTTGATAATGCCTTTTTTACACAAATGTGAATGAAAAAAAAAAGAAGAGATTTTTGTGTATTGTTCCTTGCTGTTCACTAATTTTTAGTCAGATTTTGTTCAAACTTTCGAAAACAAAGCATTACAGCTTACAAATAAAGAATTTATAGCAGATTTACAAGATACTGTACCATGTATTTTAATAAATATGAACCAATTTAACTGGACTCTTTTGCGTATGCACTCTGCATATATATATATATTTATGCATCCACGAGTTTACCTAAATTAACTTAATTTATCTTACATGAAAAATATAATAAAAATAAAGATTTTTCAAAAATAAATAAAAAACATTATCATGAAGGGCCATTTATAATAAAGGAAGAACAAACATTGAGTTGTGCAAAAAATAAAAATAAAAAAAATGCAAGGGCTAAAATAAATTGGTAACATGGGCCTTAGGGATTTTTTACTATCTAGAAAGGATTAAGTAATAAACATAAACATAAATTGAAAATCAATATTTTATCAGGCTTAAAGCATCATAAGAAAATGAGAGGTAAAAAAATAAAATAAAATACAGATGATATCAATGTACCGAAAAGAATAAAACATGCGAATAAAAAACAAAGAAAAACAACTGAAAATGAAATTTTTTATACTCTTGCACAACCGGTTAATTGTATGTTGTCTACACTTGGAGCTACGTCTGAACACACTTCATGTTTTTCTCATACAGATACAAAGCACATTTATAATTATTATGGGTAGTCCCCGACTGGCGATTTGGCATTTTCTATAGGACAAATTTTACACTAATAATATAGAAGATAATACCCAAGAAATCTTCAGTGTTACTCTCCACTTTTCATGAGCACACGTAACTACTCAATACTTATATCAATTCATATGACGTGTTCTCTCCTCAAGAGTGAAATAATAATAGTAAAAGTTTGAGAAAAAAATAATTAATATAATAGGATGACTGATGAGTACTTTAGTTTCTAGAGCGTTCACGAGCAAAAACAAACGGAACAGTGTTCCTTGAATGCTACATACGAAACGCCTATTGCCCTTGTATAAATACACGCGCCTGCAATATTTTACTAATGCGACTAAGAACATTTTTATTTCTTTGATCAAAAATATTAATATGGTATATATCATGAAGCACTATATACAGTGCACCTTGTATACACATTCGATATAAAGTGCAGCTGGTGACTATTTTTCAGGCATATCAACGAACTTTGCTCTATTAATAATATTAAGACAACTTAGCATATAAGTGCCATTTTGCGGATATTTATGTTTAAAATTTTTGTTTAATCCCTATTCCGAAGACTGAGCAAAAATTCTGGATAAATTAATATTCTGAGATAAGAAAAGGAAAAACGTTTTTGCCTAATTGTTGTTGTGATAACAAGTCCCTTTATATAGTTTACAGCCTGCCTTTGTGCAATATAATTAAAATTATTTATGAATGCCTTACTCCTGTAACTAAACTTTCATTTATGAATACTATGATGATGCAAAATAAAGGTTCCAAATAAAGGATGTATAGATTCCAAGGTTAGGACGTCCTCTCTGTTCCTGTCCTAAATCTTAAAGACGGCTCCGAATAGGGTGCGTAAGATGTTCCGTTTTTAAAAATATATGTTCTTTGATTAATTCCAAATTAAAAATAATAGCAAATATTATGAAGCTTGAAAGATATATAGTTAAAATTTTACTAAACTAATTTTATCGGGTATGAGCAAATAAAAAAAATCATCAATATCCTCAAAATAGCGGATAAATACCAAGTTCTATAAATAAGTATCAAACTACTAATAAGAAATAAAATAGTGACTAAGGTAAGATTTCCTCAGGTATGTAAACAAACAAACTAATAGTAAGTAAACAACATTAATGTCTAAGCAGTAAAGCGTAAGCATTTTCGGTACATATGAAAATAAGAAAATCATATGGTATATACGACAATTTGAAGACTGGTTTGAAGGAGAGAGCACCTTAATTGCCATAAAGTTTCATCAGATAAGCTGTAAGCAACTATGGGAAGAAGAAAATACACACAAGGCCCACTCCGTATCTAGCAAAGAACTACTCTGATGCCGATGCTCAATTCTACTCTGAGTCCACAGGTAGTTACCTGGATTGTATCATGCAACCTTTCCTCCAAAAAGAAAGAAAAAAGAGTCCCAAAATCAGTCGATAGTTAGTCAAATAAGTCAATCATACCAACGTTCCTTTATCTCTTATGTACTCACAGACTATCATTGTCATATTATTTCTTTACAATTTTTAAAATGAATTGCATATCTATATATTTCATATTTATTAAAATCCTACATTGTATTTTATTCGCTACTGTTTTATAATTATAGATGAGTAGTTTGTAATGAAAAAACTACCTTAAAAAATTTGAAAAGGAAATTTTTTCATGTCTTCTCTTTCTTCTTTTTTGTTCATTATTTAACTGGTCGTCGTGATGTTCACTTCTCTCTCTGATGTATACATGATTGCCTATCTTTCGTGTAAATTGTTTTAAAAATGTATAATAAAATAAATATATATGAATTTAAATATATTTACGTTATTTTCCCTGTACTATACTAATTTATAATATAGAAGGGTTTCCTCTTTATAGCAGTATTTCATTTTCTCCCCGCTAAAGCATATAGCGGGGAGCTGATTTTAAGAAGTGTCTTAATTCAAATGTACCATATGTCTCGCTCTCGTCTTCTCCTCGCTCTCTTTTATTCATCACAAACTATACATGTCTAATTATAATATTGCTTTTAATATTTTATTAAAAGCGTTCCTATATATGTATATTTGAGTATACCAAATTTATTTTTCTAAATAAAAAAATGGCCAATATATATACTACAATTGTATTCCTGTTCTTTTGGAAACGAATCATGATCATAAGTATATAATAACTTATTACTCTGTTTATTTATAAATCATATAAATAAATGAATAGCCATTACGTATCAAATGAGACCAGGGATGGGGCTGGACAGGACTTATTTCAAGTTCCATATTAATGACCGATAAAGCCTTAGTAAATATGAAGTTATAAACGATTCATTAACTATTTGTTAAGGTACTGTGTAAATTCATATAGAGGGGGAAATATGTATAATATATATATTTTCACTTCTATTAAAAATAGTATTTTACTACATAGTTTTCTACTAAGTAGTGAAGACTCGGAAAAGTTCCAACAAACCTTTTTCAAATATCAAAAATGCCACAGTCACAAATTTTACATTAAAATTGTAAAATATAATACAGATTATTGTGAAAAAAATCAACAATTTTGATCAAGTTGTCTTTGAGATATTGAATTGTATTGTATTACTTTTCTGCCAAAAGGACTAATTACTCCACCTGCATTTACTTTTTTGCAGGAAATAGTTATTTTGTTTAACAAAATTAAGTTTTAAGTAAAGCGTAATAAAAATTAATAATAAATGTCAAACAAACGTACATGAATATAGATAACAGACGAACAAGTGTTCTAATTTAGAATAGTTACAATATAGGAAACCTGGTTTAGGAGGTTACTAAAACTAAGTGGTCTTTTTTCGCTTCCCATGCCTAACTGCTTAATAAAGATTTGACTGTATATGTAAATTTTAAACAAAACAAATAAATGAACAAATTTCAATTGAAAAAAATCACACATAATTAGAGATGGGATTTTTTTACGAGAACGAGGAGAAGGCAGGAGCGAGACATATGTTATTACTGAATTTGGACGATTGTTAGTATCAGTTGCCTGTTATATGATTTTAGGGGGAGAAACTGAATTACTGGTATGAAGAGGAAATTTTTCTAAATTTAAAATAGCAATATTGTGGGGAAAATTTTATATATGTATTTAAATTCATATATATTAATTTTATTATGCATTTTTAATATTTGATCTCTAAACCTTTCCTTCTTAAAAAAGAAGTCAATGTCTAAATCAATTCTTTCCAACTATGGGATTATATAAGAAATATATACAAATCCCACAGTACTAAGCGCAAAGGTATAAAGGAATTACTCCCATGTCAAACCTCAATTATTTTCCGTGTCCAACAAGAACTTATACTTATACATCCCCAAAAAATTCTCAAGATAATTCTTCCCATTCATAAGCAGCAAATATACTTCATGCTTAATTTTTTTTCTCTTCAAACATTAACTAATAATGAAAACAGCTTAAAAAAACATTGTTTAGATTTCCAACTAGAAAAAATCCTACTCGCGTTATAGATCATATTTCATACAAATCTAGGTATTATTCATCAATCATGTTTCATAGTTTATATGAAATTCTAAATAGATAATAGAATGGAGATTTAATGCTTTATAAATGACATTTCTGTTTATGAACACTGAAAAATAAAATTATCTGCTCAAAGTCTTTATATGATTTCATGACAAAGCAATCTTTTCACATATTTTGATTTTAAAAGATCTAAAGTTAATTACAAAAAAGAAAAAGTCATGGAATCTTCCATACCCTTTGTCATTTTTTAATATATATATTTACGTTTCAAAGAGTATTTTAGACTACATATTTTTATATAATATAATGCTAGTGGGGGGTTTTGGTCTTGAAATCTGAGATCGTTACAATTTTTCGTAAACCCAACTTTTTCAGTCCATTTTCAGAATATAAATATTATTTTTTTCTGAGGGCTTAACAAAAAAATTAGTCTCGTTTAAAGTTGCTGAAATAACTGTTGAAGAAGTCATGTGCGTTCCCAAATTGGGAATATCGATACAATGATGTCATATGAAGCTTATATGTACATTGTTCAAGTTAAATATCTGGAATGGGGAGACAATGGGCCCATGGAGTGATAATACAAAAAAATCGATCTATAGTGGTTCCTAAAAAAATGCCCATGATTTGAAAACGGTTAAATTTCGGTACTCTGTCTAATACTGCAATATCGACCGAAATATTGTTCCGAATCCGCCAAGAAAAAATATAGTTTTGCTAGCTTGTAAAGGTGCAATTAATATTAAATTTTGGAAGTAAGTACGAGTCATAAGTAGAGTTTACATGTTTGTAACGAAAAACAAAAGTGTGAGGAGAGGGTGGAAATTATGCATATGGTAATTCTCAATTAAGACCCTTGTTAATATCAGCTACCTGTTATATGATCTTGGGGAGACAAAATGAGTTACTTATACTTTTAAAATAGCATTAGTGTAGAAGAAATATGATAATGATACATAAAAAAATATATATTAATTTTATTATGCATTTTTAAAATAATTTACACAAAAATCCCCACAGTAATGCTTACTTTAGGGGTAGAAGTTACCACTCCAACGACTTATTAAATAATGAACAAAAAAGAAGAAAAAGCACACCCAACAGCCTTTTTTCCTTTTCTAATTTCTAAACATAGTTTTTGCATTACAAAAATGATAACTTTAGTCATTGGATATCAGTTAGATCACCTACAGAAAATGAAGGATGGGAGATATAAGTCACGATTATTTCATTTTTTTTTTTTATTGAGTGGGAATGGTTTTGGAGAAGTTCCGAGCATTTGAGACATCATTTAACTTAAACAAATTAATTTTGAATAATTTTAAATAATCAGGCGAGGTAATATGTATAATTTATGGTACTATATTTATTTTTAAAAGCAATATTATATTGAACTATATTTGAGTACGTCAATTGGGATTTCAAAAGAGAAAATTTCACTTTCATACAAAGATTTACAGATTTACGACGTTCGTATTCTGAAGACATCTCAATGATTTAAATTTTTCTTATGCAGTTTTGTCGGATCAATCTGATGAGCAAACATTCATAAACATAAATTTTATGGTTGGCAAGATTTGAGTGTTAAGCTTTTTTTTTTTTTTTTAATTAACTGTTACATTTTAATACAATTAATAGTTAAATAAAATATCTGGAGGAATTGTATTATAATAATATAAATTAAACTTTCAGTTTAAAATTATATCTCCAGAGATAGACCCATTCTTACATTCTTTTTTGTTATGTCTCAATTTCAAAAGTTATAAAAATCTTGCTCTGGCATCTATTAAAATGCCTCTACAATCTTCTGCTCTGTTCGGCTCTCTCAGAGTGAGTTTTTTGGCAGTATATGTTTTGGAATTTTAAAGTCCATAGTACAATTCCTTGGTTTTTGGACGCAAATTCCTTCTCACACAAAATCTAAAAAGAATAATGGCAAATAGATAACTTGACTTTGTATTTAAGAGATACTTCATATTTAGAGATACAAATAGTCCAAGTATTTCCAGATGGGGGCAGTCAGCAAATACGTTGATAACGGAATTATACATTTTTCCATAATTTTTAAACTTCTTGGTTCCACTTGAGGCTTCTTATTAAACTGATATAGTAACTTCAAGCTTGTTCCAGATATAAAATCCCCACCCTGTATTAGCATACACATATTTTTAAGATACTCATTAAAATAATAGAATTGCAATAGTCTTATTTGTAGTTTATCATTTGCTATTGAGAAATATTAACTCACGGACTGTCAAAATGCTGTGTCCATTCCGTTTGTTATTAAGAATTTGTCCAATTTTTGAAGGAAAAAAAAAACCTTTGAGAAAATAGAAATTTGTCTATAATACACAGTTTTATTTTTATAATTCCAAATAAAGTGTTATATATAGGAAATTACATTTTCACCCATGTAAGAGGATCTAATGTTTCACCTAAAAGGGGGTTTGGAAAATATTCCCGCACCTTTACCATGTATGTGGTAGATTCGTGCGAAGTATGAGTCCTTATATTTTGCAACCGGGCATCCAAATCTTCCCATAAGATGGCACATGTGAATTTAAATTGAATAAATAGTTTGTTTTAAGGACTCATTATTTTTACTTTTTTAAAAGAGTCGTTCATATTGAATAAATCGTTCATGAACATCACTATTATCCTGTGTATAAACTGAAATTTCTGGACAGATTGTAAGTTATATAAATATATTGGACAAGTTGCAATTTCTAGTCCTGAGAACATATTTATATTTATATAGGCAGCTTTATTTTTGTAAAGATTATTCTTATACAGTTATGTAAGAAATTTAAAATACACTACCAAATTTCACCTTAAGAACATATTTATATATTCAAATTATTATAATTTTATTCCACGAAGGGGTTTCTTAAAGTATTTTGAATGTTAATATGTGAGTAAATGGAGCATTGTCCACGATCCTAACAGTACCTATCATTAATGTATACAAAAATATATTTATATACCAAGATAGGTTTATGTATAAAATCAGAATAATACCTGTTTTCTTAGAGAAAATCCACTATAGATATTACATCACCATGTTTATCATATAATAAACTATTATTTGAATAGCCTTTAGCTAGAAATACAACCTATGAATAAGAAAATGAAATAAAAATAGTTCATCAAGTTGTAAATTTTTTGTTTTCTTTTTAACCTAGAGGAAACTCACTGTCCTTTAAAAAAATTTATGTTATGGGAGGTATTGTAATAAAATTTCAGTTAAGTTTATTAAAGATTTTTGACTCCATCCATATGTTTTTTTTATTAGGAAATAAACAATATAGCTCTTTCACTGATGTCATAAATTGCATCATAATTGAAGGTTGATGCCGTTTAAAATTTATAGTTGATATTTTTGCTAGATAAAATGGACAAATTTATAATAAATCTGGACGAAACTTTATCTTTTGGGTTTATATGTATATTAAAAAAGACATAACATCTGCATTGAATAATACTTGATGTCAATGATATTTGAATTAAATTAAAGTAATATGTACTGAAAATTCCTATAATACGGCTGGATTTTTACTTTTTTTTCAGAGATTGATTAGGGAGTATAACGGTTGGATGACACAGGAGAACACTCGTTTTGCAAAAATGAATTCAAGCCAAAAAATGAATTTATCTTTGAGCAGAGAAACCAAAACTGATCTCAATTTTTCTATTAGTCATCTGAATTCTGAAATATCTGGGATTTTAGTAATTCGGGTCTATTATCGTTCAAAGTCATTTTTTTACACTTTAAACAATCCCAAATTTAAAAGTAGGATTAATAAAACTTATATAAAAGTGTTTTTTATGATTAAATAGTGTTTTGATTGATTCTGTATCTTGTTCTTAACTCGTTATATTTCCATTTTTCTGTAAAAATGAAAATATGACGACTCTCTCTTTTAGATCGTTATAACTTATTCATAATATATATTGATGATGAATATCTTAGGTTAAATAAAATAGTAAAATATTCAATGTTTAATTTAAAAAACATCAATTTAAAAACTATACATGTCCAAGGATTTTTGTTCCATTTTGTATTTTTTAAGTGATCCCATTTTGAAATATTAAAATTATCAACTCATCGTGAATGGATTGCTATATTGTTTCGATCCTGGTGTTCCCAAGGATTCCCAAGGATGGAGTCCACTCTACTCCCTTATGAGGTCTGTTAGTTTTCCTCGGTTGAATTCTCCTCCTGTCGACCCTCGTGGAATTGGAAATCTGAATTCAAACATCTCTTGAGCTGGATGATCAAATTATATGTATCTTTCGTCGATTGCCTCGATTTTCCTTTTAGGATGCATGACGTCATGAAATTAGCATTGAAATCGGAAAAATATGATGATTATGTTGACTATTTGCTAGTACACCCTCATAAAAAATGGGATCACTACAAGATGATACAAAATCCTTGGTTATTTAAGGTTAAAAAATGGTTTTGATCAATAATAGTCACAAATTAATAAAATTCCAGATATTTGAGAATTCATATGACTGAGAGAAAGACTGATATCAGTTTTTGATTATGTGCTCATAGATAAATTCGATAATGGTCTTTAATTCATTTGTACAAAATCCTCCGCCACCTTTAACTTTTACCCTGTGTAATTAAAGAAAAATGTCTGATTTTTTCCATAGTAAGAGTTATTTTATTGTCTTAATCATAGAAATGAGATCGTATAGTGATGTAATAACATATTCTTAATACATATTAGGGTCTGAAATACGTATAATGAAACTAAATATTAGAGGGATATATTTTTGATAAACACTGAATGTTGAAGAGTCCTTTTATTTGTTGCTCCCATTTTGACATCCAAATACAGAGCAACAATTTATTGTTTTCCTTCCTTGAGGTTTTTTACTATTTTTAAAATCAAATCCATCAAGAAAAAATGTTTATTTGAATATAAATAAACATGTGAAAAGTATATTTGTGTTTATAATATATGGTAATCAATCCAAATTATTGTCTCCCAAACAATTAAAGTAATTATTTATTCAATATTAATTTTTTTCTTACTTTCAAAATATACATTATCTGGTACTACAATCACGGTGTTACCTCGCTAACTCAATAATAACCCATGTATTTAATTGTTATCTGTCGATTCCCTCGTCTCACTTGATACAGGATTTGATCACAGGGTTGTTCAAAACCGCGTTGACAAAATCTATTGTTTATTATTAAAAAATATGACATTTTAGTTGACAAACTAAATAATATTTATTTTTATATACTTGAAAAAGTACAAAAAATATTAAAAATTTATTAAATAAAACCATTTCCCTATCGATTACTGCTTGGAGTCAATTTGTAAATGATTGACATGATTTACGCACTAAGGGTTCAGGTAATGCGTCCCTTTCCTGCTCAATGCTGGCTTAAAGAGATTCAATATTTGGATGTCGTATTGTGTCTACCTTCGACTCTAGATAACCCTAAAAGAAATAATAGAGGGGGTTAACATCTGGGCTCGAAGGAGGCCTAAATTCCATATTAGACTGCAACCACTCTTGAGTTTGTCTTCTGGTATCTGCAAGGGATCCGTCCTGCTGAAAAATAAGCTTCATTTTTTATTTATTTCCGGGATTATACCAAAGAAGGGTAAAAAGCTCCAAAATTTTTGACATGTAGCGTTCTTGGTTCATCCGAATACCATTTTGAAGAAAAACTAACGGAAGCTTGAAATCTTGACTTGAAATGACTTACCATAATACCATCAACGAAGCTGCAAATTTAGACTTGATCACTGCTATTAGATCTGATGGAACCTCATTACCTAAATCGCCCAGTCATGACTCGGTCATTTTGACAGTTGAACTTGTCATTTAGCCCAAACTTTTTCTCGTCCGAAAAGATAATTTCCGTGCGTTGTATAAAACTTGTATGTAAAATTCGACTTCGTTTTACACGGAGCGCTGTCATTGCCTTAGTTATGAACGGCCGTGGCTGAAGCTTTAGGATTGCATTTTGAGATCCTCATCGAATATCCGGAGGTCAGAGCTACATCAAATATCATGTTCAACTCCCAATTTATGGGCTGATATTCTTGGGTTCCTATAAATCTTTGCACGAATGACCGAGACAATTTTGGAGGTCCTTACAATCCTAGGATTTGGTGCTCACTATAGATCTTGATTATTAATAGTCTCTCCATACACTTTGATAGCTTTGTGGATGAAGTATCAGGAAAACATGCCCCAAAAGGCGTTTCCAATTTCTGGTGACGTCATTCGTTTTTTATGGAGCTCAATAACTATTTCTCTTTGAGCCTCCATCTTGACTGAATGAAAACTGATTTTGACTTATCCCTTTTATGTAGTTGGCGGGGAGATGGATACATCAACGGATTGAATAAAATTCAGGTACCAAAAAATAATTAATGGATGATTTATAGTGGCAAAAATTAAGTTTGTCAACGTGGATCTGAATGACCCTATATATATATATATATATTGACCATTTTATTATTTATACGAATAGATTTTGGCAGAAAGTACAAATTTATAGTTACATTTTTTATAATATATTAATGGGCAATATTATAGAACAGTATCGAATAAAATACCAGGATTGTAATATTATTAAATATATATATGTTTTAAAAAATTTTAAAAATTGCGGAGAAAGAATATGACAATGATAGACTAGGAGTACATTTATGTACTCCTCATATAACATATCAATAGCAGTTGGTATGATTGACTTCTTTGGCTTATTAAAAATTTATTTTTGCCTTTTTTCTATATGTTTTTGGAGGAAAGGTTGCATGATACAATAAAAGTAACGACGTGCCATATAAAAGAGTTCAACAAAGTATATATATATATATTTTTTAATGTAAAAAAATGATTATCAATGTTTTTGACAATTAACAACTAATAATGCAAATTTAACTATTGACATTTCTTGCAATAAATGAATCAATCATGCTGAAAATTAACTATAATTAAAGATTTATTCAATCTTTATGGAAAAGTAATACCCTGATAAATGATTATTTTACCTTGTTTTTTAATATTATTTATATAAAAAGTATTTTACGGTATATTTTATTGTTAATTAAGTTATATGTAAATTTTTGATATTTTATGATTTTTTTCCACAAATCAGAACTATAATTTGTACCCAGAACATCAACGTATAAAATACCTGTATATCACCCCTAAAACGAATACTCTGTAGATACTTACTTTTTGGAGGGTAACATTTAAAAACGTATTCGATCTTAATTTATTGGCAAATATCCGGGTTTTTGCCCCAGTATTTATCATACATCTATCATTCTGGGAGGGTAATTTTTATTTTTTTATTTGAGTATGTATCTAACAGTGATGGTTGAACAAACGAAGAAGTTTATAGTTTTTTTTTTGTGACGTTCTCAGCTACTTAGAAAACTCAACAAGAAACATGTTGGATTATGTATGATGACTACTTCATAAGAGATTACTTGAGCTACCCCGTACTCCCACACTATAAGAGTAAATACTATTTGACCTTTAGCTTCTTAAGGATAAGGAGTAGATCCTAATTCTTATCCAAGCCAGTAAGCCAATTCTAGATACTCTTCAAAAAGTTACACCTTAATTTTAAGGAGTATAAATTTCAAACTAATACAACTACCCCTACCCTGATGATAGATGAGATTAAATACATTATGTAATTCACAAAACTAAACCTTCCTACCTCCTTTATTGAAAGCTTAATTGCATCTAAAAAAGGCTGCAATATTTTCAAGTTTAGTATAATTATAAGTTCTTTGTTTTCCAAGTTTTTACTCATCAGTCATCCGTCAACAGAGCACCAGAACCAATTCGAAATTCACGACTAGTTTTTTATCCACTCTTAAACTCTACTGTCAAGCGGGAAAGGAATATATATATATATATAATGGTAGTTAGCCTTCTATATTTTTTGTTTTGTTTTGTTTAATTATTATTGAGAAAATAGTTATTAATTATAATATACATTGACTTGATAATCTTTTCAATAACTGAGTATGAATGGTCACAAATTCGAAACATCTTTTTGAGTAGTGTCAGTTACTTACTGTATGTCTATTAATTTACAAATGCTCACCTAACTATAGTAGGTATATTATAGTTTCCAAAAGGCATATCAAAAAATTAAAAATATAAAGTAAAATAATAATATTACTTTATGTTCTAAATAATACAACAAACTACTTTTTCCACGGAGTAACACTTAATAATTAACGTATAACATAAATAAGTAAGTGATATTACCCAACACTTTACCCAAGGCTTTATTATTTTTATAAACATTGAACACTGAATCTCGTAGATAAGATGGATTGATAATCATGGGACTAATTAATATTGTGCCATTCATGATGTTATTGAACAAATATTGTTTTTTGGGACGGCTTTTGCATCATGATTCGGGGACGGCTCTAAGATTTAGGACTGATAGTACATTCCTAAAAAAAAGTTATCTGGGGATTCCATATAGAGAATGTGTGGGACGGCATAAAGCCACATTGCAATTGCAAAGGAAATTGAAATAGAATGGGAGGAGGAAAGGGGGGGGAAGAGAAGTTGAGACTTTACTATTAAAGGCCTTATTATACCATAACATGCTAATAAAACCATAATTTCTCTACCATAATGACAAATGAAATAAGGTCATAAAATTCCTTTTATGGATAAACATTGTTTTGTATCGATGGTTTGAATCAAAGTTATTTGGAATCTACATATGTACTTATTAAATATTTATGTATGTAATAATCGTTGGGTATATGATGTTTGAACGAACAAAAAAAACAAAAAAAAACTATTGAACCTTGGAGTTGTTACATTTCGGAGGATAGGATAAACATTTTACCTACATTAGTACATATGTAAAGCCAACATATGTACATAGTTGTCCAGAATGAGAGTCCCATAAAAAATTTACTTGCAGATTTTTCCTAGTTTGTATTATAATATTATGATTTAATCCATTCATTGTCCATCAGGGTGCCCTTACTGAGTTTGGAAATTGCATTGTCTACCCCCACCTGACCATATTTTACATTGCTAAGTTAAGGAAGTTAAGATCGAGTGGTCCCTGCAGTATTCACCACAAAGGAACTTCCATCCTCCATAATGTGGATATTCGGGGTTAAATCATACCGTGATGACCCTGGGTGTCATCTGCAGCACTGGTGAGGTGATGCCTCCTTTCTTCTTCAATTTCAAGGAAAGGGTTAACGCGATAAGGTACTCTTCATGGAGGAGTTTGTCATTCCCTGGATGAAGGAAACGGCCGCTGGGAGGGAGTTCATATTCCAACAAGACTCAGCGCCTGCACACATCACCATGAGGACCACTAATCTCTTCCACTCCCACGACATCACTTTCTGGGATCGCAACACCTGGCCCTCCAACTCAACCGACCTCAATCAGTGTGATTACTACTGGTAGGGAAGTTGGAGAGGGAGGTGTGCAAGGTCAGCCACAAGAGCATCGCGGCCCTGAAGGGCTCCATTACGAGGGAGTGGAATGCTGTCGATTCCGCGGAAGTCATCAGGGTATGCAAATCCTTCAGGATGGAGAAGATGGTGGCTGCTGAGGAGGACATGTGGAATAAATTTATTGTTTAATATCATGTCTAACTTTTTCATATTGACAAATACACTCCAAATTCCATTTTTATCAAGCAGGTTGAATTTTAAGATAGTTCCCATTTATCGTGGACAACCTGTATACATTACAACTATAGCACAGAGTGCGGCCGTTGATTAGCAAATAAATTTGAGTACATGTAGAGGTAGAACGTTGTTTGTTGTTTAGACGGCAAGTCAGAGGTGTTTGGCGTGAGTAACACAAACTTGGAATTGCTCAATTAAGTATTTATTCCACAATCGTGGAAAAGGAAAAGTGTCCTTGTTGTAATCCGCACCAGACGAGACAATGTTGAGATTGCAAATTTGTTAAGCCTGTACAGCGAACAAGTTCATTATCTGGAGAGTCAGGAAGGAACTGGAAAATTCTGGATGTGATTATGAATCAACAGCAATGCTTGCCGATCACAAGATGGGGTGAAACTGCCAGAATATTTTTTTTTTGGACCCAGTGTTTGACCTCCAAGCTCAACGGACCTGAACACCATGGACTTCTTTGTGTGCGGTTAAGAGAGGGAACAACAGATCCTCCTTCAACACAACATCTGAGCTGATGTCCAGGATACTGGAGGAATTCCGGAATATACCAAAAAAAACTATCAACACAACATCCGAGCTGATGTCCAGGATACTGGAGGAATTCCGGAATATACCAAAAAAAACTATCATCTCAACACCTGCTCTCGTTTATGAGGTCGAGTCGAGGCCATTATTGACGGCAAAGATGTGGGATTGGTTTTTATAAATATCAGATGATTAGTTTAGGAGGTAATCCATTTAAAAATAAATCGTGTTGATTGTTAAAAAAGCTCACACCCTGTATGTATACCTATTTATTATTAATAAATATACCTATTTTACTTATGTTCGAATCAAGGCAAGATAAATGACTCGATAGAAGGAAGAACAATCACAACATTGTAGTATAAATAATATTTAAATCAATATCATCATATGTATATGGAGTTTGACTAAGTAAGGACAAAATCTCTGACAAATTGAGACCATTAATAAATAAAAACGAATGCCATGTTCATGTCTGAATCATAAAAAACAGCTTGTGGCAACAAGATATCTACATAAGTATGACGTATGTACTTAAATAAACAATCTTAACCAGGGAATTCTACATAAATATTTATTCAAAGAGTCATTAACATATAACTGTTCCTTAATGAGCCCATTAATCTTAATAGGCTGGAATTGGTAGGCAGAATGTGTTCCATTATTTATTACAGAATTTACTAAATGAACTATCATCTTTTAAGGATGCAAGAGTAAAAAAAAAAGATTATAAAGTGGCAAAATATATTCATGGACGTAAAAAAGGTTTTGTTTGGTGGGCGGGATGGGAGGGAGGGGGAGGGGGGTAAGGGACATATCCCTATATTTTGTTATATAGTGATTAAAATGGTGTTTATTTTATGCTTATTAAAAAAGAAACAGAAAATCAACAATGTTAACCTGACAATTTGAAGAATGTTTCCGATGAGAGCGGCTTAGCTATCATGACGTTTCATTACAATTCATCCTCATAAAAAAATGAATCTAACATCAAGGATTTATTGGGGAATTATTTTTTATAATATTAAAACAAAATTTGTCTTTTATCCGATGCCTTATTACTCCAGACAGTTCTGGGTACCCCCGGTAGTATAAATAAAAATAAAGTATTAGTTGTGTATTAAAAAACGTTAACAAATTATTTTGAGAGAGGCAAAGTATATTTACGCTTCGCATTTTTAATATTTGGGGACCGTGGTTTCTTTCTTAAAGCATTTGCTTTGTGTTCGTGACCAAAGCTCAGTTAAAATGAGTGTTGATATGTCTCGGGTAAGGTTGTGTAGAATAATGAGCACAACACTACTTCTCAAATACAATAGTTGCAATCTCATGGCAATAATTTGGAAATGAATTTTGATATGTTTTGACAAATTTAATACTCCTATAGATGAATTAATGTATGTAAGTATATAACAAATTTTGAATAGGAAAAGAACAGTTTTTTTTCATTTTCCTCATTTGTATTTTAAATATTTTATGTATGTATTCATCAGTATACATATTATGTACAAAAATGATCAATAAATAATAATAAATAAATAAAAATAAGGAGCCTGCTTAGATGCACTTTAAAGTATGCTTGTTGGTTTTGACATGCGTTAAGGAAACCACGTCAAAATGTCTTGATCAAAAATATACAAATATTTATGTTAAAAATAATGATACATTTATGATATTCCTTCCCTATACATATATATGTTTATACTAGTGATGCCATGGATCTCGGATCGTAACTAGCTATCAAACTACTCAACTGAGAAAAACTGAAAAGTTACCACTAACTGTTTTTCAAATTTCAAAACCCTTCTACCTCCTACTTGCATTTCTATTTTGTCATACATCCATAAAAAATGAAATACTTTTCGTTGTTGAATACATAAATGAACAATCAAAAAGGATGAAGTTATCCTTAAAATTGCTCAATTTAACCTTCTTGTGTAAAACTTGCTCATTTTGCTCTTTTCTGTTTAAAAATTGCTCCTTTTTTTAAACTGGTAGGAAAAAAAAAGAAAAAAATATGGGTTCTAGTTAGATTACCTGTGATTATATTTTTCGAGCGAAAATCCACTTGCAAAAACCCTCTTTTAGGGGGTAAAAATATGTATCAGATGCCATTGCATGGTTTGATATGTGAAAGAGTCAGATTCCGACAACAGCCAATTAGAGAAAGGGATAAATTCGACCCAAAATTGACTAGAGAACAATCCCCTCTGAATCTTAAAAGAAAGGAGAAATACTTTTGCGTCAAATTGGGAAATCCTGATTCTTGATGCATCCATTTATGCAAAAGGTTTCACAAATAATCAATGGTGGTGATGATGAGATACCTCCATTTAACAAGACTCCTCAAGATCATGCCAGCTTCAAATTTGCTCCAACTACTAATGTCGACGTTGTAGATCTTTTAGTATGTATAAAAATACCAATACTAATCGAAGCCAAAAATAGTGAAAGAAAATCTTTCTAAAATGATTTTTCAATCATTCATACCAAAGATTATGAATAAATTATGATAAATATAAAACAACACTAATCGTTTTAAATTATCCTTATAAAACTGGTTTTTCCCCCTATAAATACAAATTACTCAATTTTGATATTCTGCTCATTTTTCAAAAATTTAGCACTCATTGTATGCTCATTTTGGCCAAAAAAATCGCTCAAAAATCTTTAGTCTAGTAATCATTCATCTAGAGTGCGCTTTTCTTTTGTTGAGCATGATAAAACCTGCTCAAACTCCCTTTATCCAATGGCTGTCTGTGGCTTTTTGCCGCCAAAGTCAAATGATAAAATTTACCTTAAAAAATATCGAAAATAACAAAATGACGATTTTTTTTTGGCACCACCTTAGAGGATCGCTTAACTCGCCTATAACAATATGAAAAGAGCTGATTCTAGCTCTTCCTGCTCATCACTGGTACTACATAGGCTCTACTATTTTTACAGAAAATGGGATAAGAAGGAATTTGATCACTAGCCTTATTGAGGAACTGGATCAGAATTGCTAAAATTTAGATCATGATCCGTTAAGAATCCGGAATTGTTAGAGCAAATAACTATATTGAACCCGTAATCCCAATGTAAGGATCCCTTACATCGCTAGTTTGTATATTGTACATGTAATAAAGTACTTAGGAGGAATTTAAATATTAATAATAATTGTTAAAAAATATGCAATCGATAAAACCAGTAATAGTTGATAAAAGTCCTTGATTTTTGGGTGGAATTTGTAAACTTTTTTTTTAGAATATTCAGATGATAGAATTAATAAATAATTATGCAGAATATACAACTTCTTACATTATGATGACAAGAATAGTCCTTGGGTACTTATGGTCATATGTACAGTAGGGTGTATCGTTAATGTATTTTTAAGCTATGCAAACACAAAAGGCATCAAAATTTGCGTAATGTTACACAAACTATGAAAATAGTAAAAAAATGAAATTGTGGATCATTTGGAGGGCTCAGATGCATTTTAAATTTTTGAAAAAATTCACGTCTTCACAGATTTAAACTGTATGTCTAAAAAAATAATACAAAAATTAATTTTGAGAGTTATTTTATCGCTAAAACAAGAATCAACACTCGGTGGAGCGCAAAACGTCCAATTTGGGTCATTTTTTGGTTTCCCTTGACCTTGGAATTTTACCTTGACCTCTCAAAATATGATGACCTCTTACTGTGACCATATATAATCCTAGTACCAAGTTTGATCAAAATCGATCTGTAACTTTTATTATTATATTTTTAATATTTAATTTTTGTATTATTTTAGACATAGAATTTAAATATGTGAAGACGTAAATTTTGAGAAAACTTTGAAGTGCGGTAGATCCCTCCAAATGATGCACAATTTCACATTTTTTACTATTTTCATAATTTGTTTAAAATTACCCAAATTTTGATGCCTTTTGTGTTTGCATAGCTCAGAAAAATGCATTAACGGGACGCCCTAATGCACAGTAATACATAAAATTGGTCTTGTCGGAATGGGAAAAAAATGAACATGGTTACCCTGATAATTTGAAGAACGGTTAGGAAGAGAGCGTAATATATATATACACCAATCCCACTCATTTTATAGCAAGGACATATAGAGTAGAATTACTCCGATGTCGATTCTCAACTCTACTCCAAACCCTCATTAGTCATTAATCAGTATTACTCTCCGTCTTTCATGAGCATACGCGCTAGTTATTACCTTATCAAGAATTGAATAATGATGATAACAGATTTGGAAAATAAAAAAGTCCTGTTCAGGTTACAACTACATAAAGTTGCTCCCACTGTCTAGGACATATTTTATACAACTCACCCGCTGTCCAGGGTGTGTCATCAAAATGAAAGTTTAAATAAAAATCAATTTATCACTATCAAGTTGCACAAAAAAAAATAGGTGTCCTTTAAACAAATGGTCATTATTAATATAGGCCTTGCAATAGGAGTCCAGTATGCCCATACCCTTCTAGTCTGTAATAATTTACAGTTATTACATCTCAGCAAAAAAATGTGTGTGTGTGTTTTTTTTTTAAATTACAGTTCAAAACTGTCTAAGAACTTTTGTAAGTACGATTTTTGACTATATGAAAGGGATTCCTCATTTAATGCAAGGAATATTCTATACACAGAACATACACTCTTTTCCCCTTTCCATTTTTTGACCAATTATACGCAATTTTTCCTTTTTCCATAGAACCTATATTTTAAATGTGAATGTCTGTTTGTGTTTGTCCGGGAATCACAGCCAAACCAATTAATTGATTTTGCTGAAATTTTTCAAGTTGTTTTTTATGGCTCCTGAGACGGTTTTGGTAAATTTTTTTGGCCTTTCAAGGTCATGGCAGCCTTAAAATAGTATTATCTAAAAACAAATTTTTTGAATAACAAACGATTACTTCATATTAAAGAAAAAAAAAAGACCGTAAAATGCTAATAAGGGTTTTCGGTGCATGTTAGTATGTATATTTGTACACTTTTTTTGAAAGGTTAAGGCTTGGAGAAGAAGAAAAAAGAAGAGAGGGTAACACAAATTATTTTTGATCATAACATGACCGTTGAGCTAACGACTGTTCAACTGTCAGCACTTGTATATTTTACATCCTTGAATCTTATAATCTCTTTTAAAAAATGTGTGCAAAAATATGTACATAACAAAATGCAGCCAGAATCATTCTTAAAAGTTTAGGTTATTTTTCTTTTGTTTTAAATGAAGCAAAAGAGTTCATAATTAATTTTAGTTGCTTAATGTCCCGGGCAAATCTACTATTAGTTATTATTCTGATGACATAAAATAAATAGATCAAGAAAAAAAAAATTATATTCATGAAATAATTATTTTAATTCCATTCTCTCATTCATTCATTTTATATTTTATTCTCCTCTAAAAACGAGTGCATTCAGGGACGTCAACAAGGCCCCCCCAATTAAGGAATTATTTTTGCCTTGGTCAAGAAAAAACGACGTACCTCAATGGAGAATGCGTCGGGAGAAATTATTCTCTTGAACTCAATGTGCGTAGGTTCGCGTATCGTTTCTAAAGAACGAAACATTCTTAATGTATATGGACTTCAAATACAATTCTCAGGTCCAATAGAGTAATTGTAATAATATAATGTTTATTTATACACTTAATCAGTGCAACTCCATCTGACCAATTAAAAAAACGTCAAAAAAAAAAAATCTTTTGAGAGAAAAAGGATAAAATGGGAAAATAAGGTCAAATTTTTTTTTATGGATTCTTTTCTAAAAAAGAAGGTATTCGATGAAATTTGGGGGCAGAAAAAAATAAAAATATATATAACATATATGTATCTATAATTCTGCAGACGCGCCGCTAGCCTGCATCATTGTCCATTGTCCCATGTATACAGTATTCCTCGCATAGTTGGAAAATTACAGAATGAAATAAAAATGTGATTAAAATGTAGTGTTAATGTTGATGACCCATCCTGTAGGTACTGTTGCTCGGTCCTAATTTACGACTGAAGGCTGCAGTCCCGTTCAGTTCAGTCTCAGTCTACTCCAGTTCACTCCTGCATATCAGTCTTCAAAATTTATAAAAGACAATCCTTGATAATGCTACTCAACTGTATTTCTTCTTTTAAATCAGTTCTATTACTGACAGAATAAGAATTAGACAATATTTGAAAATTGTTGATGAGGGGTATATCTACTTTTTGTCGGACTTAATGATATCTAATATTATTACACTAAAATTTTTATTTACAATTTATAGACAATTATCAATTGAATAAAAAAACCAAAAGCTTTGGATGAAAGTTTGATTGAATATGAATGGTCTATTTTAAATGATAAACTACTTTAAGATATACAAGCTCTTTATTTCGCCATTTTAAAATTAATGTTATTTTAAATATCTGAATGTTGATTGTTTGCTTTAGAAGGCAATAATGTTTCTGTTACATTTATGTGTTTACTTTGATGATAATAAGCCGCCTGAACTCTGGGCCGAGAAAAAAAGTTCTAATACTGATAGTTGGAAGTACCAACGGTGTTAAAGACACGTCCCAAACACCGACAGATATAGTTAAAGACTGGACTGGAGCGGACCACATTGAATATGACCTGACACACCACTGCCTGTAGGTACACACTATAATTGAAGAGGATAATATTTCTAAAAGGAGAACAAAAGAGAAAATTCTTTTATTTGATAAGATAAAAATAATTGAAATTTATGGCCTTTCTCCAATTTAATTCAATATGAATAGGTACAATGTTTTATGGAATACGACACTATTATGTACTACTACACATGTATGTCTTGTGGTGCTTTTAAATATGATTACATCTTTTTAAAGACAGATGGATTCACTCCAGGTAGGTATTTGTCATATTGTATGTATGTACATAATATGTATTTCATCAGACAAAAGACCCAACTTTCTATCGTTATGGTAGGTACATGTCATTAAAACATGCTAGAAAAAAATAGGCTTAGTTAATTTATGCTTATACATTAGTATTTTCAATTGATATCTGCATCTAGTTCAAACTTAAAAGTTTAATTTATAATACTACAAATGAAATGATTTTTTGGAAGGTCGTACCGATTACACAATGCAACAAGATCTTTGCCTGGCGGCTAAAAACCACATATGTTATATTCATTTAAGCCATAGAACACTAAAATTACGGTAGGTTTGTCTTTTAAAGCCTTTTTTTTTAAATAATATTTTTTTAGTATAATTTCGATTCAGTGTCATATTTTGAAATACAATAACTATATGGATGAAAATTTATTGTAATAACAATTGATAAAAAACATTCCAGTAATCAAAAGATGAATTATTTATAAAATTATTTTGGATCCAGTTCTTACTAAATGTGCCTGGTCATACAAAAATCCAGTAAAATGAAGGATCAAATACGGAAACTAATATTTTATTTCAATTGCTTTATATTATAGCTAAAACTAAAGAATACACTTTATATTATAACTTCAAAATGTTTGCAGTAAAAAAAGTTCGATGTTGATTGATTTTTTCAGTTAAACTTTTAATTTTCTTATATTATATTTAATGATTAAGTAATGTAAGGTTGCGTGGAAATGTTTCAAAATTATATATGAATACGTGGATTATTTGACTGATTATAATAAGTAATTAATATTTTAGAGGCAAAATGATTCCCTCTAACTTAAATATGTGTCTTATACAATGTATTTTATTAGTATTTACTGATTATATGTAACTAATTCAATGAACTTATTTATACTTATTTTTGGATCCTTTCCTATTTCTAAAATAGTCACTACTTCTTACAATTAGTCAAATAACTTCAAGACCTCATTTTTTGCATAGACTTATGATGGAAGATTTACACTTATTCTTTAGTTTTTAAATGTATCAAGGTAAACACAGTATATTTTGCTTAAAATTATTCAAATTTTAGCTATGTACCTTGGGACCAACTTATAAACTGGGATATTTTTTTGAGTTAAACAAAATAATACAAATATTCAAAAGTAATGTTGTCTAGTGGCATTTCTTTGAAAATCAACAATTTGCGATTTCTGTTGTTGGTAAAAGATACTTTAATGAAGGTATTAAAACCCTGGATAACGGGTGTTTCTCGTATTTTATAAATCTCAAGACCTTTATTAAAGTAGTACGTGTAAATATTGGGAAAACTACAAACTTTTTTTTTGGCTCAATAAATTAAAGGTGTGTTGACTAAAAAGCTTATTAAAAAAATACCTAAATATGTTTTCTATTGTTTTAATATGTTTAAAGGTTATACAAGTCAATAGTTTTCCCCAAATTGCATTTAAATGCGACTTATAAACATTTAAAAAAAATACGTTATTTGAGTTTGAAAAAAAAAATAGATTAAATAATATTTTTTGACGCATAAATAAATATACGTTTCATGATATTTAAAAAAAAAACAATTTTTTTAAGTAATCTAGGACTTAGATTGTAAAGATTTAAGTCCTTTTTTTTTGTCGTCAGTACAATTATGACATCCAAACACTAGTCAATAATGACTTTCATGTTGTTTAATGATTAAATTTCAATAAATTGTAATAGATTAAGATATAATAAGATTTTTATTATAGATACGACAAATTCACTCTCAAAAAACTTTTCAAGGCTCTGTTAGTTTAGTTAGTTGAATATTCATTACTGGTTGACATATGTACATACATAAAATAAAATTGTACAAATATAAGGCAACAAACACGACCACTCAACAGGATATTTGTGACACAACAGCAAATTCTAAAACCTAGTGTACATTAAAATTTTGTTGAATAATATTTTTCATTTATTTACATTTCATAAATTTAGAAAACGAATGTCTTCCTTTTCCTCATTCATAGGTTGTTGTCTCTTGTAAGATAGGGCGTGGCGTCTATTGATGAAATGGTCTGAGCTTTTCAATTCTTCCATTCAGACATTTCCCGTTGAGCTAATGCCTTTCCACTTGCTTAGGTGGGCTAGAAAAGGGCCATGCCCAGTGTAGGCTTGTACAATGAGTCTCAATTTTTCTCTTCCGAGCTTGATGCACTTCGCCTTCGGCTTATTAAGCATAGGATGCGTATGGTTCATCCTTTGATCTTTTTGTATCGGTCAAACCAATATTAATAGAAGAAGTCATCAATTTCTTCTTTATGTAGTTTAGAGGGATCCCAATAGCAAACTGGTTTTGCCTCTCAGAACCCCTCTTCGTTAGAGGGTCTGCAAATTCATTTCCTGTAATGTCAGAATATCCTTTGCACCATTCTAGTGGTATATTTTTCTCACTCATTCCTTTGATGAGGGTTTGTTCACATTTTAAAACTTATTTACTTGTAATAAGTGGATTTAAGATTGCAACAGTTGCTGATTCGGAATCCAATCATTACATTGTTCAGTGTCTTTTCGTACTTCAGAATAGCTTCTACACCTTGTGCTATGGCGAAAATCTCTGCTTCAAACAAAGAACCCTCTTTATTCAATGAAGCCGTTGAATGAAGAATTCAAATCTTTGGTGATGGACCATCCAGCCCTAGTGTTTCCATCTTCGTCTTTAGACCTGTCCGTATAGATGATCGTGTCAGGATTTTAAATCTGATTAATATGTATCCAAATAAGATTACTTTTTATGTAGTCAATTGGTTGATCCAATTCGACTTATACAAGTATTTTATCACTATAGAACCGATGCCCACAACGTTTTGGAAGATTACTGATTCCCTCATTCTCTATCTTGATTTCGTCGCCTGCTCCTTAATGTATATGTCATGAAGAGCAATACCCAAAACTACCTCCATTCATGCAGTTGGGTCGATCGAAATGTATGAGACATTCCATGAGTGATTTCCTTCGAATTGTGTTTAATATTTTCCTTGCACTTTTCTGCGTAGTGATTGCATTTCCCCATACTAGACACCTATAGGAGAGGATAGGTCTGATCATAGCTTTATATAACTAGATACCCTTGTCTGAGGTAAGTCCCCATTTTTGTCCTATGATTGCCTTGTCCAGATACATATCCATGAAAACTTGGAGGCTTTTTTTTCAAATGCTCTGTCCAAGCGAGTCCTTGATCAAGAGTCACATCTATGTACTTCATATGTATGGCATATTCCATCACTTTGCCATTCATTTCTAATTATGGAAAGTATTATTATCTATGTTTATAGACTTTCGAAAGGACTATAGCGCTTGATTTTGATGGGTTAATGGTAAAATCATATTCCTTTCCCCCATTCAATAATAGTAATGATTGGTCTGTGCATTACATTGACAAGAGTGTGGGGAAGTTTTCCACTAATTAAAAGGAGGATGTCGTCTGCGTAGCCAATGAACTTGATCACTCCTTTTTTTTAAATTTATTGAGTAATCTATCCATAATCATACTCTAAACGAAGGGTAATAGAACACCCCCTTGTGGGCTCCCACAGTTGGATTGACACAAACTTATTTGCCTTGAAGCTTGGCTGTAACCGTACGGGTACTTAGTAGATTTTTGTACTAGGATCTGATACACTCTGGAATATCGAGTTTTTCCATTGATGCATCAGCTGAATGAAATTGTATATAAACAAATGCACTTGTGCAATTGAAACTGAAAACAAGTGTGCATTGTTGTTGATAGATGGATTTTTCTATTTTATCGGTCATGATTTAAAAAAAAACCAAATTAATAATTTACGTAACTATAAAAATAAATAAATAAAGTTCTTTCAATTCCTGAAGCTATTCATTACACAATTGTTCTAATTCAATTACATATTTCATTTGACAACTATTCCACTAGCAATAGTAAAATAGACAAAATAGCTCTTAGTTGATAAAAAAACCGGAATAGCTAGAAAGAGAGCACATTCGGCTTATTATATATTCCTTGACCGAATATATGTAAGCTCATCAGAGTCGAAAATAAACGAATAAAAATAACGATTTTTTTATAACTGAATTAGAAATAAATATTTTGAAGTTAATCGACAGCACCATATATTTCGAGCACTTTTAAGTAGACTGAAGGCTACAGTTATGTTTATCTAAGGGTTAATGCATAGAAATGTTCCAAGATCTAACATAATTTGTTTGTGGGATGATTATATTTGTATGTGGGATGATTATATTTCTCTGTAGAGCTTTATTTGTAATTTAACTATTTAAGTTTATATATTAACATAATAATATTAAGAATCATTTATATAATCCACGTTGTTGTTTTAATTGTATCCCACAACCTTTCCTTTAAAAAATCCCTAAAAAAAGTTTGCACATAGCTAATTATTTCCGACTATAAAATTATCCTTCAATAATTGTTGATAACTGTTTACAGCTTTACAAGAAAGAATTCAAATTGCTCAACAATTCAATTTTAAGAAAACTTGTGAGGCAAAAAAACAAAACAATAGCATTCACAGCAGACCAAAAAGATATCTGTAAATTTGTATGAATGTGTGGCAACGCCGTGACCTAACTCAATAAATAAAGATATATTATGAATATAAAAATGTTTACCCAAACCATGCATTGTTTACACTCAATAAGGCTCGTTTTCACGTGATCTCATCATTCTGAAGACATAAGTAACTAAACTTCATAAGAATAAAAATCATTGTTCCTTTTTAGTTGAGAAAAATGGTAAATTATTGCCGTGTATTTGTATGTCATTAAAGAACTTGAAGAAATATTATACCCTTGTTTTGAGATATCCCTGTTGTCATCTTTTTTTTTTTCAATATAGAAAATAAGAGTAATCCCTGATTAATTAGTGATCCTAGGATATTATGTTATATTATATAAATGTGGCTCTAGTTAATGAATAGTTATGTATTTACTACATCTTTGTTAATTGTAAATTTGATGTATTTATTTAGTTGATTATATAATAATAACTTATGTTTATATTATATATTTACATTAGCAATAAGAATTTTGAAATATAGTACGTATTCAAAAGGATTTTTATTCAGAACTTATTTTATTTATTTAAACATCAGAGCTTAAACCATCACAATTGACCATCTATTTTTCATTATTATGTGCCAGATCACCAATAAAGTGGGATTTTTTTATAAATATGACTTGCAAACTTTCAAGTCCATTGTAGCCCTTCGGCCAGGCAATCTCCAGAGTTTTGTTGGATGGAAATGAATTACGAATTTTTTAATGATTCGAAGCAAGTGTTAACCTTTTTAACACAATTAAAATTTTTGGAACTTTTATGTACACAAAACAAGAAAATTGATTATTTATTGTGAATTTGAAAATGCCAGTTGTTGTTGGGGGAAGAGTCTCATATATTCAGAGATTTCCTCTTCTGTCACTGTATTCTGAGGCATGGCTGCGCACATAACCTGCAGAAGTAGAGTCTTTTACTCTCATTCTCAGCCCCCCAAGATAATAGTCTAATGATTTTGCAATTCCTGCATTGTTTTTCTATGTCATCAAGTGGAAAACTATACAACAGTTTAATATTTCTAAAATTATTGAAATTTTTGAAGTTAACAAGCTTAGAATTTAATGTAAAAATGTTCATTGTATATTCATGGGTTAATTTTGAAGTAATAAACTATATATATTGTTCCTCATAGGGTACTAATTTATATATCTATACAATAGTTCAAAATATGAAATTTCTTATCGAAGAAGGCTAAAATAATGATAAATCAAAAAGATTTTTCCAGTGATTGGGTGAAAGTTGAGCATGTCTTTAATGATTAAATCATAGTGAGTGTGGAAAAAGAATGGGAAAAAATAATGGAAGGAGATCATAATTCATTGGCTTAAATAAAACCTCGTATAACTCAACGATTAAAACGAATTTATGGCCTTAAGCTAATTTAAAACGTACTGTTTTATTATAGAATTAGGTGAATATGTATGTTTCCAACTAATGAATGCCACGAGATTAAGTGTAATTTAAAATATATACCTTTTTTTCATTAGAGAGAATATATCTATGATAATTATCAAAAAAATTATATTCTCCTTTATTATCTTATACTGATTTTAGTTGGGTAGACTAAGGATGATTGCAACACGAAACGGTTGCATCAACCTCTTTTCCTTAAACATAAAAAGAACAAAGTCATACATTTTATATCATAATGTAAATTATCGTGAAAATAATCAATAATCTTTGTCAATTTTTCTTCGAGGTATTGGATAAAAATGACTTTGAGGGGTATAACTAATATTTTGGAGGAGTGATATTTTTGTAATAATGCAGTTAGTTTTTCAATGTTTTTGTTCTCACTGATATAATTTGAATTATTGATTATTTTTCTATTGATGTACATATAATTACATCAAAACTCACTTATTTAGGAGAAATGAAAGATATTATAACCCTCAGCACAAAGGGTAAAATTGCACCAAATGCTTCAAATTTTCTCACATTGTTTATTATTTTATATAATTACAATTGATATCAAACAATTTTTTTCGAGACAGAGCTTATCACCTGAGACAACCCTTTCACAAGTGACCGGTACGATAGAAGAAACTATAGTAAATCTTTTGAAATATTGTTTGTTCGTTTAAAATAGTTATACATTATAAATTGCTCTGTTTTGAATTATATTGACTATTTTTCAGTAAAAAAGCTATTTTTATCAAATAATTAAGAAGTTTGGAAACTTCAAGTGTGAGTTTCTCATATCTTTACATATTTGAACTATGTTTTTCTAACATTTCAAAAAAAAAAAAGTTACAAAAAATGGTAACTTGAGAGCTCACGTTTTGCTTGATCTTCCTGAAGACCTATTGATTGATAATTTTATATCATTTGAGGGTATCAAAAATGAAATGACCAGAACTCAATTTATGTCCCTTCTTCAAAACCTTCACTTCGTTAATAACTTAGAAGCAAATAAATTAGACAAAGCTTACAAAATAAGAACAATTATTGACCATTTAAATGAACCATTTCAATCTGCTATGCCGATGAACCAGAACAGTCAATTGACGAACACAAGACTAAATTAAAAAGAAAAATGTCCTGCAAGCAATATATAAGAATAAGCCCAAAAAGTGGGAATTTTAAATGGTCGTGTAGGTGCTGTAGCAAAACGGGATAAACTTATGAGTTTAATTTAGACCTGGGGAATAAAGAAAATAATGAATATGGAATTGGAGAATGTGTAGTGCTTGGACTGTCCCAGAAGCTCAAGAATTCCTACTGCACACTGCAATTCGATAATTGATTCATTTCTCCCCAATTAATTATTAAATTACTGGAAAATGGATTACATTGTATTGGAACTGTAAGAAAAGATAGGAAAAACATACAAACGATGAAGAAATACAAAGATATGAATAGAGGTGAAATCGAGCTAAAAAATCCAAATAATATTGTAGCAGTCAAGTGGTTTTCACAGACGTGGAGTAATTTAAACTAGCACGACTTTGGAATGCTACAATCAAGTTTTATTGGTTCTAAGAAGAGTCAAAAGGAAAAATTCTAAAATAGTCGTCCCATATACATCCATTATAAAAAGATATAACTCTGGTATGCGAGGTGTCAAAATACTGCTACTTATAGATTGGATCGAAAATAATCGGGGATCTTACTATTTGGGTTTATTTTTGATCTCTTGGATAAAATAGGATAACTTTTAAATTTAGCTGAGTATTAAAATTGGCTAAATTAAAAGTAAATATGTAATGGTGCAAGTCTATATAAAAAATCATTAGCTATAATTAATAAAAGGTAAGCGAGAAAATGGAGTAGTCTTGATGTTATAAAAGTAAACCTTAGAAGGTTCATTCGGGCAATATTTTCTTTTAATTTCCCTGAGGGGCAAGAGAAAATATTTTTATGTTGAATAGTATACATGAAAGAAGGGCCTCAGATACCGGGATAACTAAGGCAAAATATGGGAGAATAATTGAGACAGTGGATAGGATTTGAGATGGGAAGTTTATGGTGAGAGGTCCTTCTGCGTTAAGTAAGTACCTTAAAAATCAAACTATTACGACTATATGGGCAATAGTAATTATGTTTTTGTTTATAATAATATGACGAGTTCCTGAGAAAGGGTACATGATTCCTGCCTTCAGAAATATTACGGATTGTTGTTAATGCTCACATTGTTTACAAAAAAAAAATAATCCAAAAGAATTGAATTATTGGATTTCAAAAATTATTTTAGCAAAATCACTGATAGGTAAATACAGTAGTCGAATGCAAAGTTTACAAACAAGTCATGCATCACACCGAAAAATCATTTCTCAATCTAAATCACTCCACCTACCAACAATTATAATACAACGACGAGAGGGAAGTGTTAGAAATTCAACAATAAAGAAATGGGGAATAAAATTCATTTTCAATATAATACATGTAAAGTATTTTTGAATATTGTTTCTAGACAAAAATCCAAAAATTGTTTACCTTGATTATCATGTTCAAAAAGAATAATTATTTATGTATGATTATTGTAGAAAATTTATTTATTTTTATTTTAAATATAGAAAATGTTGGCGTTTTCTTTTTTATTATTAAAAGAATGAAAATATTTTTTTAAGTAAATTATTTATTCGTCTTTTTACACTTTAGGACAATAGAGACGCTGTTGTCCCGAAAAATATCTTTTTTTTTAGTGATATATATAGGACAATATGTTAATGTTAATAGAGGGCGCTTCAAAAACTTTTTTTTGTGAAAGAAAGTAAAGTATTTCTATTGTTTGAAATAGTAATTTTTCAAAATTTATATCATTTTTTAAAGTATTTCATTTTTGAAATTTTCCCTCACAAGAAAATGTACTAAAATTTTACGCAGTATCATAAGCTGATATTAACTTGCGATATTGTATCCATAAAACTCATATTATAATATATCAAAGAGTTAGAAAAGGATGTCAGAATTTCCGTCGAAAAATTCAAGTTACTTTCTTGCGTTCAAATAAATATAGCAACTAGAATGAACACTCGGTAGAGCGCAAAACTTCTGCTTCCAATCATATGGAGTTATGTATCTCAATTTTTTCAAAAGTTATGGTCAATCATGCAATTTTTACGTATTGGTAAATGTTGACCCTAACTCCTTCAAAAAAATTTAGTCAACAAACAAAAAAAAACAGGTTCAAAAACATAACCTCAATTCCACTTCGTTGGCGGATGTAAATATCACCAAAATAAGGAGAAAAAGCTATATAAAATAAAGTTAATTAATGCCTTCAAGTTTAAATTTTTGGAATTGTTCAACAAACCCACTCATACGAAAAGTAAACGGGGATGACCGAACATTTTAGTACAACCATATATTTATCTAAGGACATTCATGTTGATGTGTCCAAGTTAAATTATATTTATTCAAGTCTAATTTTTGTAAAGCAACTGAATGTGGTTATTCTTTCTGGCCTGAGATTAACCATTTGTAGATTTAATTAGTGATTGATAAGTTGGTTCATTAATTGAATTTTTTAAACCAAAATGATAAGCTTAGTGCTTATTCCAACTTCCATAAAGGACAAATAGAACATTAAAAATTATCTAGAAAATCTTTTGCAGCTGAAAATAATAAAAACTGACTTTAGCAAAGTCTGAAGTTGCAAAAATATTGTACATATCGTCTTTAATAATTTATAGCACCTAAGATGTGCTCAATGATTTGTAGGTTTTCTGATCGATCAGAAATGAAAAATTCTAAGTTAAAGCGATCTTTTATAAAGCAGGAAAACCACAATTCATTGAGCACATAATCTTAGCCCCTTCTAATATTGAAAAGCCAAAATCTAAAAATATAAAAAGTACAATTTTTCTCTCATATATAGGACGATAAAAGAGGTCTAAAAAATGGCCAATTTTTTTGTTGCTGTACAAGATTAAAATGACTTGTACAAGGGCAAAAGGGCCTAAAAGACTTTAAACTAAAAAATGAGACCATTTAATATACAGAGTTGGGAATTTAATTCCGGAACAAGTTTAGACCTCAATATCTTAGTAATCCTGAGATCTATTTTTATGAAAGTTTGTTCATCAGATTTAGCTGACAAAAAGGTATAAGTAAAAAATATATTTCAATTGCCTTCGTATTCTCCGAATACGAACACCGTGTGCCCATTATTGTGTGCTTCCTTACCTAACACACGCACAAAGACACAAGTAACTCCATCGATAATTATGCTAGGGGATTTTAATTTGACTAAATTAGGTAGCTGGAACCGGATTTATTCTAGAAAACCCCACATTTTTAAGACCTTAATGTTTTGGGCAAAGGAAATGTGGATAAATAGCTTACCGGGTCTAAACCTCTGAAACTATAGTATTTCATGGAGAAAGAGTCCAATAAACGTCTATTTAACTCCTTGCAGCCTTCCATTCTCGATGAAGTGGCCAACAAGGACAAGGAGTTCCTCACCAAGGCCTGTACTAGGTTCAGGGGTAGGTTGGAGACTGTGGTTGAAGCTGGAGGTCGTTGGTTTGAGTGATTGACTTCACTATGGACCCTGTCATGTACATGGAAAGGATTTGTGAATTACTGAATTAATTTTGGACAATATATACACTAACCTAACATTTTTAGGATTTAAATATCCACCCTGTACATAATCCTGTTTGATTTATTGCATCCCATATTCGTCTTTAATTGAATATGCATAATTATGTGCATACATAAACAAACAATTGTTAAGATGAATAAACGATAATATTACGTTTATTATGGGCCATTATGTATGTATATTGTACATTACACATCCCAAAATTTGCATGTATTGGTGCAATCAAAAAAGATTTATACGTAACTTACACTATTTGTTTGAAATATATATATTTATAGTACATATAGTCATTTTTGCAAGTTTGGATAAGATGAGATTATGTAACAATCCCATTTACGCTTAAATGCTACTCTTTAGGAATGAATTTTTTTATACAATGAAAAAGGGGGTGGGGTGACTTATGGAGTTATATTAAATATGACCTCCCTGTATACAAAAAAGAACGAAATGTCAATGGCATTTTGCACGTTTCTTGCTCCGAGAGTGTGCGTCATATTAAAAAAGAAAATTATTGTACAAATTCATAGTCTGTACATATACATTACGAGGTTTATAAAATATGTCCTAGAATGTGGAAGCAGCTTTTTCTGTTTGGCAATCTGAAGAGGTTTTTCATTTTCCAAAGCTGTTATCATTATTATTTAATTATTGAAGATAAAACATCGAAGTAAAGAAGCAAAGATAGAAAAAGGGTCTAAATCTTTTGAGCTTAAATAAAAAAGAAAAGTATATGTTGGGAACTTTGATAGACAATATATCTTTCGAAAAAGATTAAAAAATAAAGTATAGTTCTCCTTACTCGCTAATATATTTGAATTTTCTAAATAGGGAGAAATAATTAATTAGAGCAGTAATATTTTCAAAAATTAGCAACACATACTTCTTTTTAAATGTATGCTCACAAGGATTTGAACCATTTTCACATCCTTAATAATATGTAATAAATAGTGCGCGTGCTCTTGAATGACAGAGAGTAACAATAAAGGTTTATTCCTCGGGAGTTATAAGCGTAAATCCTTGTTGAACTCAGAGTAGAATTGATGATTGACATCGGAGTAATTCCAGCCTATATATCCTTGCTATATCCGGAGTATGATTTATGTTTATTTCCCTCTTCCCACGGATGTCTGCTGTTGATCTAATAAAATGTCATGACAGCTCAGCTCCTCTCCTTTAAAGCATTCTTCAAATGGTACAAATTACTATATTAAGTTTCCGTTTATTTTATTTTTACATACCGGGAAGACATATTTTATACATCACACTCCACATTCTTTTCTTTTCTAACATGACGCGCACACATGATGCAACATTGTTATTTCTTAGAACTGTGAGAAAACATGAACTAAAAAAGAACAATGTAGCATCGAACGTGTGCGTCATATTAAAAAAGAATAGAAAAGGGAAGTATATATACAGGGTTGTAAATCTGAAGCATTTTTGAGGGTGCGAGTTTTGTTGTTTTTAGCTACATTAAAAGTGTTTTATTATTTCTAATGTTGTTATCAACTATTTTAATTATTGGATTATAAAAGTTTAGGCTCTTATAACAGGCAACTTCACTCGTTCATGACATCGAATATGCACGTATTTTTAAGAGTGGGAGGCCACGATTGTATGAATACTCGTACAAACTTAAATAAACCTCTACAAGTTACAACTTGATTATACATTTGTATCCTTACGTGCTTAAAAATGGGACAATTTTCACTTCCCTAGTGATTACTGTTTTAGCAGGTGTGCTGATGCAACCTTATACCAAAACTTCTCACACTTACTAACAGAGTTGTTGTAAATGTACATAAGATGTGATTCCCCATATTTTATATTATATTAAATAAGGGTTTTGTGGGTATATTTGCAAAAAAAAAGAAAAAAAAAAAAACATATAAACATTACTTAGGAAAATAAATGAAACTAATAGAGTTTCTAATAGATAAAATACAATTCCATTTTTATCTTTTTTTTTTTACTTCAATGAATTTATGGAATATGATACCCTTTAAAGTTCAAAAGTTTATGGGCGCGATAGTGTCAAACTACTTAAGAAATTGCTTCCTCTATTTTCATGGTTTATCATTTCTAGTTATTTTTGCATTGGTGAAAGTTACAAATATAAGAATTGCAAGGTGTAAACATATCAAACATTGTATGGGCAAGTACATATAATATTTTTACATATACATAACACCCTAGCCATCAGCAAGCAGAGTTAGATACCAAGGCTTGAACCTACATTAATTTTATAACATCGTTTCATTATGGCTAAAATATTGGTAGGGTTGTATTGGTCCATAGTAAGGTATTTAGACATCTGTTACTTACCTGGGGGGTATTTATCAACCCATACACATAAATATCCTTGTTAAATCTTATGTGTATCATATTTTTACTCGAACTTATAAGTAAATTCTTAACTTTCTATATCCAATTTCGACAAGAATCGGCCTTATTAGAAGTATTGAAATCGACTGCCGATTCCAGTTGCATACTTATTTATATGCAGAATTTAGCCACAAAAATAAAATAAAATAGGTATCCAATTTTTTTAATTGGGTTTTTGAAATGGTCAACCAATAAAAGAAGGTGATGATCATAGTATATAACAAACTAAGTTTAATTATACGGGCTCATATATGTACATAATTATTTTTTGTCAATTTGCTTTCTAGTTATAAAAGTCCAATAATAATATATACCTTTATAAAATAATTCAGGTTATGACATTTTTTAGTCTAAAACCATGTTTAATAATTGTATTGCAAGTCTAAGAACACAAAAAGTGACCTTTAAAAAATTTCTACAAATACAGGTTTGACTCTAAAACCTTTTGAAATGGTTTCCTTTTCAGTAAATTTGTACGATTCAGAGCCATATTCAGCCTTGAAGAGTCATAAACATACATAAATTAAAGTTAGTAACGATTAATCAATAAGAATACAGCATTTCCTTATAAAACTTTGAAGGCGCAAATCGCATGTAAAGATAAATTAAAACTTGAGACCCTTATAAATACCTCTCTCAATGTATTTGATGTGGCTCTCTAAGACTTACTCCCTAAGGGGTCAGAATTATGCGGAAAAAGAACCACATGAGTTCCAACATCAGGGCTGTCTAGTCTCCGCGTTCGGCTTAATATTCACTTAACTTTCCTTTCTGAAAAGTGATTCTTTTATAATTTTAAGTAGTAAATTGACATAAAATCTCCGATTCCATTGTAAATTCTAAATTTAATAACCCTGCATCATAATCTGGCTCTACCCAATCTGAATAAGAATCAACTGTCAATGATGAAAAGGCGGATATTTTTTTTTTTTTTTTTTAAAACAACCTTGGCAAAATTGCCCGTAGAAGATTGCCCTAGAGAAAATTACCTGTATTTTGTTCAAACTTCATGATGAATTCTAACAAATTATAAATGCCCTTAATATTATTTATGACAAATATATAATAATATATGTTTTTCCCATCACCCAAGGGAGTACCTTCAAGTGTAAGTAATATTGTTGCAATACAATTTCCTTGAAATTTTTTAAATTCAATCAAATCTTCTAAGAAATAGAGAAATAGAAATAGCTCATAAAAAATGGTTGAATACCCTCCGCCTCGAATTGGCTTGGGGGTAGTGTGGGATTGCTAAAAATCTCCGCCAATTCATCCAATACATTTTTTTTTGAAGGAGGTGTAAAAAAATAGCAATAATATGTTCGTGCTGAACTAATATTACAGAAATAAACATTGAACTAGTTTAGGGCTAAAACATTTTAAATTTTTTTTGCAATTGTGAGACATTCACTTGTTGATTCGGCCAATGACACTTGGTTTTTTACAATACCAATACTTCCACGCCCAACTCCAGGGCTTGAAACTATTTTTTGGTATCAGAGGGGGTCCTTGAATGTATGTGATGCTTTGGCAATAGTTTTTCAGGATCCAGGGGTACTCTCAAGTATCCCCAACAACTCAAAGGCTTGGAACTATTATTTGATATTTATGTAATGCATTGGTGGAGATTTTTAACTATCCCACACTACCCCCTGAACCTTGTACAATCCGTGGGCTCTGAACTAGTTTGTGGTGTTAGAGGGGCTTCTTGGTTTTATTGGTAATTTTTAACAATACCAACCTAACCCCAGGGCACTGGCTAATCTGAGGGTGGAGAGTATTCAACCATTTTTTAAGAGGCCCTAAGCTATTTATTCCCCCCTCTCCTCCTCCTATATTGCAATAATATTACTCACACTTGAAGGTACTCCCTTGTGAGATGGAACAAACAAATATGCTTAGATATTTGTCATAGATAATGTTTAGCGAATTTATAATGTTTTATTATTCATCATGAAGTTTGATCAAAATACGAGCAAATTTCCTCCATGACAATTTTCTCTAGGGCAATGTTACACGGGTAATTTTCTCCAGGGCAGTTTTCCACGCACGATAAAAAACATATCCTCTAATATTTTTAAAATAGTAGTTGGGATTTAAAATAACAAATTCCTGCATAATATTTAATTTGAATTAAATTAATACAGATTCATAATAATTATTCAATAAAACTTGAGTTGAGGATTTTGACATATATTACACATATTTAAAAAAAAGAGGAGGGTGCTAGAAAAATTCTTTGAAATACTTATCTTGCCTACTTTCATCCATTTAAAGTGGAAAAACTATTCAGCAATTCTAATAATAATATATATTGGCCAATCAGGACTAACTTGACCCCTTAGCACTGAGAGGAATTGACTTTTTTAAATTTCAATTGAAAATTATTTACAACTAATTGTAATCATAATTATAATTTATTCATTTATGTATTTTCTTGCATAACTCTAATAAGTAGAAATTTTAAGACTTTAAAAAAAGTAAATTATTTTATTATTTGCTAATGTAATTTCTTTATACATAATAAAGACACAATATCGCAAACAGAATCGGTATCGGAATCACCCATAAAGATCGTATATAATTCTTAAATGGAATCGGATTAAATTTTGGTATCAGTACATCCCTAATTCCCAGTAAATTCATTTTCGTTCTTTTCATTCCTGAGAAATTCATCCCCGGACATTTCACTCCCATTTTGAAAAAGAAAGAGCAATGTGGGGATATATTTCCACTTTCCAATTACCTATAAATAATAATATACACGAACTCCATTCCTACTCACTATTAAAGACTTATGATGACGTCATTTCTAATCTATAAGAACCATAAGACCAGATCGCCCATAAATCACATCTGTCACCCACCCATCACTAGACATCTCCAGTGCTGTCTGCCGACTGCCCAGACCCCCCCTTTACACTATACACTGCTACAGAAATATTTATATAATTACTAGTTTAGAAACAAAGCCGTACAAAATCACTAAATATCCTTCTTCAAAATGGGAATGAAATGTCTGTACGTCGTTAAGTTTATTGTATCACGCAACTTTTCTTCCAAAAAGAAACAGAAGAAAGAAATCATCTGGAAGTCTGACAACAAAATACATAGTATATTTTTGTGTTAGAGACGTATTACCCTGTTTGGGATTAATTTTGCAGGCAATGAATTTACCTAGCACCATCATTTTTTATGTTTAGTGGGTACTTCATTACTTTCTGAATTATTAACAAGCTCTGGAATTAGTTATTCAGGTTTCAAAGAATCTTAATAAAAATATATATAAAATCTACATATTCCAACGATTAATATATATATAAAAAAGATCGTCTTATTTTACATAGAACATGTTTTTATAACAATTTATTAATTTAGAAGTAATCTATCCTTTACAATTTACAAAATATATTTTTTTTCTCTAACTATTTTAGATTATGTATTCAGAGATCTTAGTTCATGAAAATGTATCCTCCCACTTAAAAGAGTAGCATTAAATGAGTTACCATCTCACTGTGAGACTTGTTAATGCATTATTCCCCTCAAACCAAAAGTAGAAGCTACAACGATATGTGAGTATTTTCTGAAGTTACAAAATTTATGCTATGAATGGACAAACACAATTAGCCTCCAATCTCTGAAATAAAGAATGGGAAAAAATTTACCGCCGAATTTCAAATTTCATCAAGCTGAATTTATTTTAACGTTTCTTCTAACGATTATGGTAAAATGTTTAATTCGACAATTCCCGCTTTAGCCGGTTGCTTGGCTCTCAAAATTGTAAGGGAGTTTATAGCACAGAACGTTCCAAGGATTACAGAGAATTTTGTCACTCCTGTATTGATATTTGGAAGCCCTTCGAGAAGCCGAAATGTAAAATAGTGTATTGGAACATGATATTTCAAGATGCAAAAATTAGTTAATTTGTATCATATTTAACAACTACTGAGGGCAAATAAGTTTATATATTGGTAAAATGTGCATTTTAATGTTGGAATCGCTAAACACACCAGGAAGAATTTACATTATGATTTGAAAATAACTAATGAATGTTTAAAATCAGACCTGTTCTCTTCTTTTTTGTCCCTGCTATCGATCCTTTAAAAATGAACAATATTTAAAGGCACACTCTACAAAAAATGAATTTAATTAACATTAAAGTAAAGTAATTTGGTCCGTTTACATGTTGAATTAATTAAAAAAAACCTCAAGTATATTTCATTCACTATAATACCTAGTTTGTCAATATTTGGAATTATGGCATAATTAAAGTATTTTTTATTCTTCCGAGCATTGCATGTTAATATTTTCTAGAGAGGTAGAATACGTTAATAGTGAGCTGTTGTAGCAAAGATTGTTTCAAGGAAGAGTTTCTGTTTTCAATATGGATGCGACCTTAAGATTTAAGAATGAAAAAAATGCCAGATTTAAGAAAGGGGATTTGTGGCACTTTCCCTTGTCAAGGCTCTTTATTAGAGCACATTGTATAAAGAGATCAAGGTTAATAAATTGCAAAAATTGAAACCACATCAACTTAAAAATGTCAAAAACTGAAAGAGTTTCCTTCAGAAGTGTCCAATTCTGAATAGAAAAATAAATTCTGAGGAAGTCAACGAAGAAATATTCTAGTCACATCTATGAAAGAACCTCGTATTTTGTCTTTCCCTTAGGCCCCACTCACAATAAAACCAACACTGACAGGATCGGACATGATGTTTGTACATGTTTATATATGTTTGTATATGCACCATAAATATTTATAGTTCTAATTACGATTCAACTTTAATGTTCATTTTTTAACGTTTTATTATTAAACAATATCACTTAGAGTAGTGATATCCTCTATTCTTTACCTGTTTTTCTCGAGTAATTATAATAATGACTTTTTAAAATTTCATGTAGGAATAAAACGTTTAGAATCATGATGTAGAATGTGAGCTAAAGCGCTTTTATGTATATTATTTCATAGTAATGATACATCGGTAATCGGTAAATGCTGATAAGTAAAAAAATAAAATTTTAAAAAATGCTTCGGATTTACAGCTCGAGATATTATAAATCAAATAGCTGCAAACGTTCATTAACTGTTTTCTTGATGGAGGATTTGATATAAAGACAAATGTAAGAGGATGATTTTTAAGAGAGTAGCGCAAGTTAAGGGAATGGCAGCATGTACAGCCACATGTATTCAGTAGTATGTAACTCGCAAGCATTGTTTGTATCTAAAAAAATCCCAAAAACATGAAGTTGGTTTGGAGGACAGCAGCTTAACTGTTATATGATTAGCTGTGAGAGGCAAGAAATAAGCATGAATCAATCCTCCGTGTTACTCTCCGTCATTCTTGAGAACAGGCACTAGTAATTACTATACAATGATATGTTTTCTCTTAAATAATTATTAAGCTCTATTCCAGTTGGAACTAAAAATGTATCACAAGTGTATAGGTCATATTTTATAAAATGTATATATCCTATTCTTCTGATACTTTGAAAGTAACGAATTGTAATTTTGAAACTGTGCAAGGCTAAGGCAGTGCTGATAGTGAGATTATACAATGTTATAAATATTACTGCCATTTTTTTAAATGTTCCTTTAATTGGTTAGATGGAGTTGCACTGATTAATTATAAGTAAACATTATAGTATTACAATTACTCCATCTAACCTAGGAATCTTTTGGTGAAATCCATATACATAACGTATATTTCTTTCTGTAAGAAACAACAGGGCACGAACTTACACACATCAAGTTTAAGAGAATAACTCCCGAGCGTGCTGTCCATGACCTATGGTTATTCCAGAAACATTGGGGGAAAAAATATTACTTCCAGTTGCCAGGCTTGTTTTAACTGTATACAGTATTTTATAGAAAATTAATAATTAATCTGCCGAGTCAAATTGCTTATCGCTGATGGTGTTACTTCGCTAACACAAATACCCTTTGCATTTTGTTGTCAGCTTTCAATTTTCTCCTCTGACTTGATATGTCATGGCTACTTCATAATTGATTCTTTTTGATAAATAAACGAAGTAATAAGTTATGAATAGTTATGTTCCGTTTCCAAAAGGACAGGAATACAATTTCTTGTTGGTCCCTCGTCGTATATATGTATATATTGGTCATCTTTTTTTTTCTTTGAAGAATTTTTGGCTATCATATAGAAATACCAATGTATAGCTACACTTTTAATAAAATATTACTAGGTAACATTATAGGACAGTATAGAATAAAATACTATATAAGAATGGAATATTATGAAATACACCGGGTTAAGAAAAAATACTGAGACCTGCCTCTAAGTTGTGTAATAAAATATTCATAATTGATCAGGATGATGTTGTACATAGAAAATTTTATTTTATAATAATTCTTACTATAACAATGCACATTAATTATGAGTCTGGCCACCATTACCCTCAATGACATCCTCCAGCCGCCTCCGGAACCCCTTGCACACATTGACAACGTAGTCCTTTTTCATGATCCGCCATTGCTGTTTAATGAAGATTTTCAGGGCATCAATATTCGGGTGGCGGACTTTGCAGGCCTTCTTCTCAATTTGCCACCAAATGGAGTAATCCAGTGGATTCAGATCTGGGCCTGATGGTGCCAAAGGTTCTTGGACCAGAAGTTCATGTTGCTATCCATCCAATTTTGTACAATATTAGCAGTATGGGCCGGAGACCGCCCTACTGAAATAAGTATGTGGGCTAGTTGGACTTCTTCATAGTTTTAGTGATCTATGGGACCGGACCACATTTTCTTTCCCCACTATCAAGAAATATCTGTGAGTACCCAGTATTCAACATGCAACCAAATTGGATGCTTTTTTTTCTTCCAACTGATGCCACAATCCCCAACATCATCACAGAGGCCGGATGTTTGGTCTTGGTGACTGTCCTGATGCCGTTGTCAGCCCTGCTAAAGCATACCACCTGATCATTTTACTTGTTGAAGATGGGGTCAACGGTCAAGGTCTGTTCACCAGAGAAAAAAACTACCAAGTTGCTGTTGTGCTTCAGATCATTCAAGATTTGTTGACATCACTGAAGATAGAGTTCTTTTTGACGTTGGGACATTAGGAGCCTCTCAATTCTTCTCAGTGACCTTCCTCCAGCCTTTCGTATGGCTTTGCCACAGTATACCGATGTACCTTGCTCTACAAGGCGTACTCTAACATCTTTATCCCTGGGTTGGCATTAAAGGCCTTCATGATGTATTCAAGCTTCACTTTGGGGGTCTTCCACTCTGAGGGTTGTCCTTAAAGTTGTCTGCATCACTCAAACGATTTCTGACCCGACAGACTGTAACCTTGCTAACGTTTAAGGCCTTCATGATGTCCGAAGTGGTCCTCTCGGCGTGGATTAAATTGCCTATAACGGCTTTTCTTGTCTACATCGCGACATATACATAATTTTTGTTTACAACATGTACATCAATCAAAGGCTTCAAATCTAAGCTATTCAAAAAAATAATTGGAAGTTTAAGATTCAAAAATGTATTTTTAGAAGGTCTCATTACTTTTTTGACACCGGATATATATATGTATTTGAAAAATTGTAGAGAAATAATAGGACAATGATAGTCAAGGAGTACTTACGAAATAAATAGCAGTTGGTATGATTGACTTATTTATCTAACTGCTAGATGATTTCGGCCCTTTTTTCTGTTTGTCTTTTTGGGAGAGAAAAGGTTGTATGATACAATAAAGGTAACGACGGTCCTCCTCTATTTTAAAGCATCCTGTATTTTCCCCTATTTGATTTATAACCAACCATGAGTAATACACCAAAAAAAAAAGAAGCTAAATATTGATGAGGTAAAAAAAGAGACAGATTGAAAAGTTTATGTCTAAGTATGTAAATACATATGATTTGATTATATAACATTTTGCAAAGGAGTGTTATTTATGCATCTAAAGTTCTCAAATTGCATGAGGTATGTCAAAATAAATTACACTAATGAACTATATCATTGCCAATACTAGAATGTTTGTTTTCAAAGCGGCTATAACCAAATGCAAATATAGATACAAAATAAATTAAGTGACATGTCAAATTAGCATTTCAAACCATGTATATAATTGCATGATTATTTGGTTATTATATCTACGAGTACCTAGGTAGTAGATATGTAAGCGTATAAGTCACTTTATTTATCCTTAAAACTGGATTTAAAAACAAGTTAATTAGTAGCATGTAAGTGCAGGGTTTTTTTGGCGTAAGCATAAACAACCTAACACAAAAACAAAAATAGATTTGTGAGCCCTTATATATCTTTTCTTTTTTTATACTCGATTTTTTAGAACATTTTGTAACTCTTTTTTTAGAAAATATACTGCGGGCCTTTTTTTTTTTTTTAAATCTTTTGTAGCGAAGAATGTTTATTTTATTACTAGTATGACCATTTTTTACATACGTTCATTCCTTTTTATAAAGTGTATCCATATGAGATTTATTGAATTTTTTTCAGAAAATCATATTTCTTTTTAATTTAAAAATGACCTTCCTTTCTAAAAGGTCAATTCCTTTACTATTTTCATTGTCTTTTTAAAAAATATATTCTGTACATACCCGAAACTTGCAGTATGACCTAATTACGAAAAATGTGGAACTCAAAATCAATTATTGATATGTATAAATACTATATTTAGCTATAATTTACTATATATTACCTTCTTCACAATAACAGCCTCGACACGCTGGCAAAAAGATTTGGACCTCTAGATGATGAAATCCGTGTCCCAGCTGTCATGATGGCAGTTTGGAGCGAATACAAATTTGGATGAGAGTTGAGGTGATATTCTTCTCCAAGATACTCCAAACTGTAAAGTCCAGGGGTTTGAGGAGGGACATATGTAGGCACGCAGAAGTCAGCCATATTGTTGCTGTAGAAGTTTTGGTTTTTCTTGGCTGTATAGGGCTGTTATGGACTTATTGATGTTATAGGCAGTCCATATGGAGATGTTAACGGTCTCTGCAACCTTCTCAGTACTCACACCGGTGCGTTGCCTTTTTGTTGTTTCTCCGACATTTTTACACTTAAAGACAGGAAATAAAAACAAAACTTGTTTAATTTTGTTGCAGCTGTCGTTTAATTGCGTATTGAATCCTTGTAATTAAAAATAAAGGAGACGAAATTGTAATTAAATGTTTCTGCCAGTTTTGGGTTCCCACTCTGTATATATTTTAATTTTCACAAAATTCGAATCAGCTACACCAGGGATAAGTGCCTCTTCTAATTGTGGTCTTGGTTGTGTTAGCTCTTTATTGGACAATAAATCCTCCTACTGATTCTTGAAAATTGTTGGACTTTACAATGCATTCTTTTTACTTAGATTACTGTGAAGTACTTTTGTATACGTTTTTAGTCCCTTTGCAGAACACTAACAAACTATCAACAAAAGTAAGCGATAATGCACACTTTATCAAAAATTTAATTATTAAATTTGTAAATGTCTCAAAAAAGAAAAACTTCGCTTGGTTCAAATAATTAATTTGAAAAAATTAGTGAACAAAACTTTCAGATATCAAATTGGCTATTTGGTGGTGCATGTGATCATTCTACTGACTTTTTTTTTTTAATGTTCCATTAATTGGTTAGATGGAGGTGCACTGATTAAGTTTTTATCTAATCCAGGAATCTGTTGGGGAAATCCATATAATTAACGTATATGGATTTCCCTAGGTATCACCTGGGCACGAACGTACACACACTGAATTCAAGAGGATGACTTCTCCTGAGCACGTTGTACATAAGCTACGACGATTCCAACTTATTTGTCTTCTCACATAATTTTGTTAGGGACATTTTCAAAATCAATATACTCTCGTAGTCTCATATTAAAATTAGTCAAAATAGCCGTGAAGAGTTGTATGAATGCTTAAAGTGAAGAAAAATTATATTTGGCATCCTTGGACATGCCAAATTTATGTATTCAATGATTCTCTTTATACTATTTCATTTGAAAATAGTGATGCCACTAAAATACTTTATGACTTACTACAAAAATAATTAATAATGATTGTTGAACCTTTTTCCCCAAAAATGATGAAGAAGGAAACATCATGACCAAAGGCAAGAGCACAAAGGTCTGTTCATGACTCACAAAGATATTTTTAATAAGAATGATATTCCTACTTATTCATCAGCTTCATGTTTACATGTACATGAAGATACTTACATTCAGTTATTATGACAAAGCTCTATGCAAAGTTCTATTTTTTAATTATTATTGAAAATATAATAAATAAAACATGGAGTTCCTTCCTTGGTCAATCTCCCTCCTATCAATTAATCCAGATTCAAGAAATAATGTATGTATTACAGGTAGGTAGATAAAGTGTTTAATATATATTGTTCAAAAAATGATTACGTGCTTTTATTCATTGTATAGTAATTAATATATTATTCAAATAAAGCTACCATGATGATGTGAAGTGAAGTGTATTCATGCATAATTATTTTAAATTTTAAATATCATGATCATCTTTCATAATGGACGCCAGAGTATTATATATGTAAAGTACCAACATTCCAAGTCAATGATTATTGATTAGAGTTATACAAAATATGACCTAGCCGCGTGTGATATCTTTTTAGTTGGTAGTCCGAAGTGAGCTTGTTATGGATTTTACAATGTTGTTATGATTACTCATTATTTATTGAGGAGAGAACATCTACATAGGTATGTATAAAGTAATTAATAGGGCGTGTGCTTATGAAAAAGTTATTTTAGGTGTAAGTCTTTGTTGGACTCGAAGTAGAATTAAGAATTGACATAAGAGTCAAGTATATCTTTTTATTTATTTCCTTTATGTTGCTTATACGCTAATAAAACGTCTTGACGGCTATGCTGCTCTCTTCCCAAACTTTCTTAGACATGGTATGAGATGCCATATTTTTACATAGCAGCAGGTCATATTTTATTATACTTTACCAATGAAAGTATTTACTAGAGTTGGATTCGAGTTATTACTATCGAGCTCCGTATAGTTCGAGTAGTTGAATATTGAGTTGAGTTTTTGGGCATTGGATCAATCCAATTTCGAGTAAAGGCATCAAACTTTTTTTATTTATTGAATTTATAAAATCTAAGCTCAACAATCAAGTTAGTTTGGTTACCTCAATCAGGCAGGCTGTCAATTACCTATTAATCAGATAATATAAGTAATTTAAACAAATAATTATTTGCAATAAAGAAATGATTTAAAAAAAATTGTATCTATATAATCCCAACAATACATAAATTAAATTAATTTAGGTTGCATATTGTATTATTATTAACATCTCAAGAGTATCACTACCAACATTATTTCCTTTTTGAATATCAAATTTCCCAGCAGTGGAAAATACCCTCTCGCTCGGCATTGCAATTGCTGAAATGGATAAGTATTTAATGGCTTACTCAGACAAGCATGGAGCGGCCTTTTTCCTTGTGCCACCATATATTTGGATCTTGGGTTCGTTCAATGCAGAGTACTTGTTGAAATTTACCTAGTTTCATTTTTGTACTTACAATCTTTTTATCTAGGGTATTCCGTAATGAAGAAGGCAACTGGAGATGAAGTTAATGTGAGCATTTAATCCTATTTATAATTATTTGTTATATATCAAAACCTACACTCATATTCTTTGAGGCTATATCATTGCATAAATATATTATATACATATAATTATATGTATAATTTTGATAGCTGATGGCAAGATGTTTTTGCCCTAAGGATGAGGATCAAAAGATGCTTGCTTTAAAGTTCTCATAGATACATAATCTATTTATCTCTCAAACACGTAACCCTGTATATTAATGCAAATTAGTAAATATGTAGTATTTATAATTTTGACATCCTGTTTGATCCTAAATCTCAAGGACACATCAAAATAGGATACTTCAACACAACGTTACCTTTATTGAATATTCCAACCTTTCTTAACAAAGCAAATAGAAAAAAAAGCCCAAAATCAGTTGGTACCAATTAACCAATTCAATTTTTACTATTATATAACTCGTAAATATATAATAGATGTAACCATTTCATTTTGGTCTATTAAAATTATACATCAATGTATAGTTGGTAGTTAAAATATCTGATGTTGTATTAAAACGTCTTTACCTTTATTGCATATTGCAACCTTCCCCCAAAAGGCCTCAAAATGGTTACAAGCTAGCTAATTCTTCCCACTATGGAATTTTTTAACGGTTATTGGGAACTGTTTAGCAGTTAATTCAACCAATCAACGTTCCGAACACTAATAAGGGTAAAAAAACAAATAAATCGACAGCAAACAACAAAATAAATAGTTGTAAACTTATATGTTAGTGAGGTAACACCCTGCAAAATAAGTAGTTTGCTCAATGATGACATCTTTATAATATCAGTCATTGACGCTGTTTGTAATCTATAAAACTTTTTACGTATTATTACATCATAAACGAAAGCGACGCCGGCTTTGGGGGATAGAGTTGATCTATTTTTGAAATTAAATGGACACATTTCAAATTTTTTTTTTGGAAGAAAAATCATCAAATATCTTTTAAAATAACAAAGACCTCTTTTAGTTAGTAAACTTGATTTCAAAGAAAAATACTGGCATATGAAGTAAATTAAACTATGTGATATGTCGTAACAATCCTTATTAATAACTAAATTTGCATAATTAACTTTGTTTTGAATCGATTAGGAAAGATAAAAGTTGGAGAATAAGAGACAAATATCTTATTCTTGCAAATATAGTAGACATAGTTTTGTTGACAACGTTATGTAATAATTATATTTGAAGAACAATATTTTGGTAATCATGCATTTCAGTCCCTTTTTCCCAAACATTGGAAAAGATACATCCATACATTGTCATCATAAATTGTCATATAATCTAAAATATTGTCTTAAAATCAATAATTTTTGTCAACTTTTCTTTGAAATATTGAATAAGCGTAGAAGTAATTATTTGGAGGAACAATATGTTGTTAATGACACAATTTTTTTAATTATTTTTGATGTAACTGATATCATTTAAATTATTGATTATTTTTTATCAGTTGATATAATTTTATTAAAACTCAAAAGGTGTAGTAGTATCTCAATGGACAAAGCTCTAGGGAGAAATTGTTCTCTTGAACTCAATGTGCGTAGGTTTGCCTCTCGGTCGTTCCTAGTGAAGGAAATATACTTTATGTATATGGACTTTAAGGACAATTCCTAAGTCAGATGGAGTAAATGTAATACTATAATGATTACTTATACTTAATATGTGCAACTCCATCTGATCAATTAAAAGAACATAAAAAAAGTGTTCCAATGTGCCTTATATTGTTTAATCTTCTTTATTATTTTATATAATTACATTTAGCATGTTTACCTATTTGACAAGGTCCTTCTCTAAAGAACTTTGTGAGAGTTAATTTATCCAATCTACATATAATACTTATAAATCTGCTAAAAGACACTGAAAGTTAATAGTTGAACACCTAGAAAATGTCTATAGCTATATATGTCTCAAAAATATTATTTAACATAATATTCTTAATTTGTCACAAGAGCTCCATTTTTTAAGTGATTCAACCATCCCTGGCTACTGGAATAGTTCCGATACTTTACGGTTTATAGTCAAATCCAATTTGTTGATTAATTAATGACTGAAATATTCTCAAAATATATTTAAACAATCGAAGACAAATGTATTAAATTTTGACGTGTCTCAGTCAAAAAAACTTCACATAACAGGTGATTGACCCAAAAACTCAAATTGATGCAATTTTTCTCGGGGTTTCCCACTATTATGGAACAAAAGTTATATAATTAGGAAAAATTGGCCAATTACTAATTGATTTTAGGCTTTTTTTCTTTTTCTTTACGATAATGGTTGATGCACACACACACAATTTTCAAACTTTTTTATTTATAATTTATAAATTAACATTAACATACTTTTAGCAAAATTTATTTCTATTTGAATAGTAAAAAAAAACTTGAAACAAAATTATAGTATCTAGTTGTTGTTTATTTTGTTGTTTACGAGAAATTTTTCAAACATCGTAAGTTTATTATGTTAAGAATTCTAACAATTGAGATTTATAAATAGTTGATACATACTTAAGATAATATCTTTTTTAGATTTATCGATTGATATATATGTTGGTAATTGATAGTATTTGACTAAAAGGTCATATAAGCGATAAGTATCCAATAAAACAAAGGATTGAATTGAATATGAATTGCCTTCCAAATACCATTTTTTTGAAAAAAATAGATAACCTTACAAAAAGTGTTTATAAAAATAAACATAACGGGCTTAAACAAAATCACTCACTCAAGTAATATTGGTAAGAATATACAAGGCTCGCAAAATCACTATCCCGAGGTATTGGAGCTACATATGTAATTTTTAGCTTGGGATAATAAAATTTTACAGTCCCAGCCAGACAAGCTACTTAAAAATATGCTTGATGTATTGTCTGGCTGGGGATAATGGGATACCATTTGTGAGACAGGATTTTCCTACATGAACTGTGTGAAAATAGTATATCGTGTAATTCTTCTGGCTGAAACAAAAAATGACCTAATGCAAATCTCAATAAATTGGGAATTAAGCAATCCTTTTATCTTGAAACAGCCATTAATTTCTGGAAGTGGATCATGCAAAACAGGAAAACAATGAGTAGAGAACATAAGTTAAAAAAGGAAATGTCACAAGATAATGAGACAGTTCTCTCAACAACAACTGGCAATTTTCTAATTTGAAAAAAATATTCTATTTCTTAATCTTGGTTTATATATTTATAAAAGTTTCAAAAATATTAATTAGGTAAAATAGGTTAAGTAGTTCACTTGCATTAAACCATTCAAAACAAAAGATGGACCAGTTCATGTTGGGCTACCAAAACCTGAAGAGTCCCTTCTAGAAGGTCTACTAATGATTTTGAAATTTTGCAATCCCTGATATGTACATTTCTATGTTTATTACCAGGTTCATACTTCTAACAACGTATACAATCGACTCTGATAAGATGTACATCTTACTAAGTCATAACTTTTGGAGATGGTAAGAAGGTGTTGGGGATGAACTATCTCAGATTAAAATTAATTTTTCTTCCTAGGATCCGTAAAGTGGATAATTTGTTTCCCAGGAAATGAAAAACCCTTATATTTATCAATGATAAATATACATTGTATGTTTTATATTTTCTCTCGTGATGCCGTTTCCCTCTGATTTTCCGGAGTTTTACACCTATGGGAAATTCACTGAAAATATTTTTCCCCCAATACATTCAAATTGTAAAATTGAGTTTTAGAAGAAGGGACCCGATGGATTTAAAACAAAACCAGCATTGTGATTTGTGATAATGATAAAATGTGGAACAATGAAGAAAAAACATCTGTCTCAAATATATTCCCTTGGTCAAGAAATGACTAGGGATGGGCCATTTGTAGAATAATGCTGTAATATTTATGTACGTAAATCCCTGCCCTCCCTATGACGCAAGACAAAAGATGAAAATAGTAAACTTAAATATATTAAACCAAAATAATTAAAGTAATTATTTTTTTCCTTTGATATGTCTGTCACCTCTTTCCTTAATAAACTGTTTGTAGGAAAGAAAGGGAAACACTTACACCTATAAATGACACATGAACCTTGTTCGTACTAAGGGGTCACTCTCTACTGGGATCCCATTTCCCTGTAATTTCTTGGGGTTTTACAGCTACAGGAAATTTCTTGGAAATATTTATATTCCAGAGAAATCCGGCATTTAATTATTTCAAAATGTATCTTTAAAGTTAACCAAAAATTAGCATGTTCGTCGCTTATTATTATTTTTGTGGGTCGGATTGGGATATAGAAGCTGGGAATTATGAAAATAAAGAATTGGGAATATATGGGTTGAAGTAAAGAAACTCAAAGGAAAGAGGCGACATGCCGGTTAAAAAATGATGAATAAATAAATATGTACTTCAAATGGGTCACTCATTCACACGCCTTGATCAAAAAATTACCAGAGATGGGAAATTTGTATAATGCAAGGAAAATATGATATATCTAACAGCGACACGAGACAAAAGGTGAACATCTTTCACATTAAATGTTGTAAATTTTCTCGGAATTTAAGGAAGCTAACTTTTTTTTCCATTGATATGCTTTTAAAATCTAGTATTTCTTCTTAAAAATTAGTATAAGTAAATAAATTACTTTAAAAAGTAATAACAAAATTTCAAAGTATTTATTATTTACTAACGATATCATGTAATTTAAAAATTACGTACATTTTAATCATGTATTCGGTAGTAATTAATTTGAAATATTACAGTTACTCATAGTCAAAATTGATCAAAAAGATTAAGGTATATAAATTATCTTAATTCTGTGACTTATCAACATTAGTAGGTAATATTGTGAGCATTTTAGAGAAAATATGCATAAATAAAGTTATTTATTAATTACTAAATGTATATAATTATGTAATCGTTGTTATTTCTATATTTCTAAAAAAATAACATTCTAAAAAGTTCAAATTTATGCAAGCAGATGTTGCATTGATTGACTGTCCAAAACAATGCATTTTATTGAAGTATTATGACAAAATGAACAAAAATCCGATTAATTGCAGTTATATAAAATATTTTGATATATGTTTGCTTATGTAATACAAAGTATCAATTATAATTCGAATATCTAAATAGACCTTAATCAGGAAAAAAGTTAAAAAGGTTTGGAAATAATCAATATAAATAATATTTGTATGCCAGTTGAATCTTCAATATGAATGATTCAAAAACTCCCCTCTCTCCCCCTCCCCCAAAAAAAAAAAAAAATTAACTGTAAAATATAGACATTTACATTTTATAAAGAAATAACAATAATACTTAAATAAATTATGAACTTGGTACGTACATGTGGAAACAATGACTGCTTTTAACCCTTTGATTCATTTTCTTTACTTTACATACAACAAATATATTCATACATATTTTAAAAAAACCTGCCTCTGTTCCTTAAAAATACTTCCACACTTTCAAATCTCGTAAAAATTTATTTCTTTTCTAGGTAATCATTTTACTTTTTTAAACTTCTTATTCTTGATGAGTTTTAAACTTAAAAAGGGGAATCTATATAGATTTACATTTGTATGTAGGGAGGTTTGTTCTTCAACTTTTTTAAAATTTGAATAACAGCTAGTCCAAAGAAGTTGTCATCTGGTTAAAAAATGACCTCTTTACAAAATTTCATTGTTATAGGATGTCATCTTTAGGTTGCATATCTCGATCGAAGTTTGTAAAATGAAAAACTTATTTTATAAGTAGATAAGAGTTAGATTAAATCATTGCTCTTAATTTTAATTGAATCAATTTGAAACACACTTTTCTAACCTATAAAAAGTATTTATGAAGTCATCCTTTGTAGCAAAAAAGAGAAAGTAACGTAAGGAAAGTTTATTCTTTCTTTTTGCTCATTAGATTGAATTTAGAAAAAAACATTTTTACTTGTTTTTATAGGAAAGATAAATATGCTTTATATGAACTTTTATTGACTGAAGAATTTATTTTTATTGTGTCTAATTTTGATCAGGATGTGCAACCTAAAGATGTCATCGTCGTAGAACAATGAAATTTTGCATAGGTCCTTTTCTTACCATATGACAACAAATTTTTCAAGCTAGTTCTTATCAACTAGTTCCAAGAACAAACCGCCCTAACGTATATGTAAAATAAGCATTGTTGATGTATTCATGAGTTCTTTTATAGGATTGAATACGTTCAAGCTGAATAACATGTTAATATTGTGGGATTATTCTATAACCATGTATGTATTATTATTCAAACTTCACTTTTGTTTGAGAGAATATTTACTTTGAAAAAGTGGCATGTCTACCTGAAAAACCATTTTAGCATGTACACCTATAAACCATTCAAAAATATGAAAAAGAAATAGCATGTATCATGAAAATTATAGCCCAAGTTACTTAAATAAATAATATGTATTTTATTCATATTTGAAAAAAAGGAGAAATCTGAAAGTTTAATTTAAAATAATAAATGATATGGTCAAAAGAAAAAAAGGGTTCATAGAGTTTGATTTTAGAAGCATGAAACGTAATGATGTACATTAAGAATGGAACGATGAGAAATTTGGCCAACTACCGATTAATCAGCCAATTATTTATGAATTTTCTATTAAATATTAGATTGATTCTAATATTTATTAATATCTAATTCATATGTCTGTAGCTGGATAATGTTAGTTATAAGTTTGGATCATTAAGTTTTGAAAATAAAAAATGTTTAAATGTCTATTCTAAAAAAAGGTCCTTTCATATTTAAAATAGGATGGTAATTTTTATAAAATTTTAAAAATTAAATTTACTTGCATAAGAAATATGAATACAGTTGATTAAAAAGATCCCAAAACACTTAAAAAATAAATAATTATTTTCTTTCAAAAAAGCCATTCAATCAATGTTATTTAGCATTTTTTTTTTTTTAATAATTTGAAAACCAAATTAAACCTCCTACTAATGAAAAAACCTAGCCTTTGTTATACTTATAATAGTGTTCATTTATGGAAATGAACAAATTTAATTTTAGCCCAATTTTTTTATAATGACCATATTTATTGAAAGTATTTTGGTTAAAAAAATGTGTCGTAAAAACCCTCCCCTACCCAGAAAATTGCTTATACTATCCGGAACGTATTGTGTAGTTTTTAACCTATTTTCAAATGAATAAAAAAAAACTTACAAATGCTGTCATTATTTGAGTCCTTATATACTTGAAACAACAGCTTTACTCTTTCAGTTCATGCTCATGTCCCACATTTGAGAATAATTAGCTTAGTATTCATAAGTTAGTGTTGTCACGCTACTAATATTTTTTAACCGGTACTAGTATTGGTATTTCAGTTCTTTTTAATACTTTTTCGACTAAAATTATTAAACAAACATGAAGTTAAGGGCAATTGACATGTGCTCAGAGGGCGTCAGTAAAATTTTATTTGAGGAGGGAGCTAGCTTAGAAATTAATTATTTTATTTTATAAAATCCACTTTTTATTATTGCTTTTATTTATGCTATAAAAACAATTTTTTCAATGCTAAACTGTTGGTACTCTGTTTGAACTCAATGTGTATAGGTTTGATACTCGGTCGCTCTTAGAGAAGGAAAACTATATCTTGTATATTAGGGTGCCAATAAAATCACTTTTTTAGAAAAAGTAAAAATTGAGGGTTCAAATTCGTTCCTTGTGATAAAAAATACGATTAACAAAGTTTAAACAATTTCTAAGAATGTTGTTAGGTAGCTCAACGTCCCTAAAGTATTAAAATTTTATATATTTTCGGAAAAAACATGATCTTGTCTTAATATCATCCGCATAACATAAAATACAGCTTGTTAGTAAAATTAACAAATTTAGTTAAGTTAAACTTCTATTAAAAGTTTGATAAATGATAAATTATTTTTTACGCCTTTAAAAGAATGATAAAAATATTTTATGAAATGTTGCCTGTTTGCCTATCTGTTTGTTCATCTGCGTATCATAGCTAGTGATAACCACAAAAATTTGCAAATCCTTCTTTAGTTAGATTAACAAAAAAAAAAAAAGTGCAAATTATGATGACCTTAAACTTGATGACCTTTTTAGATGATAAATATCTATATAGCCTAGTTTTATGATGCAATTTCTTTTCTTTGGCAAAAACAGTCTTATATCCTATATTAAGAATTATGCAAAATATTATTCCTTCGTAGTTTGTCCTATTCAATCCAAATATCCTCCTCCATGCAAGTTACTTCAGGACTTTCGCTGTCAATAGAGAATTAAATAAAGCAAAGATTCAAGGATTTTAACGATAATAAAAAGTAGTGTCGATCCTTTTAGACGAAGTTTTTTACTCAAAAAGCTGAATATATGGATGTATAAATTTATGGATCCAGCGAAGATGGAGTAACTAAAACTCTCCACGGTTTATGGTAAATTCGATTAGGGTCAATAGTATGATGTAGTTACCATGATACCGATATTCCTGGGTAATAAAATGGGAGAGTGATAAAACCAAGGGTCGGAGCAGAGAGCATTTTTTTTTGCCCTGAAAAATAGTTATCTAAATATTTAATTATCCTTAATATCAATCAAATATGTTCTACTTGGTAAGATACACTCTGACAGAATAGAGTAACGCTTCTCATGGTATCGCTCTTTAGGAGGAAGAAACTCTATTATTTCGATCAAATAATTTATAGAGCTGAAAAGACGATTCGACTAAGGTCTTGGGTAATAAATAAATTTAATATTCAGGAAATTAAATCATTATTATCCAAATGTGAGTCATCTGTAAAGGAAATTTTTGGTCATTCAGACCTTATAATTTAACGGTAATAGGTAACTTCGTATAAAACATATTCGTATAAGGACAATTCATATAAAACATTTTCGTATAAGGACATTTTGTATAACAAAAATTTCGTATAAAACCATTTTGTATAAATTCATGAGTGAACGGGACATAGACTTTATGAATTATCATTTTGTACCTCGAATGTTGGGGGTGTTTTCGGGTACCGCCGATATATAAAGTAACTACTAAGAGCCCCTCAGATCTCCCCAATTGTATACCGAATATTGGGAATATTTTCGGGTATCACTAGCTCCCAAAACAGGATACAAACCAACGCCGATACTTGAAGAAACTACTAAGATCCCCCCCCCCCAAATTGTACCTCGGAAGTTGGGGCTTTTTCAGGTACTACCGGATCCCAAAGCGGGATGTAACTTACTTCCGATATATGAAGAAACTACTGAGAACCCATCACAACTCTTAATAGTACCCTTAATTGTTCCCGAATTTTCTGGTAACACCGGGTCCCAATATGTGTTGGAACTATACTGTGATAAGGATGTGAAACCATTATGTCAAAAATATTGTAATTCATTATAAATGCCTGTATGTTGATATAGTTGTCATTTTTTTATCGAGTCACAGGAGGAACATATAGCAGATTATAATTTTAACCCAAAAGAATTGAGAACTACTAAACCCCCAAAACACCCCAAAAAGATTCGGTGTACAATTAGGCAGTGGTTTTTGGTAGTTACGTAAGTATCGGTGGTGAGTTACATCCTGTTTTGGGACCCAGTAGTACCCGAAAACACCCCAAACATTTGGAATACAATTGGGGGTACTGTGAGGGGCCCTTAGAAGTTACTTAAGTATCGGTGGTACTCGAAAACCCCCAAACATTCGGGGTACAAAATGACAATTCATAAAGTCTAAGTCCCGTTTCCTCATAAATTTATACGAAGTTGTTGTTATACAATAGCCCTTATACGAAAATGTTTTATATGAAATTTCCTTATACGAGTTTACTGTACACCTAATTAAACACCTCCCAAATATTGAAATATCCCTTGCTGATCTTTAATGCCAGTAAGGAGTCATTTACTATATTCCTGGATATATTTCAGGTTTCTTATCAAAAAATTATGATTTGCCATGATTGTACGTAACTTTTAATAGCTAGGCTCTAATTCCATCAAAATTATTCAGGAGTATATTTTTTAAGAGCTATCTGAATTTTTTTTTTTTTTTTTTGGTGATAAGTCTTAATTTATTGATTTTATAACTAGAGAAAGCCTCATCTACCCTTCCAATTTAGTAAATCTTGTTTGATTGAGCAGCTTAAAACTTCAAAATGAGATTTTTGAAATAAAATCGTATATTGGTCTTTTTATATTGAGTCCGTCCCCTCAAAAAGTTTTTAATATATATTTAGAGGAAATTGTAATGTCCCGTCCTCTGTAATGTGAAATATTTTCTAATAATTGTAAATCTGGTCATTGTTTTTCTTCCTTTATTCCCAAAATTGGTGTCTAAAATATAAGTTGCAGGATTATTTATTGAGTTGGATTATCCAGTAGTTGAGAAATTCATGGATTAAGCAACCGGTAACCCAATTGGGTATGGCCTAGTGGAGCTCCAATTACCGATTCCTATACTCGTCTTGTATAGTAGCGTTTTAAATTTACAAGATACAACTATATTGAGTACCGATATAGAAAAAATATCTACTCTCCACTGATTGTGTGCCTTTAAAGAAAATATTTTCGGAGGAAAGGTTGAGAGACACGATAAAGATCACATCATGACAAGAGTTGGAATATCTTTTTTTTAGGAATAGTTTTCTTATAAGCAAATATTTTTTTTTCGCAATGACTCTTTATTTATTTTAAGAATCATAAGATTTAATTCTAAAAGCCATTTGAGTATAACTTACAATAATCCACTTGACCGAATTTTGAAGACACAAACATACCTACATATATAATTTAAGAAACACAAATACAATAAATCGTTCAAAATATTTTGCATTTATTCAATCATGACTAATTGATGCACAAACCACTTTTCAAAAATGAAACACCAAAGAACAGCGAATTAAAGGTTTTAAAAAAAATTAATCATATTAAATGTTTAATGTAGTATTGATTGACTTATAGACTAGTTTGTGGAAGTTTGATATGAAGGTTGGACTCGTTAATTGTTGATGTGTTTCTCCAGATAAATATTGGTACCGATGAATCTACGGAAGTTCTCCATTGTAAAATTTACCAAGGTTATTATTCTTATGATAGTTTTTTAACCATTTAAGAAGGTATTGTTGTTAACACCAAGACCAAAGTACCTAAATTATAATTTCCTTTAAAAAAAAAAAGTCCCATTTTATTCTCGGTTCAGTTGGTTTAACCCTTTTCTCGCTCATTTGTTCATTATTGAACTACTTATATTCAAACATAATCACATGGATCTCAAAGTATACATATATCAGAAATTTACAGTCTGACTTGGTGAATCCCCAGTTTGACATAAGAGCAGTGATACCCATTATTTTCATTTTTGCAGAACCATTTGGAGATATATATATATATAAATCATCTTAATGGGGGTTGTCATTTTTAATTGCATCAAATATCTTTCCTGGATTAATTTATTTATTATTCATTTTTAGAAAAATTTATAGCAGCTTTTGAAATAAAAAAGGATCTTATTTGGATGCCTCAATTCTAAAACACTGTGCACTAAAAAATACTCAATATTTACAACTCTATCAATATATAATGTTTAGAGTTGGATAAAATATGACATTAATTCTTAACTTTTTCTGGTTGGCAATCTGAAGAATGTTAATTTAATTTTTTATAGCTGGTATAATTATATTTTTATTCAAAGTAACTCCTGTCTATATATTTTTATGATTCATTGTAAGGTTATTGTATATTTCCATGTTCACTGCTTATTTAATAAAACACTTTGACAGTTATGTTGGACTTTCAAACATTCTTCAAATGTGTTGGGTTTACCATGTCTTTTTTCGGTTTCTTTTATTTTTACTTACAGGTAGGTATGTTTTAAACAACTCTAATAATAATCCAAAACCAATTTTTATTGTAAGTAATTTAATTTCTTTGAGTGGGCTCTAGTGCGGGACTACTCTGTAAATCTGATGGTTTTCAAGAAAGATATCTACATGTCCCATATCTAATATTATACATAATTCACAAACCATGATTATAAAGTTTGCTATAAATAATTTTGGTTTCTCGTTGGTTTATTTTCACAAGTCATAGACGTAATAAGTAAATGTTTAAGCTAAAAAGAAGACCATATTGCCGTGATTACCATAATATTCCAGCATAGAAAAAAAAAATACTGTGATGAAGAGATTAATCTAATTATACATTTTTGTGCCATAATAAAAATCATTGACTTGAAAAAAATAAAAATAAGTAAAATGTCATGAAGTCCTGAAAATAGAACTTTAATTGGTATTTAGTCCTTTAAATATATACTACGCACATATTATAGTTAAGTTACTTTTAAGCTTTTGAGTAATCATTTTGAATTTTTTTAAATAATTGTAAGATTTTTATGTGTAAGCACTTAGAGATGTAGCTACATACCCTTAACAATCGTTTATAATGAATAATCTTGACAAATGTGACAATAAAAAGGTGGCTGGCCTAGTTTTAAGAGTGCCTTGGAGATCAATTGTCCAGTCTAAGTATAATTTTAAACATACCAATTTTTTTTTGCATAAAAAGCAACTATATTTTTATATAAAAGATAAAGTTAAGTTAGGAAACGAAGAAAGGGTTATTTAAAAAAAAAATCAATTTAAAAATTGAAAAGGGTCTGCATATTTAATTTGTAACCATAAATGTTAAATAAATTGTATTTTATAGAAAAAAGTCACCCTGAAAATGAATTATAAATTTTGGGCTTTTATAAAAAAATGATCAATATAGAATTTCAAGAGTATGCAAAAAAGCAAAAAATGTCATCATGTTGAGATACCTCTAAATATTCTTAGAAATTGTTCAAACATTGTGAATCATATTTTGTTATCAAAAGGAACGCATTTGAACCCTCACTTTTTGACTTTTTCACAAAAAGTGATTTTATTGGCACCCTAATATTGATTGTACAATTTTCTCTTTATTTAATTGTAAAATATTGTCCAGCATTAGAGTTCCATTAGCTTTAGTGGTATTAAAGTAGGAATATTCAAACGCAAAAACTTGATAAATATTGTCTTTCCTAGAGTTTTAAGAGAATGGGATCAAAGTCTACCTTGTAAATGAAGTGCAAAAATGGTGAAAAGACAATTTTGATCACTTTCGGCACAAAACATTTTAATCTTAACCCTCTGTTTGACTTTGCAGGTAAGTAATAAAGATTAGGATTAGAGGTAGGGAGATAAGTAGGTTGGGGAGTGAGTAATAAAAAGTTCTAAAAAGGACTTTAAGCAAAAAAAAGGATAGAAGAAAAAAAATAAGTTAAAAACTAGACACTTCACAAAACACATTGACAGGGAGAAGCTAATAAAATCTAAATACCTCGTAATAACTATGATTGCTTAGCTAATAAGCTACATCTTAAATCACCAAATTTTAAAGGAATTTTCCTAGGTCAGCAAGTACTCCCTGATGGTAACTGTGGAAACAAACTTCACTGCAATACCTTATACCATGGCTCAAAGGTCGTTAAAGTTAGCCACTAGCAAACAATGCCAATCAATTTTTTTACCTAAAAATCACACATATTATTTTTGTTTTTAATGTCTATTCGACGTATGAGACACGTTGAAACAAGGTAACACTCATGATTTGAATCCAAAATTGTTTGTGTATATGCAACACTGAAGATATCGGCATTGCGTAGCCAGACAGGCTAGATAAAGGCCACCCTTTGATGGACAAACTGGTTTTTTACAAGCCAAAGTTTAGCTTGTATGTTGAGACCTGTCATATGCTGCAAGTCAGTGACTTAGCGTCTCTGCCGTGTTGTTTAAAGCAAGGGAAAGGACATGGAATTATATACTGGCCAAATGTATCTGCTATGTAGTATAATATTATAGTTGTACGTACACTGATAAAAACGCATAGGGAATTTGTTCAAAAACAGGGGCAGATACATACTTTACTTATAAAATAAAAGTTACGTACCTAAGGCCAAGTGTCATTCCGATCAGACCAGATACATGGGCTCTGGAAGGCAAGTTTATTCTTTCACTAATAAGTAGATTTATTTCATAAAACAAGATCGATTCCCCGTATCTCAAAGTTTTCTTAAGGTATGGATGTCATAAAAATGCACACATACAATAAAAAAATAAAAAAGAAGAACTATTTCACTAACAGAAAAAGGAGAACGAATTAGGAAGATGATTAGCAAGTTATTCTTAGTATGTACTTTCATTAAGGTTCAAAGAGGAACTTATTTTTAATTATTACGTTGTCTATCACAAGTTTTACTAAATTCTGGAGTTATTTAAAGCATTAATATAATATTCTAAAATAAAATATATGATACGGATATGTTCTAGTATATTGAACTTGTAAAACAGTACTAATACATATTGTTCCAAACCCAACATAATCTGTGATTAATTTACTTTGTTAGATTGACCTCTAATTCTGGACCACCCTGTACAATATAAAAAGTATGTATGTAAATTAAATAGTTCAACCATTCTCAAGGTGTTAAAAATATTCTATAAAAAACTAATAAATATGTATGCAGTTCTTTTATAAAATATTTGTTTATGAACTGGTTTAAGAAAAAATGAAGTAACTCTGTTAAAAGTCTTCAGGGTATATTAAAATATAAAGAAGAACTAATAAAAAATCAACTTTTTAAAAGATATAAAATTTTTTATTTATTTCACAATTTATGAGGTAATGATGCAACTTCAAATTATATATTTATACGATTATTCATTTTATAATAATAATCAATCTACCCTCCATGTTAAAGATGAAAGTTTTTGTTATATCACTTGTCGGACAGTAGAAGATAAACATTTTTAAATAACAAGTAGATAAGTGAAAACACGAGGATTTTGTGACACATCGTTTCCTGTATTTTGTTTTTTGTTCTCCACTAAGGCATTCAGTTTTATTCAACAATTTTCTAATACATATTACATTGATGTAATAATTTAGCAAATAAAAAAACTATGCGTTCATTCTAATCAATATTGGTAATCATCTACTACAATGCAAATCCACCTTTAAATCATCAAAAACCGTCGATAGCTGCATGACAATAAAATAATAATCAACAAATAATCCCATTCAAAGTCCTAAAATACAATTTTAATATAGGTAAAATGCCATCAAAGTTGTGTGCAAATTGTATATTATATACTGTGCCTTTGTAATTATTGCATCGATTTTTCTGTGGTTTTCTGTTGATAAAAAATCATTTTTCGAAAGTTGAAGTGCAAATCCCTCTTCAATGATGATTTGTATGTCACTGTAGACTTCTGTTAATCTGCTGCATTCCCAAAGTATGTGTTCGGCTGTTGCTCTTGTTAAACCACGGAAAAAACAATCTGCTCGCCCGTCTTTGAAGTATTTCCCGTCCGTTTTAAGAGTATTCGAAAGTAATTTGTACTTAAACCATTTCTTAGGAGCGGTTAGATACTTATTTTTAATGGCTTTGATGCTTGGCTGTGGAGTTCTTGGTATTTTGCGACGGCTTAAATAAGCAATGAAAGGAGTAAATGTAGGTTGTGTTAGACATCTTTTCAGGTACTAGGTGGAGAAAATACTGATCTTGATTCTAAAAGGAAGTATTGGTCGTTGTATTGGTAAAAAATGTCCTAAAGCTAACCTAAAGAAGGAAAAATCCATCTGATTTACAAGAGATTTTGACTCTTTTAAATCTGCAGCTACTTCCAATGTAAAATCACCAGTAAAATCGTAGCTAATGCGATTTTTCAGAGGCATGCCCCATTCTAAGGCGACTTCAAGTTTTTTGATTACTTCCCAAGACCCATCACAAAATCCTTTGAGCTTAGCTGAGAATCCGGCCAAGTTTTTCAAAGACTTTGGATAGGCCCGAGTATGGGCAGCCGATGTATTTTAATCCTTTTGTAACTAGAAAGTGGTTCAATTGGACGCTCCAAAAGGGTTGTGTGTCCCACAATTTCCTGATCCAATAGGAGTTGAGGCATTTCCAAAATTTAGCAAATGATATCATGCTTAAGTCACTATATTTTATTGGATTGTGTATTCTTTGAGTTGATATATTTTTCTTCTTTAAGATTTGAAGGAAAAAATCTCCAATTACATTCATTTCAGAAGTTATATTTGGACGGAATGGAGATATTCATAACAAGTGGGTAATTTTGGGTACAATGTCCATGTTTTATGCGCTTATTCTATCCCATGTACATAAATTTAGGCAATTGTTTCCTTTATTGTATTCCGCAATGGTTTTCTTCTAAAAGAAAACCAAAAAAAAAAAGACCCAAAATCAAATGGTAATTAGTCAATTCCTCCCAGCTATGGAATTATTATTCAATAGCTGTTTTTAAATACATTGGTTCCTATCAAAGCAAAATAGTTGCTTTATATAGCTAGAATTTCAAGCATTTTATATAACTTTAAACGCACTAAAATACACCAATTTGTCTGAATTCATTAAATACTAGCAAATATTGAGTATTGTTTTTATTTTAGTATGTTAATTAGTGTTCAAAAAAACTACTTTCATTGACATCAAAAATTGCATCCTAATTGAAAAAGAAACCATATTATTAGTAAATTACGTAATACTTTTATTTACCAAAAAATCTCGAAGAAACTTCATTGATGAAAATAAAAGTATTGAATACGAATTTATGCTAAAGAAAATAGTGAATTTGAATTAAATCAAATATCTAGGCTAGGGATAACAAAATTAGCTCAAAGTCCTGGGCTATCTTTTTTCTACCGAAGGTTACTAAAACTTTACATTCTCTACTCAACGGACTATCTAAAAATAAATCGATATCTTGGCTAACTGAGGATGAGAGAAGACTGTACCCGCTTGCTCTCGGCAATTCATTTCTGAATGATAATCACAAAATGTACACGATATTTTGTACACAAAACAGGAAAAACATCGAGCAGAGAAGATGATGCAGTGATACAAAAGTATTTGTCAAAAAAAGATGAAACTGTTCCCTGTATAATAACTGGTATCTTAGAATTTCCTAGAATAATCAATTTTCTTGCTCTTGTTCTGGGTTAATAAAAGTTCCAAAATTGTTAATTAAGTTACATATGTTATCACTTGCATTAAAACATATAAAAACAATGGTCCAGTCATTTCATTTCTTGCTGAAAACCCTGAAGATTTCATGACGGAAGGGCTACTAGGGATTTTGAAATGTAGCGTGCTCTGTAGGTACTGTAAATCCCAATGAAACGGTTGTATTTTTATAATTAACTTTGTTTTCTATCAATGAGGAAGAACACAATTAAGATTATAGGAAAAAATATATGAGTCTTTCTATTTAGCAGTTAATTTATAGTTTTACAATAGAAATATGAAGTTATACTTCACTGTTGAAAATTATCATGGTAGATTAATCAATCATAAAAAGACTAATTAAATCTAAACACAAATAAATTAAATGTATTCTTCAAAAATAAAGGTTATTTGTCTATTTAGGTTTTTAAGAATATTACAATTCTAAATCGATAGTATACAAACCATAATTGATGAGTGAAGTACTAATTATAAGAGTGGAAGATTGTTTTCCGAAAAGTGATGGTTTCTTCTAAATTACAGCTGAAAACGAGATTTTTTATTTCATATGGCTTCCCTAAGCCTCCATTAAGGCCTCCACCTTCTTCCTGAAGTCTGCACAAACTTTACAGATGTCAGCCCAGTTGATATTGATGGCGGAAACCAAAGATTTCATAGAACCATGAGGCTTGTTGCAGCAACACCTCCTTCGACCTTCTCCTAAATGGAATAATCCGAAGGAATAAGAAGGGGGGGGGGGAGGTGGAGGCCACATTTTATTAGACACATTAAAAAGAAGCTGGCTTGTAGACAACCGGTTCTCCTTTGTGACCGTCGTAATGATATTTTGGTCTCAAGTCATCTTGAATGATCCTTAGGATCCTTGTTCTTACTGTTAGTTTCCGACTTGCCTGGACTTTTCGGCGACTTTCCCTTGGGTCTCAAATAGTTTTTTATTGCCATACGCGGCTGTCAAGCTGCTCTTGCGGTCATTGGCAATCTCAGTTGAGGTCATCTAGTACACAAGCATTTCCAGTATAAGAATTATTTTGATTTCCATTTTTCCATTTTATCATCTTTGAAGAGATATATATATATATTTTTGAATATTTATAAATAAAAACAACTGCAAATAATGCTTAAAATATAATGCAACGCTTTTTTGTAAAAAAATATTATCAAAGCTCGAGTTGTGAACATTTTCAAAGTGTAAACTTAAATTTGACTGATGGGGTATAGTTACAGATCTCTACATAATTGAGTATTTTTGATTCCGAGAAAAATATCTATTATTTTTTTAGGTATATAAATAAAATAAAATTATAACTATGTTTTACGAAGACAGAGGAATAATCTGGTTAGTGAACCTTTATTTAAATGAATGGTGCGTTCCATCGTTCCTGCTTGCTGTGATGCATATTAAGAGGTGTTATTGCCTAATATGTGTATTTGTAAGTATGTAAAGAAAAAACGAAGGAGAAAAAGAAGGAAACCACCATCAAAAAAGGTCAGATATGTAAAAAAAAGTCAAGGATAGAGTTGCACTTCATATGTACCTAGGTAAGTACATAAATGTACTATTTAATGTAAGTTACGTCTAATTACTTTTTGATGAGAGTAATGTTTTATGGATGTTAAACTAAAGAAGGAGAAATACCTAATGAGATTATTATTTTTGTATTTTTTTTCTTGCAAAAAAGAATTTATAGGCCCATAAATAAAGATGACCTAACGCTTTAAAATAAAGTACCAAAACACCTCTATTAGCTTGAGTAGATTCATGGGCGTAGATAGTTCTTTTTCCCCACACAAGATGTCATTATTTATAATACTACGGATGACGTCACTTTATGTCTTTCTATTATTTTCTTTCATAACGTTTTCAACTTTTTCTTCCCTTCAAAGAATTCCCCCTGTTTATTCAGTTAAATTGATGAATTCATGGAGGTTGTAGAGTTGGTTATTTAAAAGTATACTCAACACCTTCCTGTTGCCATGAGCAATACATTATTGAAATATTGATGACGTGGTCTATAGAAATTCAAAGAAAAGAGATGAGAAACTTATCCTTGTCAAAAAATATCAACATGTATGCTGAAAGCTTTAAAATTTTCTGTGTAATGCGCTATTTATACCTTTTGACTTGTGTCATTTCTAGGGATGGGATTTTTGCATAGAAAAATACATTATTATTCTGCTTGCGTTCTACAAAAGTCCCATTCCCATCTTTTTTTTGATCAAGAGTGTGTGAATGAGTACATAAAATTGAGGCTGATGTTTAAAAAAAAAAATTATTTCACCCGTCTCTTTCGGATGACCAACCATTCTCTTTTTACATCGTGTTGGGAGCGTCTGGAGACTTTTTTATGAATTCATTATATTGAGGATGAGTAGGAACACTTCTGACTCGGAGACACTCCATACGATTCTTTGCTTGAGTCAGAATGTGAAGTGATAACTAAACTGTGAATACGAGATTCGATGAATCCAATGATAATCATGATGTCAAAGCATCAATTCACTATATTCTTTTCCAAAAAGGAGTTAGATATGATTTTCGGGATTTGTGTATTATCCCATTGAGAATAGTTTCTCTTTTTAATAATATTTCATATACCGTAAATTATTACAAAAACAAAAAAAAAAAACAATCTTATATCGTCAAAAGTTATTCAACCCTTCAACTTGCAAAAAAAAAAAAAAAAAGATAAGAATAGGAAACTTAATCTATTAATATATATTTTTTTAATTTAAAATTTTTTTATTTTATTAATATCGTTTCCTATTTTTTTAAATAAAAAAATATGGTCATTGGTCAACCAAACATAAATAGGCATTTAGAGTACCTCGCCAACACAAAAAGACACCGTTTATTTTGTTGTCAGCTGTCCATATTTATGCTTAGTGCTCTGAACGTTGATTGGTTAAATTTGAGTAGCTCTTTTTAAGTAATGAACAATTCTCAACAATTATCAGGGATGTTTTTTTTTGGGGGAGGGGGTGGTAAATTCCCTCGGCTGGAATTGGGCCAAGGGACCTTTTTATTAGAAAATAATTCCTTAAAAAAACCCTCCTTATTTTCCTACTTGAAATTTTTCTCACACAACAAAATTTTGGGTAATTTGGGGAAAACTGCACATTGTCTTCGGTCATAAATTTCTGCAAAACTGCTTATATATACATAAATATATACAAACATACGTACACTTTTGTACTATCTAATGTGAACATAATTTAACTAAATTAGCAAATTATATATGACCCTGATGGATGCAATTATAGACCCCTTGAAAAAATCTTTATTCAAGATAATCTTTTATTCGTTATAGAGTATTTAAGTTAATGAAGGTAAGAGGCTATTCTTATTGAATTCAATGTCAGATCTCTTAAAGGTGTATATTTGATTAGATGATGATGATAGACGTTGATAAATCGGGGTTCGTGATATGTTTTAACTTATGTATTTAAAATATACGAGTATATAAAATCGTTTCTCCTATATAAATGCTGTTCATTTCAGTACTATTTTTTTTTCAATTATGCTAAATACATTTCTACATTGTGAAATAGCTTAGTAATACAGTCAGATGCAATAAATAGATGTAGTATCAACCTATACAAATGATTTCTTTTCCGATGAAGAATTTACGTAATGTATAATTACTTCACTAATAAAAAATCTATAATTAATAAAAGTAATATATACCAGTTTCTTGTTGATAGATATATTATCTAAATATGATATATTTTAAGAATTTGGATTTTTTCCTGATTGATAGTTCTGAAATGGATCATTATATTTGAAAGGATGGGAATCACTGATTTATACGTTGTAGGGCTGGGTTTTAGTATTTTTTTAATCCGGTGGACACGGTAATTGAACTACAGACTTAGGTAGAACAGGTTTTTCGATACAAAGGGGCATTGACCAATCTACTATTTTAAGGACAAAAAAAAAAAAAGTTACTTTTTTATTTTGTTATAAGTATATGACGTCATTTTCATAAAATTGTTTCGAAATGCCCACTTTTCAATATTCGCCCAACATCTCTGGTGAAAAGTGAGAACACAGGAAACAAAAGTTTGTGTATTTTAAGATTTAGAGTATTCCTTGGTTCTGTCATCAGTCATTCGTGAAGGAAAAAAGAGCCCATTTTTTATTTTACAAATTAAATCTTTTTAAATGTACTATACCGGGCACAATCTAATATTTTCCCCACAAAATAAACATTAAATTGAAAATTATAGCAATAGTGACGTCATAGACTATGAATGGTTACGTATTTTGTCAAAATCTACCTGTCTTGCCCAGTAGTCCGTACGATACATTACATTGAAAATTCTAGCAATAAATGAGAAAATATGTTGTTTTTGAACACAGTCCAAAAATATGTAATCACATATTATAATAATATCATATATAATTACTAAGTTTTTCCGCAATTAGTCAGTAACTTTTGCTGTCATACTGCTTACAAACAAACTATAAAACGGAGGCGATTACATAACCTCCGTTCAACTTCGTTGAAAGAGGTAATTAAGTTCATTTTTGTATAATATGTAATTTTTTTTTAATTGTACAATTTTTATCATATTAAACAAAATATAATCAATCATTTATATTATTTAAATATAAAAAGAAAGAGATAATGAGCTATTTACAACTTTGATTCTTGGTAAACTTTTCATAAGCGTATCCATATACTATTTTAAAGTGTATATCTTATAAAGTCTTCTTAAATTATAATAAGCTTGCAACAATACACTGATTTTACGATATGGAGATCACAATAAGAAGAGCTATCTTCTAATACATCTTATTCAACTCCATTTTAAGTCCGAGCACATAAAAATAACTTGAATTGGGGTCCATTGTTATTCCAAGAAAGAGATTTGAATTAAATTTGGTATGTTGCATAGTTTATAGTAGTCCTTCTTAGAAATGGGATATTGTGTCTGCAACTTAATCCCATTCTGAGTTCTGAGGTTTAAAGATAAATCATTTTTTTATATGTAATATATCGTAAAACATTGTTGAAAAGTTGTGAAATAGCTTTAAAAAATATGTTCATATATATTTGATTTTTGATTTTATGATTTTTGCCTTAAATATTTCATATTTCTTGGTCTTTGATTTTTTGAAATTTTGCTAAAACGAAATAATTCTTATAAATCTATTCTTTTAAATAAAGGGTAGAACAATAAAGTCAGGGAATTAGGAAAAATCTTCGTTTAGATAAGACTTCACAAGTAAAGAAATACAAAGTCCTGCATAAATTTCATTGGGAGTTATTGGCAGTCACACTTACTACACTGCTCTGTTATTTCTTTCTGTTATTTCGCATAATTTTTAGTATAATGACTTGTACATAGGCGTGGCATTCCAATTTTTTTTTTGCCATAATATTTGTGACTTGCATTTTTTCCCAAAAAGCTTTATCCTTTATAGATTTTTTATTTAGTTGGAGGAGGGGGATTTCATGATGCCTTTTTTCAACAAAATAATTTTTGTGTGACATTTTTAAATAAATCGAATGACGTAATGAAAAAAATATTTAATTTTTTAAAAGAACTATTTTTTTAAAGGTCAATATTTTTCTTAGTTCTATGTTCTGTTTTATAACTAATCTTAGTACTATTGACCATTTTAAAGATATATTTTCATGAGAAAAATGGATTTTACTAAAATTTGATATGTGATATTATTGACAGTAGAACAGCTTAGTAAGGAAATTTTGATTCTATGACTCAATCTAACTTTGAATTAGGCCTTAAAGATTAAGAAATTATCATTTTTATTTATATTTGATTACCAATATATCGTAAATCAAAGCAATAATGGGCAAGTATAATACATCATTTAACAGCTATCAGTTAGCGTAACAAAAGATATATTATGGTTTTTTTTTGAAAACAAGTCAGCCTGAACCATAGTTTTTGACCTTAAAATATTCAATTTTAGAAAGGTCTTTGTTAAAAAAAATTAATCATATAGAGGTAAAACATTTATAAAAAACAAAAATAAAAAAACTGTACAGTGGAAATTTCATTGATTTAAAAATAATGCTGTGATTAATAAGATTTAAACTTCATTTATATTTTTTAAAAACACATCAAAATTTCATCAAATATACGCTTTTATATGAAAAAATAAAAATCTACAAAAAATACGATGTAAATATAGTACGCTTTTAATAAATCAAACCATTACTCCCAATTCACGGAATTTCTCACTCCACAGTTTTTTTTTTAATAAAATGATGAAGATTTTACCTTTAAATGGTTCAAAGTGATTCGCCATATAATGCTAATCAAATATGATCTAAATGCTAATTTTTCATCTTTAAGACCTCAAAAGATGATTAAGTTGCAGATTTAAAAACATTTTTCTGAGCTGGTAACAAGTAAATTTTAGTCAACCCTATTTCCTCAAAAAAGTTCTTTTTGATAGATCAATATATTTATATATATTTTTCTAAAATTCATCAGTATTGGCCCATATAAAAAATTAGAGCAGCAGAACTTGCCACTGTACCTTTTCCTTCCAAAAACCGGTACTACCTATTTTAATTGTGTTTAGAAATTTTATGTGGTTATGCGGCTCAGCATGCTACTACTTAAAAAAGTCCATTAAGTATTGATATAAAAATATTGGCAAAACTAATTATTAAAAATATTACGAATAATAATTATTAATACTTGACACTAAATTTCAAAGAATTATAAACTCTTTCCAATTCTTTTTTATCATAGAAAATATCAAGTATTAATTTTGCAAAAACATTGCGTAACAATGAATTATAATTAATTCTCCTTTCAAAAGAAAAATTTGATTAATTAGATTATTTTTCAACTTTAACGATTATATAATTATATATGAAAAAATATCCTAATTACTTTTTTCGGGAAAAAAATTGCATAGTATATATTAGTATATGCATATATATTTGTATGGATGAACGTTAGGATGGTTTGTGTTTGAACTTCTTTCAAATTCAGAGGACATCAAATTGGGAAAAGTTGTTGTCATGTGGTAAGAAAAAACTTATCAAAATTTCAATGTCATCTTTAGGTTGAACATCTTGTTCAATGTTTGAAAAAAGGGAAAAATTATTATAGACCATTTTTGATAGAGATTTGTTCTTACCCATAAAAAGTATTAATTAAGTTATTTTCTTAAGTCACTCACAAGAAAAAAAAAAGAATGAATAACGTTTAAGGACACATTAATGATTTGCATATAGAGCGCATCCTTTTTTTGCTAAATTTCTATAGTGGCAAGATCAAAATAAATGTTCAAAGTTTCTTTTTGTTATTCTCTCTTTTTGTTCAATAGTGTAAATTTAGAAAATAAATTTATCAATACTTTTTATTCGTAAAAAAAAAAAAAAAAGACTTATCAAAATAATTTAATACCAAAAAAAATATTGCTTATTTTCAACCTTTGAACGGAATGTTACATATAGATGACATCTCAGAACAATGCTTTTTTCATAAGTTATTTTCTAACTACGAGAAAACAAATTTTCTACAATAGCAGTAATCGGATTTCGAAAAAAGTAGAAAAACCCCGCCCTATAAGTTACACACATACACTTAATTACAAAAAATAATAATAATAAAAGGAACATTTAAAAAATCATCTTTAGTCATATTATAAGTGCATTTGTTAAAACCAATAACGAATAAATTTCCTCAATGTAAATAAATGAAACAAAATGTTTATATTTGGACTATAATGGAAAATTGGTATGGAATTAGATGCATTAACAATTTTTGATCAATTTACTTTATAGTAGATATACCTAACATACTAACATGGAATAGTTCGTGTTCGACCAATCAACGTTCAGAGACTACTATCAATAAGAGTGAGAGTATCAAATGGACAGCAGGCAAAGAGTTAGTATAGGGTTTTTTGCTGGTTTGGTGATAACATTGTGATCAGACATGGAATGAGACAATCTCGCTTTGTCAACGAATTACGACTAAAGGATTCAGGACTGTTGCTAGGATTTTTCTTTCTTGGGAGGGAGTGGGACTTTTTGACAAATGTTTGTCAATTTTGACAGTATTTTTTTTACAAGAGTCAAATTTGACAAATAAATTTTGGAAAAGTGACCTAAAAAAAATTCAAAACAATAATCATTCTTAAATATAAAATGGTGATTATGAAAAAATATTATCAAAATACATTAGCATTTTTTCGTAGTCACAGAATGAAGTAATGTATTTTGTATAAATATCAACAGTTTCCATATGAAATCGATATTTTGAATTTTGTAAAAGTACATACCTTTGCAATATGGATAAGATCCAGGTAATTCAGCTGTTGAACTCAAATATGGAACCAGAGATTATCTAATACTTATATTGTACTCTTCCAAAAATGAATGCAAAAAGAAACAAGTGGCTTCCTCGTCGCCATTTATTATGTTTCTTAAGAATTTGAGTGTGGCAAGTGTGACTGAAAAACAGAAGTAGGTGATATCTACAATATCAATAGAGCAAAGTTTATCCATTTTTGAGTCTGAGCTTCGTAACTTATAGCTCCATAACTACTGGATCTAAATAATAACAATTGAGTAACGAGCGTGTGTAGCTAAAGCTCAGTGCGTCATATTATTATTGTTCATAAAAATAATAATTGTCAGTTATAAAGGGGATGCTTAGCAAGTCTTACGTTAATATATATAAACCCATTTTTAGGACTTGCATCTTGCAAGTACTCAATTTTTTGTTTGGAAAGTAGTTTTTTTAGTATTTGTGTTGGGAATATTGAATAATTTTACATTATATATTTTTGAATTTTCTGTAAAATAATTAAAATTTTCAAATACATAAATAAACTTTAACTGGGTTATTAAAAATGATTTTTTTTCCAAATCGACTACACGATGAATATGGAGAAATTTCTCCTTTCAGTCTTTTTTTATAGGTCATATCTTATTTATTATTCAACGGTCCTAAGGACTGATAAGTCGGTGCTTCAGTCCTACGGTCTTAGCTACCTTTATAGCTGTTCTTCACTCATAGCTAGGATTGAATAATATAAAAACGAAGAAAATAATGCATGAAAGCTAGAATGAATAATCATCAGTTCTAACCATACAGCTCCACCTTTTTTATATGGTTGGACAATAAAAACATTTTATTAATCATAAATTGTTTAAAATAATGTATGCCAGACAAGATAGTTGTAAAATAATTGTAAAAAAAAATCTCCATCGTATAATTACTTGATTTTTAATCTGGTAATTTCCATTCTGTAAAGTTTAAATAATCGGAACTTAAACAATAAATTGAAAATTGAAAGTTTGTATAATAAGTAATAACTAGGAATGTACTGAAACCAAATTTTCAGCCAATTCCGATTCCTTATTAAGTATTATTAAGAGTTTCATAAGCAAATAATCATTATTAGTTGTTAATAAATTTAAATTTAAAAAAGTTAACTCGTTGTCTTACTCAGAATTAATTTTTTTTCTGGTGGGCTTATATTAAGGAGTTCGACACCCCACCTCTCTTCGATATTTAAAGTCAACATCGACGCCCTTCGGCCTCTTATCTCACTTCAACTCCCTAACTGATAAAAAAATACTTGCGACACTAACATTTGGCTATTTATTTTCTATTAATTTACGGCTTTGGCCACATTACATCAAATTTTCTAGAACTGTCTCTAGTTCTTAAATAAGTTTAATATGCTTGCCATAGGAAGTGAAACCAGTCTCGAGTCTGGACTTATGTCTTTTTTAATGGATCTGGTGGGACGTTTATTGATGACTCGAACGTGATTCAGAAAGAATTGACTCGACTTCCGTTTTGTTATAATTAATATATAATGTACCCACTCACTCTGCAAAGGCAATATTATACAAGAAATAAACAAAAAAGAAATATTTAGTGAAAAATTTATTTAATGCTTTCAGAGTAAACCGCTCATCCCAACTTCTACAGTTTTGCACTTTTTGAACTTCTCATGTTTAAAGATAAGACGGATCCACATTTTCTCGGATCTGGGTTGGTTGGATCTTTAGACCCAAATACTAGGGTAAATTTCGTGTACAGGAACTCCGAAACAAAAATTACACGGATACTTTTCTTGAATTATATAAATATTTTATCCGAAATTCAGACTTAAATAAAATCAAATCAGGATTAAGTTTATTTTTTACTGATTACTAATGCCGAAACAATGAATAACCCAACGCTATTACAATTAGAGCGTAATTGTTAATTATTATTATAATAACATTGGACACGTCATTACCTTTATTGTATCACGCAACCTCCAACCGAAAAAAAAAAAAAAAAAAAAGGACCAAAATCTATTGGTAAATGGCCAATTTCTAACTATTTTGAATTATAGTTGATAACTTTTCACAGCTTAATAAGAATTAATTGATATTCAACCAATCAGTTAAGAATACTGATTAGAAGAAACTTTTACAGCTGACAACCAAATAAGCTAAGCATAGATTTTTGTGTTAGTGAGGAATGGCCGTGCTCACAAACACAAAAATATAGACTGTATTTTGTTATGAACATTTGAATTTTTTGCTTCTGTGTTTTGAATTTTGATTAGTTGAATTTTTAATTAGCGCATTTTAAATTGCAAAGAATTGACGAACTAATCAACTGAGTTTTAACCCTTTTATTCTGTTTTCTTTTTCAGGGAAAGTTGTGAGATACAATAAAGGTAACTCCATGTGAGATATCGCCGTGTAGAATAACAACACGATGCAATTTTTATGCAGATATCGCTCCAATCACTAACTCATATAAAATTTATTATTTTAACCTTTATTTAGTCAGAAAATAATCTATGAAAAATTAGAATTATCTAAAATTCTCGTCTTTTTTTTTTGTTATTTCTAAAAAGTTTGAGTATTTTCTCCAAAGTCCGAAAATGTCTTGATGCGTTTGATGAATGATATCTAATGATATCAGAGGCCCAGTCCCAAGTACCCTCGATCGCCCTAGGTATCTTCAATTCGAACTTTCCAAATCTTATCACCGCCAAAATTACAATAGGACGAATATCCTCCACAACTACGGGTTCTCCTACAGTTATATTTTAGCTAGGTAACTCCATTACATTTAATAAAGCATTCCTTATCAACTTAGCTTTAGGAATACTTTTTTTTTTTTTTTTTTTTTTATGACATGCCGAATAGAATTATCGCCGTTATGATATTAACTTTATTGTTCTCCGGACCCTTCAGGTTTAAACTAATAAATGATCTCAGAATATGTAATTTTGGACATTCCGAAAAAGCATGTCTAATTGTATTGACTAATTTACCACAATGTTTACTTGGAGTGTTGAAAAACCAAATTCCTGTGGCTATCTGAAATTTACCTGAGAATTTTCTTCAATCAGCAATTCGGGAAGTCGAATACATAATCTGATGTATCCAATTACTAGATAGATTTAGTTCCCTAATCCATCCATCACACATTGACAACGCAGAGACCTCTCCTGAATTAGAAAAATTCATTCAAACACATTTTATAGCTTGGCATGTCTAATGAGATGAATTTTAAACTTCCCGGTAAAAAAACAGAGTGAACACCAATATCATGTATTGTTAGCTGATTTTTTGTAAGTGCCTCCCATTCCAAAGACACAGGGTCACGTAAATTCTTAAAAAAAGATTTTTTCCCCAAGATTCTTATGAATTATATCCACAGTTGTTCCACAATCGTAAGTGGGATTCGTTTTCCAAGGAACCCTTTGTGTTTCAGCAAATATAGGGGAAAAGACGTCAATATATCCATTTATAAGATTAGGTCCATGTATAACATATTCATAGTATGAACTTGATGTTATCACAAATCTCCACTCCATGTTGGGATTCTTCATTATATCAACAAAAACTTTCGAATACATTTTTGTGATTATGTCCACAAAAAAATTTGAGCCCACTACCCAATCGATTTGTTGGTCTCTTTAAAGCAGAAATGTAATTCCGATGAAAAAGATTCTCTAACTTAATTTTTTTCTCCAATATGGCATCCTCTGTCAATATTGTTAAAGAGATAGCCTTATACAAAACATTTGGAATAACAAAAGTGTTATAAAGGTCTACTTTTTTTAAGGTTAACATTGGGCCAGCCTTTGATAAAATTATTGACTCTTGTTTTTAGTTTCAGCAATTTAATTTTGAGGGACCAGAACCTACCCATTTAATGCCTAAAACAGTTATCATTTCTTTGGTAGAATAATTTGAAATTTCCAAACCTTTTCCCAGATGCCATAAGCCAATTGGGAGAATTGCATTCTTTGATTTATTGATTTTCAATCCCAACTTTTTTTCGAACGTTGTAAAATAAGATAAGATCATTTCTATTCTTCTTTGCAATTGAGCTTCCTAGTTCGCTTCTATCATCACACTCACATCATCGGCATAAAGATCTACAAGATGTTTAATATTTCCAAAATTGACACCGAATCCTATATATTTTGTTGTCATGGTGGTTCTTAGGTCTTCTATTGCAGCTATAAAGAGCAGGGGAGCCGAAGGACAACCCTGCCGACAACTTTTGCTCAAGTAAATCGGTCCGCTCTTTTGACTTCCAACAGTAACTGTCGATGATCCCATAGCTAGCAATGCCCTGACAGGATGACCGGGTTAAGAAAACGGCTTGGTAGTAGTTTTTTCACCGCTCTCAAAATGTGAGAATGAGACAGGGAATCGATTGCTTTTGAAAAATCTATCGCAATAACAGCTCCAAAATGCTTGTTGAACGGTTTTTTCTCCATGACACATTATCACTGGGGCTGAAATAGGCTATTAAGTCAATCAAATTTAATTCAAATATAAGTTTCTCCAGATATTTTTATTTTGATATGTGTTGCTGACACAATGTAGGCCCAAGTTAAGGTCTCTTACGAGTAAAATTGGTAAATTATTACCTTTACAATTGTTAATAATGGCCTTGAAGAAAGATTTACTCTTTACATTAGGACCATAAGCATTAATAAATTCAAATTTAGCCTGTTCAGTGGATATTAAAAGTTTATGCCAGTCACTCACACTTGAGTAGGATTTGGTTCTTTTTTTTTTATAACTAGCATTCAGTATTGGGCAATATAACTAGCTTTTTAAACACTAGAAAATACCTCAGTTCTTTTTTATCACCGGTAAAAGGTGGAGTGCCCGATCCCGTTTGGGTCTCAGATCTTTTGGATGATACATTTTTACTTATATCATATTTGGGTACTTCGGATCCGGGTCTGAGACCTGTCCTATATCTATTCATGAGACATTTCAAATGTATGGAGCACTAAAAATGGGGTTATTTTTAAATTGTTACTTTTAAATATAAGAAGATCTCGTACACAATCTGGCAAATTTTAAAAATCTTTCTATGTACTTTTTCCGAATTTTTTTTTTTTTGAATTTTTCTGAACGACGTCGTCTAGTCTAGCTATTTCACTGATTTGTACCCATAATTTTGTCTTCAAAAATAGGCTCAAATAAGTCGAATAATTTATATAAATAAATATCCATTGGTATCCGTAGTATTGAGCCGATTCCGATAATTCAAAAGCGGTCGATTCTTGACGATTCTGATGCATCGGTACATCCATATACATAACCAAAAGTTTTAAGTAAATGTATTAAATCAAATACTTACATGACACTCCCCCTATGCAAAATGTTACACTTCTATTATGTGAATATATAGACATAGTATGAACAAACTCATCAACAACTACAAAAATTCTTGTTTATCTCTATGTATAGTTTTTTGTAATTTATTATCAAAATAATATGAAAAAAACACGATAAGAGAAGAATACAAGGCACTATACGGGGAGTCAGAATAATTCAAGGGGCTTCAAACACCCCGGATCTCGTAAACGGCGTTGTAGTTAATAACTGCGTCATTTTAGCTGTTGTAGTTAGCATAAAATACCTAGGACTCACAAATTTTATAAGGACAGGACTGATGAGACTGCCGTGTCTTTTGAGGGTTTTTTTAAAGCCAAACATATCATCCTTGGCATCATAAAAGCAACATCTTACACTAAAAAAAAATCAGTACTACAAGGAATCTATTCAACCTAACGGGTGGTTTTGTCATTTTGTTTTAAAGCTTTAGTTGCAAGAATCTTGCCATTACCAATTGTGATACACTATTCGACAATTCTTGTGTTGTACCCTTTGTACTTTAATTAACAAAAAGAAAATTGAATTCTGTTATTCAAATATTTTGTCTTAGATATAAAAAAACTTATAACATAATTTTGTTTTAGTTTTTTATAAAGAATATAAAACGAATAAGGTTTAAAAATTATAAATGGTTTAGTTGTTGTTGTTGATTAAAGCTATTTACCTATGTATAATTAAAAAAAATTATATATATAGGTAACGGGGGGGTACTAACATTTTAAATCAATGAGTACAGAGTATGTACTTCCTTGATGTAAAACAATTTTTTTCTTGACCAAAATAATATGATGTTCTTAATACCAAAATCTATGTACGTATATACATACATATTCTTAATACATGTAATATTTAAAACAACAAACATAACTTCTAAATATATTATTATATACGTAATTAAATATGGAGGAACAAGTTTACATATTCAAGCAATGATTATATAAATACATATCTAGATACATGCATATTAAGTAATAATAATATTGATTTTTTTAACCTTGAGAGGCACTGGGATGCTTACTTAACCTCTTGAGTTCTTATGTTTGAAACAACTACATGTAATTATTAACGATATGACCATGAATTTTTGAAAATGTGAGAGAACGTGTGTCAATTGGTACTTATATGAAAATAATGTGTTAAAAAAATATGAATATGTAGCTGAGAGCAGGGTAAGTTCGTGTACTTGCAGATTCTTTAGATCATGGAACATTCACTTATGGGCCAAATTAAAAAAAACAACAACTTAATATTCAAAACAAGTTGTTTTTTTAGCTACATTTAATTATAAAATATAATTTTTGTACCATCGTTGGTTTTCTTGCTACGTCATTTTTTAAAAAGTTGCCCTGTGTTCAAAGTCACTCAAACTGTCAGGTGATCTCGTTCAGTCTACTTTTTCCATCTTTAAACCCTACAAATCACCTACTTTTTCAATATTGAACCCATTAATAATTCGTTGACCAATTTTAGCAAATTTTGAATATATTACTCATATGTATATTTCATTTGTAAGGAACCTTAATTTGTAGGGTTTTTTTTTTGGCTTTTGGCGACCCATTTTATAACCTAAAATAGCTTGAGAAAACGAAATCATCCTTAAACAACTAATATTTCAATTATATATTGTAACTCAAAAATATTCAAAATATATTAAATTTTTTTTTAAAGATGTAATATAAGTAATAATATTCGTGTATAATTTTATTGAACAAGGAATCGTAAAAAATATACATATTGGCCCTTCGAACAACTGACTAAAATCTACACCAGGGAAGTAAAATCTAAATTTCTTCTTAATGATTGCACGTGCATCATACACCCAAACCATTAAACACAATAGGATTGACTGAAATATAGACAAGTTTAATCAGTTTTTTTTTGAAAAAATAAATAGAGTGTTCGTTGTGAGCCTCCGTTTGAATTCACTCAGTCCTTCCCTACAGATACGTTTGATATATTTATTTATTCATTTGGTACATCAAACCAAATGTTTTCTACCAACCAGTATAATAATTTTGATAGTTAATAGAAATAAATGTAAAATTTATAATACAGCTATAAAATAGTGATTATATTCATTATAATTTCTCATTTTGAAACGTAAATATTTTTGAAATATACCTACAGGGGGTCTAGATAATTTAGGAAAATCTTTAAAGGTTTATAACGAACAAACTAGGATGGGTAGAGCCATAAATTTTCTATTATTTGAAACCTACTTTTAATGAAACTAAATTATTTATATTGAAATATACCTCTTCTGATAATCTTTGAAATACGGTGCCGGAAGCTTTGGCAGGCCTGGGCAACCTTGGGCGGATCAAGCTTTGCCGTTTTACGGAGAATTGACTTCTTCAGGGATCCCCCAGACGAATAACACATGGCAAAGCCCTCATACTTGACACTCCTCCAGTGATAGAAATGGTATAGGTGCATATGCTGTTTGCAGGTCAAAAATCTGGCTTCCAAAAGTGAGGACATTTTGCACTTTTTTGGCCTTGTAGACTCTTATTGGAAGGTGTCATTTTTCCCATTGTCTACTCCATCTATCAGGAAATGTAAATTAAAAGTGCAAAGTCAGTACAATGTCAATGCTGAATCCGCATGAGGTCAAAGCCTCCGCGCCGTGTGGCTGAGGTTATCAAGAGCGGAGGATATCAATAAAATGATTGAGTTTCATTAAACTTAGCTTGCAAATTATAGAAAAAATATGGCACTACTTCATCTAGTTCGTTCTTTATAAGCCTTTAAAGATTTTTCTAATTTAACTGGACCACCCTGTACAATATGTAAAGATAATACCATAATTGAAAATGGCCCGTCAATGACAAAATTGAACAAAATTCATTTGGAGTTTGGAAAGGTCACTACATCCTTTCCTTAAAAGTGGAATAAAAATCAATGGGTCTTAAATAACTTAAATGGGTACTTTTAAAAACAATACCCATAACTTAGAGTACTGAAGAATATAGACAATTTTAAATATTACAACGTATGTTTTTCAACACTTCCATGCGTTCAACCACAAAATCTTCTTGAATCATTTACTTAAGAACATTAAAAGGGTGCAGATTCTCAGTTATCGCCATTTTTCAATCTGAATTTATCAATAACGATTTGAAAATCAAGTGCATGGTTTACATAGTAACTTGCCTGACGTCCTGGGGCTATCCACTTTTTACACTCCCTGACCTTTACCTACAAGTACACCTGATGTATTGGGTGGATGAGACATAATTTTTTGTGTGAATGTTGAGCACAATACATTTTGAACACAAAATATGAAACACACTAAGGTGAGAGGATACAACTGTGATACAAAAGGAAATATCTGAAGCTTATGAGATTGTTCCTTCAAAAACATCTGCCATTTTTTAATTTGACAGAAGAATCAATTTTCTTTTGCTGTGTTAATAAAAGTTCCCTAAATGTTGAATAGGTTATCACCTACATTAAAAGTGTTAAAAAAAATACAAAAATGGTCCAGTTCAATTCATTATGTTGACACCAAAAGCTAAAGAGTGCCTGCCCGAAGGGCTATTAAGAATTTGAAATTTTGCAATCCCTGAACTGGTCTGGAATGTTACAAAGTTCCATTATGGCATCTGAAAGTTTCAAAATGGTTTTGGAAACAATTTAAAAAAACCTGATTCAAGATACGCTGTAGTTATGGCCAGAACTGTACTATCTATTCAATATAATTTCCGTTAGCCGCAATGTCTCCACAATCCGGCTACAAAATCGACTGCAGCTGTGTTTTAGTGTAACCCTATTTACTTTCATGAATTTTCCTGTGATGTGGTTTATGAGCCTGGCATGTGAAGTCATAACCACAGGATTTGTGGCCCTCTAACTCGGCATACATTAACCCTATCGAATAATTTGTCTGGGGCTATTTAGAAACGCATACCAAGAGTCAACCTCAATCCATTAAGGCTAGCATCATCAACACCATCCATGAAAATTCAAGACAGTGCTATGCTGAAGAACGCCTGCAGTCAGTTTCCTGGCCGGTTGAGATCCTCATTGACACTAACGGCAATTATATTGAACAGAGTAGTTCATTTAGGACCACATCTACAAAATGTTTTCTTTTTTGTTTCAAATAAACATCAGCGAAATTGACTGATTTATATGTATTTTGATAGTATGTTAAGTCGACGACAGTTGATAAATTTCACCCTGTGCATACATTCCATTGTAAAATAGTGACCTTAGGATTCATCAATGCCCCACTCTTCTTTATAAAAAAAAGTATCAAGGACACCTTGTATGTTTCCTTTAAATTGTTTTAAGAAGTCATTTAATAGGATATTAAATAGAAAGATGGGACACAATGGACGTCTTTATATACTTAAAAAAATGATTAGTCATCGACTACATCTTTTATCAATATAGGGTTTGTCAACACAAAAGAAGCTAAAATGATCTTACTCAAAAATTGAGTGTAGATATAGGTATCTAAAAAATACTTAGAGGATCTCATAGACCTTTTATACATATTTGACTTATCAATACAAAACCAAGCTAGATAAATTTTACTCAATTTTTAAAAAGTATATATTTGATATTTAAGGAAATTTTGATTTTTCTGAAATTTGAGTATGGATTACGGCATTTGTATTATCCAACGAATAATTATTTTAGATTTCTATCATATAATTATTCTGATTAATTCTTTGCCCTTTAAGTAGCAAAAATTAATTACTCACAATAAAAGAATAAGAAATTGATAGATTTTATTTGAAAGGTCATATCGGATAAAATAAAGTATCATAAATCAAATAGAGGTTTTAAAATATAGTTAACATTCTTAGGCCGCAAAATTCTATTTCTTATGACAATTCAAAGATCCTGGAAATCTTTATCTTACTCGTATGGACCCATATCATATGAACAAGGTCACTTTCACTCCTGTCCATGACTCCTGATGTTGCTCTCATCTGACATATCTGGATATAGCTAATATGAATGCGAGATGAATTAGGGCAGATATGTCTGAGACCCCATTAGGCTGATAAGAGCCTTAATATCGGACAGAAATACCTTAATAGACTCCCTCGGAGTCCACTTCCGAACTCTTAGTCTTTTGAGACGGTAAATGAACCAATTGAAAATGCATTCAGAACGTGCATAATTTTTCCTTTATTTTTTTAAGCCACTGTCAGCTGATGGTATACATTGAATGCATTCCCATTTAGGAAAGAAGGTATTACCTGACGATCTTATGTCACTAGATTCATCAAATCTCGGCACGACGTCTACCAATTTAACACCCTACGCTGTAAAAGCTTTTTCTCCCAACATCGGCATTATTCCCAATTATCCGACGAATAATGACCTGTGATTACTATATTAATTTATTTATGCAACTGCCTTCTCATAACAATATTATAATGGAATTTCTTTTATAGATTTTATGACATTGCTCAACCTACTCTATCTCATAACCAGGTACCTAAAAAATATTTAAGGCATCTATTACACCTTATATACATATTTGGATCGTCAACACGAAAACAAGCTGGAATGATTTCACTCGAGCATAAGTCTGTAACACGATATTTAAATTTTGTCGAATAATTACGACAAACCATCATAATTTCCAATTAAAGTAGGATAAATCCATCCTCACAAATTAAGAAATCATATATTGATATACTATATTTGAAAGGCCATAGTGTGGTCCCATAAATAAAATAAAGATTTTAAACTATAGTTTGCATTATTGAGTATCTCTTTTCATCTTTGAATTAAGAGCATGTGATTGACCAAGATATGTTTATAAATATACCGTATGCATATATCTATGTTGTTAAAAATAAAATGAGCATTTCTACATGTAAAGTTATTAATTCGTTCTATTTAATTAAATATAAACGCGTTATATTTTTATCAAATGCTTGATGTTTTTTTCACTGAAAAAATCAATATATTTAATACTTTTAATAGCCGCAAAATAAAAAGTACCATTTGGAGATTTTTTTTTTTTTGTATATTTTGAGTAACTTTCTATGCAAGATCATTAAACAAATGATATCATTGTCTAAAATTGGCAATGAATCCTTTTTGATTAGTCAAATTTCTACTTTTATTTCTTCATAACAAATGCCTGAACAAATATTTATATAAAAATATAATCTTTCCCAAAGAAGTAGGAGTCCTATATCTATTGAAAGTTTCTAAAAAAGGTGGTCAATTTCACAATAATTTATCTATTTATTTATTTTGCAAAGTCCTTGACAAATAAAAAGTTAGAATAGGAAAAAAAAACCACTTAACAGTTTGTAAAAATAGTTTTAAAACATGTGAAAAAAAAAATTAATATAAAAAATTGTTAATATTGATTTTTCTCATCTTCCAAGAGATTTTCAAGGTTATCTAACCTTTGATCCGTATGCAAATGATTTGTCAAAAAATAATAATAATAATAAATAGAGTGTTTTCATTAACGTCATAAAATGCATCATCATTTAAGAAAACGGCATCTTGGGGGCTTACAGTTATTATTTTTGGGAAAAAAAGCAAGCTTATGTATGTACTTGGTTTATGAAGGGCTTGTTAAAAATCTCGAAAAGCCTGTACTTGGGACTTCAAAATATCGGCTGGTATTTGAAATTTATTTTGAATAATAGTATCAAATAGCAGGGTCATTAGATGTTGCAATTTTTGGAGATATGCCCCCAGATGTAAGTACCCCTTGAAAGGTTCCCAATTTAGATTAATAATGACGGGATTCATTTCTTAATTTTTCTAAATAATGTTTTTTGATCCCAGCACATTGGCTGTAAAGTCCTGGGCTTAACAAAGAAAATACATTTTGGTTGTTGAATATTAGCTTTTATATATTTTTTTAAATTGGTTTATGAGGAGCAGAATCCTCATAAACCTTTTCAATCCATTGCTTAGCTTGAGCAGTATGTTTTCCCATCAAAAACAGTGAGAAATTAAAATACATTTTTTTTTATCAATTGTTTTGAAATAACAAAAGTAGCGTCACAATTAGCAGAATAACTCACAAATTAAAAAACATATTGTCATGAAATTTTGACAGCTGTCTTTTGAAAGTTAGTACTAACTGAAAATGAGGTGAATAAAAAAATCAATAACCCATCTTTGTGTGAAGCATGAACCTTTTCAGTCCATGTGTTATGTAGTTCTGCTTCAAGTATTTTGGTTCCAATGTGATATAAAATAACAATAAGAGTTCCCATTAGTAGGAGGGTTGAACATAATTTTTCATGCTCATACTCATTAGAAGCTGGAATAAGGGATTTTGCAAAACATTCGGAGCTGGAATGTGCAACATTTTGGAGCAGTAAAAGTTTTTGCATTCTAACAATAGCAAATATTTATTATTATTGGATTTGGGTTGAATATTTCAAGCTTGTTTTTGTTAGGGCTTAAAAAATAAAAAATGAAACTTCATCAAATGGCTTTAACAATAAATAAGACTTAACGCCTCCATTGATACTATTTAAAGCTCATGATAAACTGCGATATTTGAATTAAATCAATGTAAAAGGTACTGAAAAATCCAATTGAAATTGAATAAGAACGAAAACTTTAGGATAATTAGAGAGAAATATATTGATATCTTTGATTTTAATTGCTAATTTATCCCCCACAATATGGAAATAAGGTTGTATAACGATGAAATAACATATTTTTAATACATAATTGAATCTAATATATAATAAAACTAGTCATTAAAGGTATTGATTTTTAATAGACGATAAGGTTTATGTCTATTTAATTTTATGGTGCCATTTTAACATCCAAATACACAACAATAGTTAACTTCTTGTAAATATTAATAAAAAAAAGTGTATTTATTGTTCTAGAATTTGGTTGTTAATGCCCCCTAAATGGCCAACATAAAAAGCTCTATTGCCGAAAAGTAAAAACATATTCTACATTGGATCCATGAACAAACTTTGCTAATCATTTAGTCATTTCATCATTATGAGCCTGCAACAAGCCAAAAGGCTCTCGGATCTCCGAGATGCATGAGTTGATGTGATGAAGATTACAGACATTGTTAAGTGTTTGGTTTTTAAGTTGGCCAAGATGGGGGGAAAAAAAGTAGATAAGACCTCTCCAGGATGTCAGGAAGTGGGGGCATAATTTAAAGAGGGATACAAAGTTCTTGTTAAGTTTGGAGAAGAATATAAAAGAACATCCTACTATGTCGATGAATTGCCTCGCCTACGATTTCTCTGTGGCTCCTAGGACCATCAGAAGGACTAAAAATCACAAGTTGGGATTAGTGTCTTTCAAGAAGGACCCCACCCTACCTTCTGACAGAGGGCATGAAAGCCAGGAGGATCAAGAGGTCCAAGAAAATCCTCAGATGGATCAAGGCAAATGGGTCAGTTGTGAATTTTTTTTAGGACAAGAAGATTTTCACAGGTGATCAATTCCACAACCGCCAGAAGAACCGCTGGCTTACGGTAGCAAAAGATGAGGTACAAGAGGTTTAACACACCAAATATCCGGCTATAACAATGATCCTCGGCGTTGTGGACTCTGATGGAAAGAAGATGTTTCTGTTCTTTTTCAAGACTGGACAGAAAATAGGTCAGGAGACCTTCTATAAGGTGCTTAGGTATACTATCTTACCACGGCTGAAGACCAACTATCCGGAGAGTAACTATCTGTGGATTCAGGACCGCACCCCTCTCACACATCCGCCAAGTGCCAAAAATTTTGTGCAGATAACATGGCTCCATTCTGGTCTAAGGAGATGTCGCCCTTTCTTCACCAGATTCGAACCCACTCGACTTATCTACATGGCGCACTTTGTTGAGGGAAACTAACAGGACTTCACACCTAAATGTGGACTCACTAAAGTTCTCCATAATGGCTGCATGGGACAACATGTCAGAGAAGTTTGTCATCAACTCCTGCATTGCCTTCAGGTGACGTGTAAAGGCTGTGATTGATATTGAAGGTGATCATATTGAGTGGAAAAAATTTCAAAAAAACCTTGTTTTGTTACATTACTTTTTGCTTATTAATAAAAATATAAAATTATTGATGTTTTTCTAAATCCACTACTCGAGTACACGTTTTGCTGCCCTACCCTGTAGTATCAGTATACTCAACAACATTAATAGTTAAAAACCCCTAAAGTGAATTACCAAATAATCGTTGTTGTTTTTTAAAAGTGTTTTAATGGAGAATTCCAGAATTGTTATCCATGAATTCACCATATGGCTCTATATGTAAAAATAGCAAAAGTTGAAAAAAATTTACTATTATAATTTATATTATTTTGTCAGAATATGCTTGCAAATTATTTATGGCTTTAACAATATAATTACTTGCAGTTTTTAGTAATTAAAGTTAGCTATTTAATAAATATTCATTTTGCGACAGATTGAATAGTTACGTTATGATAATAGTCATAGATGAATGATTAGGTGTGAAACAATCATATATATATATAAAAGATATGTAAACCGTCACCATAAAAGTAGTCTAGAATGATTTTTCTCAAAATTAAGTCTTGATTACATTTGGGCGCATCGACTACTATAGTTAACATTCTTCGATATCACATTTTATTCCAAAAAAAAAAAAAAAAAAGCCTATAATTGATCGAAATTAGTAGAAAAAAGGATTTTTACTGATCAAAACAATGAAAATAAATATTGAAATACAAAATGTCCAGACTGTGTAAGTTCTAATTTGAAAACAAAAAACAAAAACACAATTAAAGTATGAAGTATAAGAATATATACTTTATTTTGAGTCCAATTCCTACTAATTGAACATTATAATTTGATAATACGAAACATCGAATATTGAAATCCTTGGATTCATTGAGGAGCGCGACAAGTAGATTAACTGTCGCTGTCATTAAATTTAATCGCAATCAACGGCCTAAGTGAAATTACATTTTTGCACAAAATGATTACGTTTTTATTAGAAGAGCCAAATAATCCCCAAATTTGCCGTATTACTTGCCCGAAACAAGGAATATTATATATATGGAACAAGCACTCTTTTTTTTTAGACCAATTACAAGTGGTTTTTTCTTTTAGTAAAAAAGCAATTAAATGAAAGAGAATCTTGAATTAAAAAAATCGTGTTATGAATATCTTGTGCAATTAAGATAACTTTATGTATTTAATATTATTATGATGACATAAAGTAAACAAATCAGCTCAAAAATATAATTTAATTATTTTAGACATTCATTAGATGATTGTTATAAATTCAATTTGCCCATTCATTTCATAATTATTTTATTTTAAAAAATTACATATATTTGAACCAACCAAGGGATAAATGGAGAAAAAAATTGCACGTTTTGTGTATAGAGTATTCCTTGCACGATTATTGATTGTTTTCCAGGCACTCCCATCTCCTATCTTAAGTATCACCATTAATTTAATAAGTCAATGTTATTACACTGTCCAACACAATTTTTCTTGCATGGGGGTTTAAAGTGAATCTAACTGCATTTTGGCAGATAATTCCAAATTTGACATTAGTTTCTGCCTATCAAATCAAGTTTTGGAACAACGGGCTGATGAAAAAATGCTACAACACATACCAAAAATCCTTAACTTACGAGAGAAAAATAATACATTATCTTTGTTTTAAGTAGTTTTATTTGCAAAATGGCTCCTGATTTCAATCTGTCACTAGTTGTTGGTTATCACATGAGGTTTTTGAACTATAGGTTGATTAAAAGTTTTTATTTTATTCAATTCTAACGCAGTCTGATTTCGGTGGTAGTGGCACTGATTTCAATCACTGGAGGCCCATCACAGTTTTAAATGAAGCTTGCAGAATATTGTCTGGTGTTTTGCCTAAGCAAATTGAACCCATTTTAAACCTAAACATTAAAGATGAAGAAAAAGGTTTCTTGAGAAATAGAAAAATTACGGATATTTCTCGAAACATAGCTACAGCAGTTGAATTGCTTAATAGGAGTGGCAAGTTGGGTGCATTGATTGCAATTGATTTTTGCAAAGCATTTGACTCTTCACGTCACTGCCACATTATGAGATCTGTTAAAAGGTTACTCCCCAAACGTTTTTTTAATCTTATCAGGGCTTCACTCACTAACGGCTCTTCTATAATTTCGTTGGATGGTAAAATGAGTGAACCCATTTTATTAAGAAAGAGCTGTAGACAAAGTTGTCCAGTCGCCCCCTTGCTATTTATATCTGCCATCTATGAACTAAAAAGGACCATTTGGAAAAAGTATTTGGGATTTTGTGTCTCTTTTTGTGGGACTCCACATCTAATTGACCTATATGCTGATGATGTAACGTTAATGATTGAAGCCAATTCTGAAACTCAACTTCAGTATAGGATCAAAGTTCTTTTGTCTTTTTTAACAAATTTAAGGTCAACTCTGGATTAGAAATGAATCTAACGAAAACCGCCATCCTTCCCCTGGATCTTGGAAGCCGGATAGTTCTACAATAATCGAAGGCTGTAGAGGTGCAATTAAATATGATGGTTAATAAACAGATCAACCAATGGGGTATTTATCTCTAAAAAACGCACTGATTTAAGAATATTTATCTCTACAAAAACGCATTGATTTATAGAATTTGAGAATTGTTCCTCTTGTATAATACAGAGTTACCTCCATTCCTTCTCTAGCAGAATCTGCAATGATTCAAGAAGATGCATAATTTAAGGGTATCTTCCATTAAAATTATATTCCTGCTTTAAAGCGTCCAAAGTATAAATTAGGTAGTGGGCTCTGCCTTTTATCTAGTATAATTCCAAAATGTTACAAATAGGTTGTCGAAAAATGAGGTGTATACCCGTTGAGAGACTTGAGGGTGAATTTCACGTCCTATAAATATTATGAATGGTTCCAAATGGGAACACCCTTAACTAATCGGGATTTGTAAGTTTTTTCGCCACTTCTAGCGTCTATTCAGAGAATTTTATGAAAAGGAAGGCCTACTTATCATTCAGATTCAACAATTGATATAATTCTCGAAAATAGGACTAAAATGTCTTTTGTTAATAAGTTTGGGAATCCGTTTTAATTAGAGAAGACTACTCTCCCTCATAAAATTTTAAGTTATCATGACTTAAGACTGTAATCTATCATTTGGGGTGGGAGATTCCGTCTTCCTCTTGAGAGGTCTCTTAAATATTTTGCTCCTTCAAAACCATGGTTTTTAAAAAGTGAGCTTTTGCCAAAATTCATCGGTGGAAGTGAAGCCTGTGTCAGATAAATATATGGTACTACTCGATCTTCCTTCTTCATGGGAACGAAGAACTCTCCGATGAATTTCTGGAATTTCAGACGGGACCAAATTTACGGCACAATTTCAAATTTCCACTGGCATTACCAAATTTTATTATCCGTGCAAAAACTGCAATGCAATGCAGTGCAATGTTCAACTCTACCCTACACGCTTTTGCTGATTGCCCAGTTTTGAGAGTAGTCAAATATCTTATACAATTCAACGTTTGTGTGACAAAAGATATTTCTTCTAACTTAATAAAGACAAATATATTATTTGGAGCTTATAAGAGAAATAAAAATACTTCTCCTGTTCACAAAGCCGTGGAGTTTGCTTTATTAAATAATAAATCATTGATTGCTAAAAAATTAACTATTGACTCTCCATTACATGTGAAAGAATTAATAGGTATAATGATAAGTGCAGCTGCTCGATATTCAGCACTTTCTATCAAAATCCCTCTGCCATCATCTTCATCGTGGGCATGGGCTGGAAATATCATCAAATGTGTTCCTTCGAGGCCCGTGCAATATTTTAATCTCATCAAATCAATAATAAGAAGACATCGTCGTTTTTTATTAACCTTAGCTGATGCTTAGAATTTTTTTTTGAATATTATATCAGGTTATTTTACTTCAGGACATTAAATATGAACTATAATGTTCATTCATGTTTTTTTAAACGTATTTCTCCTCTTGCTTTTTATTTTTATAATCTACTTTTATCTCTATGTGTATTTATTATTTACACTGTTTGTATTGTAGAATATAAATAAATTATTTTATCCAAAAAAACATAAAATAAATAACACTGATCCTTGTCAGCTCTACCATCCCAGCAGCAAAGGAAACAAGAGTATTTTGTGTAACCTCCTTGTTGACCCAAAAGGAAGTTTACAAGTTTTTAAATCCACAAAGATTAACCACTGGTGATCACAGTATTTCAATTTTTCAAGTACTATTTCAATGTTTCCATAATCCTCCTTCATGGTGTGTCCAATAGGAAAAGCTGTCACACACTGAGTTATATATTAAAACACAGTAGGTACTCGATTCAAAGAGAGAGAACGACATACATACAGAACAGGAACACGTGGTATCATTATATCCATTTAATATAAACATCTACGAATATTAAATATCAGATAGCACAAAAACTTGATGTCATGGGGCAATTTTAAGCACATATTCGTCATCAACAGCCCAAATTCTATAAGAATACGTTGCCAAATTTCATGCAAGAAAAAAAAATGAAATTTTGATAAACAGTGTTATTTTCCAGACGGGATTGATCTAACGGAATTTTTTAACGCCGTAAAGAAATGTGGGGGTTATTGTATGAAAATGGATCATCAGTAAATAATTTTTATCACATTATCAAAATATTCATCATATTTAATTGGTAAAATAGGGTTAGATTTTTTAAGTTTTCTATAACTATATACTCCCCCTCCAGACAACACCAAAAGTGACAAGTAAACAAAGAAAATAACAAATAAATATATCTTTATTCTGCTTTTAAAATAAAAGCAGATGTTACTTAAATTGAAAAAGAATCCCTCTCTCCCAAGAAAACAGATGATGCAAGGTCAGCCTAAGACTACGCGCTTGACAGAAAAAAATTGAAATATAAATGTCTAATATCTCAAAACTGTCATTTGAAAGAAAAATGAGGTATTTTAGGCCATTAAAAAAAAGAATTTCTAAAATACCCTACATTCTAGTTTCTAAGAAAAAAAAAAAGATTCAAAATTTTATTCAACTATTCAAAGGAAAAGAGCCTCTTCTGTATCTTTGCCCCTGCCCCCGCTTTCTATAAAACAAGCTGTAGCCTTAATGAGTAATCATACCCTACACAAATTGGGATTTGGGCTCCGTGATATCTGTTTGGTATAGTACCCTGTAATCAAGCACTGCTTGAACGTCATTCCTGTAGTAGATACAAAGAGAAATGATCATGGTCCATAGATAATGATTGAGGTGTGTAGGACTAACTGCAGCAATTATTGCACAAAGGACTTATTAACTCTAATGAATTGCATCTTTAATCAGTGTATATTAATATATATGCACACGAAAAAATCAGTGCATATTAGTTCAAGGGTAAACTCAAAATATAAATACCTATTTATATATTCAAAAAATGTAAATTCGCCTACATGAAATTATGCATTGAAAATTTTATGACATTGGATAGGATTATAAATAAATGATTTGAATGTGGTAATTTTTTTTGTGAATGCTTTTAATATCAGAAAATAAAATACGGAAGTAATTGCTCATATATTTAATTTTTATTTATGTATATTTATGATACTATTGCAAATTCAATATTTTAAAGCAAGGTTTTAAACATCAACAACTAAAAATGATATATTATAGCTTTTAGAGTTTCTCCTTTCCCGCAAAAATACATTTATAAATTACGAGATCATTGTAGTAACTGATCAATACTGTGAAATTTAAGTATTTATTTTTATATTTTAAGAATAAATTAGTCTATGCTATCCTTAACCTTTAGTTTCTAAACTATTTATCCTCTTCTTCATGTTTATCATTATCACTTATAGTAGACAGATTGTTTTTAAGAGACCGCAGGTTTCGCTTTTTTATTCTGTAACCCGATTTGAACCCTTGAATAATTGTGATGAACAAACTAAATACATTATTCAATAGCATTTTCGCCCACCGACTAAAACCCACATTTCTTGATATTTGAGTCATAAAGCACGAAAAAGACCATTACAATTTTTAACTGCAATATTTTGGCTTTAAAGTTGTTTTAAAAAAATTACGTTTTTAGAGTATAATTTCGATTTAAAGCCATATTTGAAATGAAATAACTATATCCATGAAAATTTATGCTATTAACAATTGATTAAAACATACCAGCAGTCAATAAATAAATTATTTTTGAATTTATATTAATACAGTTCCTAAAAAATATGTTTAGTTACATAAAAATCGAGTAAAATATAGGATCATATATGAAAACTAATATTTTTTTTATTTGTTTTATATTATAGCTAAAAATAAACCCTTCATTACTACCTAAAATGATTTGCTGTTTAAAAGATCGGTTTTGATTGTTTTTTAACTTATAATTTATTTTTAAATAGAATATTTAATAAATAAGCTATGTAAGGTTATATGGAAAATGTTTCAAAATTTAATATATCTTATCTCTCTTTAATTAACAATTGTGAAATACACAACACGACCCACCGGCAAAAATGTAACTTGCTCATCACTAGAATTCCTGTAACTCTTTTACGAAACTGATAGTATGAATTAATTTTCCCGCAAAATAATTATTTACAAGGAATTATTAGTTCAACTACAGGCAGAAGAAGGAAATAAACATATATCCCACTCTGTATCTAGCAACAAAATACTCTGATGTCGATCCTCAACTCCACTTTGAGTCCAACTAAATCTACAAAGAATATCTTCTTAACAAATCCTTAGTCTAATAATCTGTCTTTCAATGCATATACACTAATGACCCCTTTAACTTTGCTGTTCTCTCTCTCATTTCATTTCATTTATTATTGAATAAAGATAACAGCATTGGAAAATAAAATAAAAAATCTCGCACGGATTTCAGGTCATATTTTCTACAATTTTAGATATAAATAGTAGATTGTATAGGACCATTTTACACGATTTTGATATTAACAAATTTTTATTACATCTATTTGTGCGCATAGTGGTAGTAACTAGAGCTAATGAACTTGGAATAATAATAATAAGCGTTTCCTAATGAACTAAGATTATGTATGTATATTTCCAGTATTCAAGTATTCATTTGATTGTAATTATAAATACCCACTCTTAAGTGTAATCAGGATATGAATGTAGTGTACTAAGTAGTGATTAATCAAATGATACTATTCTTATTGCAAAAGACGATATAATGACTCAACTAATACTCCTGAAAGGCTATCATTCTCAATATTTGTATTGAAAAAGGTACAACTCATTCATACACTCTGTGGATCCTTAATACTTTAAATAAATTAGCTTCAAATTAAGCTTATATAACTCATAGAAGTTTAAATATCTTAGAGTAAAAATAATGCTTCATAAATTATTGATTTATTATCAACAAGGTTTGCTTAAAACATTTATTAGTCATTATTCAAATATAGAGATGCAAGAAACTTCTCAGTTTGTTGAAGTTTGGAACGCCTACTAACATTGTTTTAATCATGGTAAATTTTTTCTATTGAGGCTTTATTCAATCTCATAAGATGATTGGATTTTCCTCAATAAAAGATCTAATTCACCCTATAAGATCTATTGGATGCAAAAACTAGAGTAGTAATGGTGTAGGTGACCATGATCCTTTCCAGTAAGGTATACCTTATCTTTATGACCTAGGCAAAACTACGAGTTAAGTGGGTACCAACGACAAGAAAAGTCTCCAGCCATGTGCCAATTCCTACTTCAGGTAAGAGGTTACTACTTTTCGAGAGGATGATTCTCACTCTCACACGTCTAATCTGATACAAAAGTGGTATTAAACTTATTTATTTAGATTTTGGAGCAACAAATTACTACCTGCATTCAGGATGAATTTGAATCCGATGGATTCTAGAATCTGGCTCATTAGGGAGAACAGGGTCTGAAACAAGACAATCCTAATTTGGATGTACTGAAAGTTTCCCTAATTACATTCTCATGGATAGCCTACTGTGACGTCTTGCCTAACAGACTCAAGGCTGTAGATTATACTTTCAGATTTTTTCCCCATTTATTGATATGATACTCAGTTGTATTCTTGCAAAGTTTTAAGTTACTAATTATAGAAATAAAAAAGTTAAATGCAATTATTTGTTGTACAGTATTTAGGGTCCAACTTGTAGAAGATATGTATTTAAACAAATCAGTGGAAATATAACGTCGGTTAGATCAATCTGGAGAATTTTAAAACTGATTAATAACTGTAAAAAGAACAAGTAGCAAAATTATTTTTTTTAGGAAGTGTGAGATTAGGTATTTGTTCTCTCATAACAAATAGACTATGAATGTAAAGATGAAAAAAATATAAATTTTGAATTAGGTCATGCAGGTTACTATTCTTCTAGTGCAATCAAGAAATTTCTTGGCTGAACAGATCTTCCAAACTAGTGATTCGGAGTCAGTTCCTTTAAGGACTGCTTTGCCCTTGAAGCATTTATTTAAAGAGTTGACTATGGATATTCTGCAATTGAAAGAATTTTAACCATTTGTAAAAGACAGGATTGCTATAGACGAAGTTCATTGGTTATACACATGAGAAACGACTATACTATCTAATTGTAAATGGTGCGTTAAAAATAAACAATCTACTCTTGATAAATATAAGAGACACGAACCGAACCTTGAGTGATTATCAAACTTCCTTAGTAATTTAACACTATTGTATGAAATTTTTTTGGGTCGAACCAACTAGTATCAAATAAATTACAAGTTGCTAATAACACTTACAATACTTATAAATTGACTTAATTTATAGTGTTAAGCCCCTTTTAATTTTCTCTATGATCATATTTTTTTTGTTTCTCATAAGATCCATAAGATGAAATGCTGAAGTCTTATTAGTATTCAGACCAAAAAAAAACTGCAATTAAAGACGTTCAGCTGACCCCAAAGTATTGGGTAACCCAAAGATGAAATGCAATCAACGGGGGCGGTTGGTTATAGGAATTTTTTTTGAAAAAAAACAACTTAAATTGATAGGTAAAAATATCAAAAATTAATTTTTTCGGTAAAAAAAATCTTAAAACTCCATAGCTATATAAAAAAAATAATTTTATTTGTAAAAATATTCAAAAATCCATTGCAATTAACAAAAAAATCAAACTTTTTCGAAAAAAAATTCTAATATTAAATTTTTTACTATGCTGCATAAATTACCCGAATGGCGAAAAAATGTTTCCTTTTTTTTTTTATGGGGGAACTATTCCAACAATGATTGAATAATAATTTAAAAGTTGAGAAGAAGAAATGGATTTTAACAATTTTTTGTTTGCGAGAAACAATACCGATACCAACATATATATTATTTGTTGAGGTTGAGTGATTCAAAATCGTACCGAATCACATTTTTTGTTTTTTTAAATCGACCAAATGTTTTTTTTTAAATTTAAAAATCGACTCACAATTTGAGTCGAGTCATAAAATTAATAACTGAAGGCATAGAGTAAATAATGATTACAAGTAAAAAAAAAAAATTTGTATAGCATGGCTTGATTCGTCATCAAAATAAGTACATATTATATGAGTCAAGTAAAACATTCTTAGAATTCTTCATGAAGATTCCAAATGAAATATTCAATTACTATGCATCTTTGTTAAAATATATATTAGGGGGGGACATATTGGTTGAATAGAATATCTGGTTCGTTATGTAGATTCAGTACTTTGATTTACAATATTAAATAATACAATTGATGTTAAAAAGGATGAATGTTGAAATTTAAAAAAAAAAACAATTAAACGAGGTAGTAAAGGCATAAGTATTGGCATAAAGTTTGTTTATGCTTATAGACAAAATTGGTATTGTAACTTTATGTTAGTAGATAATAATGGAGATATCAAATATTTTTGTCCCCCATTTTTCAGTATAGGACAAAACATTTAGAAGCAAGGGTCACCATTAAAAGTTAATTAAAGTAAAAAAAATAAAAATATATAAAAATATAATAATAGCATGTATGAAGAGAACAAAGTAGAAGTAAAACACTTATTTTTAAGGGCCACCTTAATGTATATTGTATAATATAAACATGCAGATTGAATAAAATCTCCATTAGGGTGAAGCTGATGCCTATCAAATTTTTTAAATTTTTGATGGATAAGACATAAGTATTTATTTTGGTAGTGTACATGGTATTAAATTGATTTTATATGTTCTAATGAACACATTTGGGCAATATTATTTAAATATATTAATATTTACCTTGAGCACAGAATCCGTTTAATTTTGGAGAAAGTGACGAAAACTATAAAAATGATATTTTAGGGTTTTTGAATGTGTTTCAAAATTTTATTCTTCATAATATATTTTAGATTAATATATACTGGATGAAACTATTTATCTAAAGTTCTATTAAAAATCATACCTATTCTATATATATATATATATATAATCATCAAAAATTAAAAGCGTTTCAAAATTTGTCAATATTTAAGTACTTATTGGCCGTGCACAGTATATACAAAATATTTTTTTTTTTTAACTAATAAGAACATTATTTAATATACAGATTTTTGAATTTGCTTCTATGAAATCTGTTCATTTTCTATTCGATAAATTGACGTTTAACTTAATCTCACCCATAAATTTCTTAATTAAAAATACATTTAATAAATTCCAAAAACTCAAATATAAGTTTTTTATAGTTTTTGTTACTTTTTCAAAAAAAATAATTATAAATTTGTTTTCATGAGGTAAATTCAATACAATTACACAGATCTGTTCATTAGATCCATACGCAGTAGCACCAAAAAAGGTTAGGCTTGTTTGGATAAAATCCTGGCATTCACTTCACCCTAATGTACATACAATAATACGGAAAGAATGTATAATGTAGTTAGATAATATTTACATGGAACAAAAACTAAAAAATACAGAGATAAATACTCAGAATTGCTCCTGAAACATTTCCGTATCATGAAAAACCTTTATTTACCCACTATTTAATCATTATGAGTTTCTATAGTTATATTAAAGTGACATCATATCCGGGATGGAATCGATTAACGGTTCTATCTGTACATTTAAGATCATTTTGTAAATCCCTATTACTCATGCATTTTTGGAAATAGTTAATGATTTGGAAATGTAATTTAACTAATGATAATCAGACAATGACAATAATAAAGTCTTCAAAATCTGGGTTTTATTAAAAGGTGTATTTCATAGCAAAATATAATTCATTATAAAGTTGACTATATACAAGGTGTAAGGAAATTAATTTTATATTTAGTTTTGTGCATCTGTTGAAGTTGTATGTTGATTAATCACATTGCTTCATAAATCTAAATGGGTTGGCAATGGAACATCCCACACGGAGCAAAATCGATACTTTGATCCTTTTGCCTCGTTGTTTAGACTCGTTTTTACAGATATTACAAGGCAGACAGGGACCACCCTTGCCACCGTCACCAACATAAAAAAGCCTTTGAATGATAACAAAGGCATTGAGTAGAAGCCTGGTCAGGATCTGTAGAGGATGGTGGAGGTGGAGAGTATCAAGATGACCTTAGAAGTAGAGCCAACAAAGTGCCCATAGCGCCAAAATGGATGTGCCCGAGAGGTAATTTGAAGTGCTGTTAGAAACGCTAGTATAAAAGATTCGGGTACTTGTGGAGAGGTCAATGTTGACGTCTGAGATTTTATTCACATATGACTATTAGTGATATAGATCTTTTTTAATGTAATAATGTAAGGTGTTTTCATGCGCCTTGTATTTATGGATTAAAGGATTCATTTTTGAATGAACAAAGAAATTTCGTAATTATAGAATGATCTTATTTTTCCTGTTGGAATAAACATTGAAATGGCTAAATATAATAACTTTTGTCCCTTTACTTATTCAATTATAGGTTTAAAGTTTAGTAAGTAAAGGAATAAGCTTTTAATGGGTTGAACAAATTGGTACTATTTATATGTTATATGTAATAACGTTTCTAAATGATTAAATTGTTCGTCTCTTTTTTTTTCAGACCGAAGTTTCTTGAGCACATGATCATCTAATTCATCCCTTACACTAACATACATACTAAGGAAATATTGGTTTATCAATCCAAACATTAAAAGACAATGTAACAATCAGTCCATCAAACATTTTGTTTGTATATAAGAAGCTATATGTAATTAGAGAGAGCAGATCAATCTAGGCAGCTTTATGCAGGACTAATTTAGCTATTAGTTGACTCTGATTTCTACTACAGGTCGTTCATTTTATTGCATCTCTCAATTTTTCCTACTAGAGGAAACGGAGGGGGTGGGGGGGAAGAACCCAAAATCCCTCGATAGTAGGGTCCTTAATATGGGACTTGTATCGTTCCCGTACCTCGTCTTCTCCGTTCCAGTTTCGATCAGTCCCTGTTATTGGTCATTGAAAAATAAATAAATATGAAAGTACCATGTAAAATACACCATTGTTACTAATATTATACTTAAGTACCTCCGTTTACAAAGTATAATAGGATATTTATAACTATTATTATGAAGAAGAACTCTTCAGGAAAGTAGGAAGTGGAAGGTAAAATTTAAAGAGGGATCTAGAGTTCCTGTCCAGATAGGAGAAGATCAAGGAGGACTCCGCCAAATCGATGATTCGCCTCGCAAACTACTTCTCCATGGCTCCTAGGATCATCAAGAGGGATGTTAAATGTTACTTGGGATTGTCCTCATACACGAGGAGCCCACACCACCCTCTGAGAGAGGTCAGGAGGCTCGACAGGAAAAGAGGCAAAGAGATGAACCCCCTTCCTTGCAAGATTTGAACCCGCTAGATTTTACTGTAAGGGCACTTTGGAGAGCGAAACCAACATAACTCCACACCTAAATGCGGACTAACTGAAGGCCGCCATAGTGGCTACGTTGGACAGCTTTTCCAAGGAGTTTGTCATCAACTCATGCAAGGCCTTCCGGCTACGTGTAAAGCTGTGACTGATGCTGAAGCTGGCCATATTGATTTTATAAGTTTGCAATGACCTTTATTATAGTTTTTTTTTTTTGGGGTTATTACTAAAAATACAAATAATTATTAAGCTTCTCGAGTCCACATTTTGCTGTCCAATCCTGCATAGATAAGAATGGTTAGTAGTTTCATTGATATAAATAAGGTACGTTTCCCAAGTTTGATATACTATAGCTGGTTCTATGTTGCCGTTGAACATTGAAATGTATATAGGAAGTATTCAAAATTTCAACCCTCAAAGGTCTTTAACATTCAAGTTATTTTTTAATACAAAACATATACATTACAAATGGAAGGAAATTATTTTTCATGAATGCATCAGCTCACGATTTTGTACAATAGTTATAGCTCCGTAATTAATTAATTAATAGTCATTTTTGATATTTTGTCCTATCTGTACATAGAATGTATTAGTTTTAAGTGTATAATTAGAATGAAAGAACTTCGTGAATGAGGGGAAAAACACAACAATTTCAAGATTAGTTCATGTTTTGTTTTTTAAATATATGAGTAATTATCCGATGTAATATAAAATTATAACTGATCAAAACTTAAATTTACACTTCCGTGATTAAGAATCCTATCAATACATACATTGAACAACCCCCATTTATGTTTTCAATTAAATAAGTATTTACTTTATAAAATATAGTTATAGCAAATGATAGTTGAGTTTCATTCGCATTAATTCATAATTTACAATGTATTATCTTTATTTTTGTACATTCTAAAATGAATCAAAGGGGACGTTTAAAATCGCAAAACACCCATTAACAATATAATTATTAATGAATTAACTTTTAAGACGTTGTTTATTCCGGATTTTTTCTCTCATTAAATTCTTTGTTACACAAAGAGTTGTTAAAAATATGACCTTAAAGGGGTGCTAGTCTTTTTTTTTCCAATCTGAACAATGTTTTTTTTTTTCATTTTCAAAGCTGTTTTCAGTATTTATTTCATTGTTAAGGATAATTTATAAAGTGTAAGCACGAGTGTCTGTGCTCATGAATGACGCAGAATAACACTGAGGAGCTGATGGAAAGTTATATGCGTAAATTCTTGTTGGACTCAGAGTATAATTGACAATCGACATCGGAGTAATTCCTCCCTGTCAGTGTCTATATCCTATCTAGACTTGGAGTGAGATTTGTGTTTATTTCCTTCCTCTCATATCTATTTACCTAATATGTATTTTGCCCTAATGACCTTTTTTTAAGGAAATAAATATTAAAAAAAAAAAACTTACCACTATTTTCAATTAAATTTTTTTTAGTATTATCAAAAAAATTTCTAGAAATATAAATAAAAAAATTCTTAATTTGGTAGGGCGATAGCCCCTCTGGCTAAAACCCTGCAGACAACCCTGATAAAATAACATATATTTGAAGAAAGATACAATAAAGTTTTAGCATTAGTAAAATAGAACTTTTGTGAAGTAGAAAATAATGTACTTCCCAAACATTGTTACCACGTTATTTTTCGGTTTCTTTTATTTTTAGGTACATACCGGTAGGAGATATTTTATGCATCAGTGGTAATTAATATACAAATCCATCACCACCTTGTATTAGTAATAAAAAAAGTTACTAAGTTATCTCTTCTAATGTTAAGTTATTGTCCCCTTATACTCTGATTTCTTTCCACCCAAAATCATAACAGTTATAATTTGTTGTTGTCTACAGAAAAAGAGTCAGAAAAAATATCAATATAAATTTATATTGCAAAAAAGTATAAAAAATTAGTATTTTACTACTAAATTCTGAGAAGACATTAAATGAAATTAATATTATTATTTTTTGTAAATTTTACTGTTAAAGAGACATTTGTGAAACTGCATGAAAAATAGTAAAATTTGATTCCAGATGAAAGATTAGGTTTCTGTTGATTATTCTAAGCAAACAACACAATCAATAATTTATTACCTAAAAATTATCTTAACTTTGGCCATATAGGGTTAATGATATGATCTTTTAGAAGAAATTATAAATGTATGCATTGTTCCCTTCCCCAAAAGGTTTCTCACCCCTGGCATTATTAAAGAATGTAGAAAAGTCTTTTGTTTTGTGAATAAAAGATAATAGTTAGTATTTCCAGATTTTTATATCAAATAAATATAGCGCTAATAACCGTTATACATATGTGTTTTTGAGCATTTATAACAAACATACTTGTTGTAAATAGGCAACAAATTTTAAAATATTATCATATAAAGAATTTGCCCGGAAAATGAATCTTGTCAATAAATTTATATTGATAAATATCTTTTTTTATCACGGGTTGTTCTTAAATTATTTTTCTGGACCAATTTCGAACGATATTTTAGTTTTTACCACGATAACAGGCAGTAAACCAAAATTCAGTGTTTTTCGACTTGTGGGTCTATTTTTGAGGTTACAATCTATTAACCGATTTTTATTTGATTTTATGCAACACAATTAATTTATATGATGTTATTTTACCGATGTTCACAATTTGAAGCACTAATGACGAAATCAACAATTCATATATACATGTAGAATCAGTCTACACCTAATTTTAACTGAGACCGATTTTTTCTTTTTTTGGAACAATCTCGACGTAATTTCTCTTCAGAACCGATCTTGAGCGAACTTCGTGAAATGACCAAATGAGTTCGCCCCACTAAAAATTATAAGGTCTCAAACTGGTTTATTATTTTCTGGCCAAAACCTAACCCTAGTACCTACATACATATATTTATATATTACTTTTTAGGTTACTGTGATATATTTACATTTGATACACGCTACAAAATAAAATGAATTTTGACCACTTTCAAAATTTAATAGCAACATTACTTTTCATTGTTGCCTAATATTTTGATGCATAACTTTAATTATTTGACATACATTTACATATGAGTTTATACAAATCATAAATTTTTTATTATAACCTACTTGCCACTAGCATACATATAGCTAAGAACATATCAGCAGTTTAATACCATACATACGAGAGTTGTATATAATTTTTTTTTTGTGTGTGGTATATTTATTTGTACTTTTTTTATTAGATAATCTTATTGTGTTATAATTTGCTCATCTTTTACAGAAAATGCAAAAAAATTAATAGTGTAGTTAAATACATGTTAGTGTATTTTTTACATTTAAATTACTTTAGATCTTAAAATATAATATGCATCGTAATAATAATTAAATTGAAGATTTAAACAACAGGATGTAACCTATAGCTAAAAATTTAAAGCCGTCTCAAAATTATCTTTCTTCATAACAAAAGAGTCAAATCTTTCTTGGATTGTCATCACTAAAATATGTGTATATAATAGGAAAAAATAACTGTAATAATAACTAAAATTCTAATTTTCTATTAAAAAACTCTACATTAAAAAAGATGTCCTTCATGCAACTTAAAATCCAAACGATGAAATGTATGAACCCCAGACTAAAGTTTTTAAATTATTGATTTTTGGTGCCCTTCATAAGGTCGAACATTATTTTCTGGAGCCCTTACTATACTAGTCGGTTCTAAGTTGTTATTAGGTTGTGATGCACCAACTAAATCATAATGTCTCTGTTGGTGAAAAACCAATATTTTGGAAGCGAAATTATTGATTGTAAGCTATTTAATATAATTATACAATTTTAATATTTTGTTGTAGTGCACGTAGTACCTTTTATTTATTATATTTCGAAACCATTTCTTCAAAAAGAAGTCCATTCTTTCCAACTATGAAACTATCAGGTGTGGGAAAAGTTTTCGAACGCCATGTCAAAGTCGAATCCCAATTCTTTGCACACAAGTCCAACTCCTTGAATATTTTTATCGAGGACTCAGATTTCATTCAAGTTCATTCCGTATCCATAATTAGTATACTATAATATAGTTTTTTTTTAGTTTAGTATTTCACAGGACCAGAGTTTAAGTCCTTATTAACTTTAATGTCATAAAATAAAAGTGTTGAGTGTGAAGACCTGGTTACCCAAGTCAAAACTATAGAATGAAGCCCCAACCCAAACTACAAATAAAGTCCATGAATGTTGCAAAAAATGCTTAAAATCAGTTGTTGGTTAGTCCATTCTTCCCAAGTATAGAGCTATTATTCAATAATTGTTAGGATTCGTTTATTGTTTAAAATGAACTAGCTCTTTTATCAATGTTCAGAACTCTTATAAGAAAAGAAGTTCATTGCCAGCTGACTACAAAATACAATTTTTATTTTCCTGCTAGCAAGATAACGCATGTAAGGAGTGAATAACTAACATGTGTTTTTTACCTTCTAAAAAAGAATAATTTGTTAATTATTCTTTTCATATTACATAAGATATACGGTCTACATCTTAATATTTATATATATTTGTGCCTTTAACCATACAAATTGAGTTATAATATTATGAGTTAACTATGACTCATTTCGTTTTGAGTGATGACACATATAAAAAAAACCATTATGAAATAGTTCTTCAAAATGAGAAGTTACTTTATTTTAAATATTATTCATTATTAACCTTTTTTCCCTGAGTCATTTCTTAAACAAAAAATTAACTCAAAACAATTCATTATCAATTGCTTCATGTGCAAATATATGGGTATCTATTTAAAATATGACTGATCAACTACTAGATATCTAAATATAAATTCTACTCATGCTTAAATTATTAAATTATCCTTAATGTTTAATGAAAGCTAACCAACCACTTTTTTTCACCGGATATATAGACTTTTTATATGTTGTCTAGGGTGTTTGAGTACGTTCCGTTTTTATGTGGGACAAATATTTGAAAATCTACTTAGATTTTTTTTTTTTACTAAAACTCAAAGTTTAAAAAGTAAGAAGATTTGAAACACATTTTCCTAAAACCAAACAAATAATATTGTATTCATTTCAAAATATTACACCTCTGACAGTAAATGTCCCACTGCTCGAACTATGTGCCTTTCTTTATATTAATTAAAATATGGTCAGCCTAGTTTAATGACTAAGAAAATTTAAGGAGGAACACAAAACAATACTTCAATGAGAGTTGGGTTTTCGTGTCCTGCTGTGTCATTTATTTTTCTTTTCAACTTCTATCGTAAGAGAAAAGAAAGAGAAAATTGAAGACTCAAAAAGGGTGTACTTTACTCTTTTTGTAGTCTTGTTTAATGTTCTTGGTTGGACGTCCTTATTTAAAGGTATATCTTTGCACTGGATCCCATGATTTCTCTGGGTAATGTTTGAATTATATTCAATACTTATAATACTTTATTATCTTGGAAACAACAAAATACCAATAAAATTTGTGATAAGGTCAAGAAACTAAGGATCAAACTGATAAAAGAGAAGTAAATGAATATATAATGACTAAAATACCTCAAAATTAATTAATATTATTCTTACCTGACATTTTTTAACAAACATTTGTATAGGTACTTCAGTTTGTATTTAGAAAACTATCGTGTTTTTTAATTATGTTCCTTATATTCTTGCCCCCATAGCAGATCAACTGTTGTATTTGACTTATATTCTGGGATTAAACATAACTATAATACCGATAATTTTTCTTATAATAAAGTAGCAATCCCTAATAATTAATCCTCAATAGACAAAAGTTTTATTATTTGTTTTGCACTTAATAATTTAAAAAGAAAAGAAAAAAAACCCTTGTAAATTTGTTAAAGTGTTGCTGCTTCTTTAGGATATAATTATATACACACAATTATGTATACAATGTTCATATCCTGATCACTTACAAAGACTTAATATAACAAACATAAGCATATAACAATGCATTATTAATGTAAATGTCTGTAGGGAAGGAGTTATCATAGTCAATGTAAAGATTGTATAATGTACCTATGTATTTTGCTATTGTCTGTTTAGAGCTTGAAATACAATTTACATAGTTAGAAGGGAACCTTTTTTTTATAAAAAAAAAGTATTTGTGAACTATAATTTTGTTTCACAATAATGTGAAGACTTCATAGTACATATTAGTGATGGCACGGATCACAACTGCATAAACTGTAAATTTGTACTGTCCAGGTATTCATCTAGTGTGTGAAGTTGTAAATTGTATGTATTTTCGGTATGTAAAAAATAGAAACCAAAAATTACCATGGTAAGCCTGATAATTTGAAGAATGTTATAAAAAAGTCTGTCTGGGCGTTTAATTTGATTTGCTGTGAGAATAATTAATCTGTTTTAAATTCTCAATTCTACTCTGAAACAAAGATAAATTTATAACTCCAAAGCGTTATTCTTGTTCATCAAATAGTAGTGATTTGTCGGTTCTTAATTAGGAACGAGGACCTCGTTACAGTCTAGTCTGATCCCATCCAGTCCAGTGGTCGAGGAATAGCGGTAAATTATACAAATTTGGTGTAGTGGAAGTGAATATTATTTATTTGTCATAACGAAGGACTTTCACTTACTAGTGTTAAATAAAAAAAAACACATGAACATCAAGCCACTAGTTTAAGGTAAATTAATTTTACTACAAGTTCTTTTGGAATAATGCTAAAAAAAATTCCCAACCCCTGCTCCCTCATGACGTCATTTAGTCTTATGTTTAATTATTAGTTATTTATTAAATTAAATTATATAACTAAGTGAAAAAGAATATGTTTGTATAATCTTGTACTATAATGGAATTAGGAATATTTTTTGCAAGATATATGCAATGATCATAATACACATCTCATATATATTAAATCCCTTAATAAACCATTGACATTTATATGAAAAATTCCAAAGACCGACCGTTAAGGACCGGCCCTTAGATTATACTAGACTGAATCAATAAGAACCACACAACATTGTTCATGAGCAAACACACTCATTTCAAGAAGTAAAGTAATAACTTTAGAATATAAAAAGACACTTTAGATGGGAAAAAATACATATTATTGATGGCACGGACCACAACTCCGAACTGGTTTGCAAACTGCTAACCTGAGAAAAACGAGTTTCCCAAAAACTGTTTTTCAATGTAGGTAAAAAAACGGCTCTTCCAAAATTAAGAAGGCCCTGAACTGTAAATTTGTATGGACTGGGTGTCATCATTCATCTGGTGTGTGGAGTTCTAAATCGTATGTATTTCCATTTAAAAAAACAAAAAATGAATATGGCAGGCCTGATATTTTTAAGAATTTTGAGAGAAAATTTGCTGTGAGATAAATTATTCAGTTTTAGATCCTCAGATCTACTTTGAGTCGAACAAAGACTTACACTTATAACTCTTCAACATTATTTTCTGTCATTCATGAGCATACAAACTCTCCTCAAGAATAAAAGAATAACGATAACAACTTTAGCATATACAAAAATACTGTTTAGGTTGCCTACAACAACAACAAAACTATCATACTAACAATTTACAATCTTAGGAAACAGCTTTAACAGTCGCTAGGCAGTGACATCCCGTGGCTTTTTGCCATCTTAGGTAAAATATATATAATTTACTTAATAAAAATTAGATAAAATATAAAAATGACGAAGATTATTGCTGCCTCTCTGAGAAAACCACCTAAATCGAATACTACTACTATAAGGACGGGCTTGGCTCTACCCCCCGGTATTATTTATTAGGCAAAACTTTGACAGAAAAAAAATATCTAACCTAATTGATACACCGGTTCGTAACTTGATCAGAGCATCTAAAATATAGAAGATTTTCCACTAAGAACTTGAGTCCGTTAGAACTAAGAATCGAATATTATCCAAACTGTAATCTTAGTATCCGTTACATCACTAGTACATATAAAATCCTCATCCTGCTTACATTATTATATATTTAGATTCTGCATAGTATTTTGTAACTATTTACAATATATATATATAAATACCATAGACTTATTGTTTGGTCAAATTTGAAAAACAGTCATATATAAATAAATAATATTAATTATGCTTTTGGTCAGAATTTTGCTGAGGCTATTAATATTACTGGAGTCCAGGAAGTGTTTTCATAGTATAACTTTTTTTGGGTGGGGCAAATTTATATATTGTGTATATATTTTATTTCTTTTTACAGAATAAAATAACTCAAATCATTCATTAATTAATTCTGCAAAGAATGAAATTGCTGCTCTAAATTATAAATTTATGAAAATTTTTGTATAAAATCTAAAAAACCAAAAATGTTTTTTACATTAATCAAAATCATAAAAAGCCTTATTTTTTGCGAATTGTACGTAGAAATTACTTTAAGATGCTTCTTAGTTTACTTAATATTTTGATTAGTTGATCATAAAAGGATAGCATTTAGTTAATTTTTAATTAAAAATGAAAGACAACTTTCATTCAAATGTAACACCTATTTTCCATTAGGGTGGATGCTTATTTTCCAAACAGCATTTTATTTTGATCACTACTCCTAAATCAATTATTTTTAGTTTTTACCTATACATCAGGAAGCTTAAAGCTTTACATGTTTATAATTAAATTCTCATTGGAAATAATCGATTTTGAGGCCAATAATTATTACATATTATTGAAGAGAGGCTTAAGATATTCAGACTCAGTGCTTTTAATATGGTGTAGGCCCCCGAGCCTTTGCAGTTCCTACGTTACTGTACTATACTAAGAAGGGGGAAATATACTAAATACATTTCAATAGGATATAATAGGGGTCTGTTATTGGTTCTGGAAAAAAAGTCACATGAAGAAAAATATAGTTAAATAGCATGAATGTTCTGTTGGCAGATTTCCAGACCTGTGCATATATTGGAACTCGTCTAACTGGATCATTGCTCATAATAGAAAGCCTTGTATATTTATAATAAATGTACAACGTTATGAAAATGTACAAATATACATTAGGGTGCATCAACCATCAAAAATCAATCCATATCCAAAATATACCTTTTTTACAAATAAGAATACACATATTGTAAATATTTGAAACTATTTTAGTATTTTATGGTTCTTAATTATCAACAAAGTTGTTACACATTATGGAGTTTTCCCAACAGAGTCAGACTCGTAACTCAAAATTTTGGATAAATTTGTAATATTTTTTTAGCAATAGTACTGACAAAACTCTTATTAGAGTAGATAAACGTACAAACCTAGCTTTAATAATATAGATTTGCTTATTAATATTTACAAGATCACTTCCCAACAAATCCTTAGTATGACTTTCCATTTTTAATGAGAACACTTACATGTAGTTACTCAATACTAAGACGTTCCTCTCAAGAATAAAAAATAATAATAAAAGCTTGAGGTCAAAAACAAGGTTGAACTTGCGCGCTAATAAATGCTTGAATTTTCAAAATATATATATTCCCTTTTTTTTTATATACAATTTTCAATACAAATGAGAAACTGTAGACAATTTCCTTTTTTTTTAGAGGAATCTAATGCTGGAACAAAATGTATTTCATAAAAAAGTTCTTCATACGACAGTAATACAAACCCATGATATTCGAATCGTTAACAACTTTTCGACTATATATTTTGTAATAAATGTTATATGCTTGTCAAACTCGAGCAATTGTATTTTATTCTTTTAATGATATTTTCCACTAACTGACAACATACAATTAATCAGCACTTCGTTAATCTTTATGTTCAACACTATCATTTATAACATTCAAGGATTCTCTGATAACCATTTTTGGTTGATAGGCTTGATTGGAAGGCCAAGTAGAAATTTCAATAAAAGTGGAAAAAGTGTCTCACAGACAAATACAGTGAACCCTCACTCAACATCCATCGTTATTCGCGGATTCAAACATTCTCAGTTTAATTTTTGGTGTATAAACATTCATTTTTCGCAGGGTTTTTCATTGTATCTCTATTACCAATTGTATTCGTTGTTTTGTAACAATTAATAAATTTATTTCTGATATTTATTTCATATAAAAACTATTTGTGAATATTGCAAAGTGCTAATGTTATAAACTTGTTTTGTTATATTATGTCTAAGCGTCTTAGCGCTATCCATCCTATACCCAAGCAGATTATGTCCCTTGAAGCTCGAGAAAATTAAACTTTTCTTAATAATTTGTAGGTTAGAAATAATATAAAAATGTGGTCGTCACTATAGCATCTCTGAGAGCACTTTACAATATATAAGTTGTTGTAAAAAGGAACCCATTATTTTATTGGATTTTTTCGCCAATAATGTTAATCTACTCGGCAATCAAAACGGTGGATATATGACTGTGGGACTCGTCGATTTCCATTGATTATCCACATTTTCGACAATTGACATTCCAGAGCGTCGTGCATTTTAACATCAAAACTAATAGAACAGACATAAAGAAACTGAAATTGCGCGTGATTACAGTATCAAGAGCATAAACGCTATTCAAACTTTCAGCTGCCTGAATTGCATTTTAGCCATTATCGATGAAAATTGTAAAATATAGGATACTTTCTCTTTGTTAGTCTCAATTTTTGACGCACAATCAAACAATACTGAGTCAAACAATCACAAAACTGTCCAATAAGTTTTTTTTTTAAAAGAACTCTTATCTTTCTAGCACCATCCAGCGTACATTGATGACACTTATGCAACGTAAGATATAAACTACTAAACCATCGATTGGAAAAATGATTGTTTTATTTTTTCTACACCTACTATTAAGAAGGAAGAAACATAAATATTACATAACTATTTACTTAATAGTAACGCAATAATTTCATCAACTGTCTCTGATAGCGGTGTTTTGAAGATGGAGATAGAATATAGGAACATTATAAATGAATAGTACTCAATTTCAATTATTCTTTGCAGACCCTGGTCTGTTTCAACCGCGAATAACGAGAACTCACGCTACCAATCAGGACAGACTAAGATAGAGACAATGGTCTTTTGGATTAATCATTGAATTAACAAAACATGATTCATATCTCTCGTTAGGATTTTCGTAAGAACTAACGAGTTTGATAGCTAGCAAACTAAAGGCTAAGATTATCTTCTTCTGTAATGATATTTTACTAATGAAAAATGTCATTACTCATTAATACCATTTCCGGCATGTGTTATTACCAACGTCTTTTAAATATGCATACTGTATGCACATAAATACGGTGAAAATGTTGGAAAAGTACTTTTTTATACAAGCAAAAACTCTAACTTCTTTAACTGTCCTAAAATAATTACTCTATAAAGGATAGTCTTCACAATGTACTCTCCCTATCACAACTTTTCGTACTTTTGTTATTTGCTGTGAATTTTTCTGTTTCTTTTCTTCTTATCTGTGTTTTGAACGATGATTGGTTGAATTTATAATAGATCTTATAAAGTAGTGAACTGTTCTTAACAAATATTTATATTAATAAAGAAAATTCTGTATGTATGTATGCATTTATCTTTTCTATAAAGTCCTTTTTGAGCGTATCTTAGGACTGCTTAGATATTTGATCTAACAATACAATCAAGCGTCTACGTTATATAAAAAAGAAAAGGGAAGTACATTATTCAAATAAAGAATAATTAATACGACTTTTGCAGAGGTATAGCAACGAGCATGTGTAGTTAAAGCTCTACCAGGAAGCGCTCTAGAGACGAAAGACGGCGCCAGGCTCATCACGTCATATTAAGAAAGAAAATAATATAGGACTGCATATATTTAGGGCTGCATTCCTTAGTGTTGGAGTTTTGTTGTTGGCAACCCAAAAAAATATTTTTATTTTCTCTAGCTGAGAAATGATCATATAAGTATTGAGTAACTGCATGTAAGTGTGCTAATGCAAAACGAAGGTTAACACTGAGGATTGGTAGGAGAGCTCTCTTTTATACTATTATAGCAAAGTCCGTTGACGCCTAATTACTCGGGTCAATGTCCGATAAAATCTCTAGTGAAATAGTAATTCTATAGTTGTAAAATATTAGATAACTAGGAGTATTAACTTTTTCTTTTTGAGAGAAATGTTACAAGATATAATACAGGTAACTTTTATTTAGCTAAGTTTTTTTTTAGTGGGATTATCTGTAAATCGTACCAATGAATGATAACGACTCAAAAGCTAAAAAAACATGCTCCAGAGGACATTTTTATTTATTAATGAGAAGATTTTAAATTATTAAGAGCACAAAAATGATCCTACCAGAAATGCAGTAGTAGTTCTCCGACTATTAAACTCTCTACTCTAGTATAGAGTAATACACCTTGTTAATGCTATATGTAACATTTTTCGAAGAAGTAAGCTATTAAATGATTGATACCATTATTCTAACCTATAAAATCATTTATAAAGTGTTTTTTTCAAAAATTGTACTATGGAACAAAAAAAAAGAGAAAAAAGTTAGGAAAATTTGATGATCCACGTGTAGTGTGTATTCTTTTGTTTTCATTTTCTGCAAGGAAAAATTAAAATTTTTATATGTTATTTTCTCGTTTTACTTTAAAGGGATAGCTTCAGAATTAAAAAAAAAAGTACTTATAAAGTAAAATAACGTCCTTCATAATTAATTAATAGAAAATAATTATTATTGGTGTATTTTAATCATTTTTGGTGCAATATAGAAGTTTTGTCTCCTTTCAAACTTTGAACAAGATTTGCTACCTAAAGATGACATCGTAGAAGGATGAAATCTTGCATATCTAATTTTCATACAAAATGACAACTTTTTCGCACTAACTATAATTGAAATTCGAAGAAAATTGAAAATCAAACCGGTCTAATGTACAACTCTTTATTGCTAGAACAATTTTTACCTCGATAATTTGAACTAGAAGAAAACGTTTATACATGAGTATCTGATTCTACTCGAACAATCCCATTTAACAGAGTGATCCAGGATAAGAGTTTAATTCACTTTAATACTAAAAAAATCATAGTAGAGATTTGGTTACCCAAGTCATGAATATTACAATAGCAGGATGTGAATGCATCCCCAGCTGCAAATAATGTGCAAGAAACAATTTAAAGCACATTTTAACACCCTATTACAATGGAAAGTATCGTTAAAGGGTGGCCAAAGAAGTTTGCAGGTTGGGAAAGGACTCCTTGGTGGCAACTGCAGATGTGTCATGGGTTAGCTGCAAATTAGTGACGATGCATCTCCCCATGTTGTTCGCAACAAGAGGAAACAGTTTGAATGATATATTTATCAATTGTAGGATATTATAAAACATGTGCAAAGTATTTATATATATATTCTAATACTACCTACTGATAAGTTTTTAAATGAGTTTGAATAGCTAACAAACTTCTTACATATCTTTGCAAGAGAAAAATATATTGAAGCATTTCCTCCACACAGAAAATGCATAATATTCCAAGTTCATTCACTTGATACGATAGTAAATTTTCATAAACTTGGCTGTGTGGGTTTGTTTATTGAATGGGAATATTCTACAAAAATATGAATTTAATCTTCAAAATAAGATATGATTGTTGTTCATTTTGATTACATCATTTGATTATTGTTATTTAACATGACTCAAAGCAGGAATAGGTTTCGGTTATATATTTTTTGGAACCGGGTAGACATGGGTAATTTAACTTTCAGACCCTGGTTGAGCCGAGTATTTTAATACCTACGAGTGATTCGTTGTTATAAATATAGCATTAACTAAGAACCATTCAAAAATAAAATAATACACTAATTCAACTAATTTTTTTAAGGACAATGGCAGTTTCGCTGAATATCAATATAGGAAGTCATTTTTATGAAACTGCCCCTCTGTTGACTTTCGAATCTGTTCCTGCTAAATATTTAACCAAAGTGGCAAAACATAAACCATGTGAGCAATATTTGCACTAGGTTGTGGCGTATACGACACTTGTTTTGTTCACTAGAGCCATTGAATATCACTCTAAATTATCTATGCAGCCTACATTAATTCAGGCTTTCAATTGAATTAAAAGTTGCATTTTGAGGACGGAAGAAAAAAATGTATACGTCATGAGGAAACATGATAAATTGACGTTTTATTTGGTATCATAAACATCGAGAATTAGCGTGGACAAAAATCTACTTAAGCAAGCAAGTGCATTTAGCAACTTGCTCAATAGCATTAGTTCCAGTGCCCATAGTGATGAGTGAGTTACCAGGGGGGAAAAAATTATAATTCTTTGGAATGTTATTGTAGGCATTTTTACTAAGTTTTCAAGACATATAATGACATCACAGAAAACAAGGAACTCAGTCATCATTTGTGCATAAGTTCTAATGAAAAAAGAAGGAAGATTCGAAATTACCAAGTTCGTGCCCTTATCGGTCTAGCGGTTCCGGTTCTTGAACTGCTAGAGCTGGAACCGACAATGTCGGTCTCGGTTCTTGTTCTTTTGTTACTATATAGAATATATAAAGAAAATACAATAATTTGATAACTATAATATTTCTTAAGCCAAGATTTCCCAAACTTTACTATACCAAGGCCCACTACACTAATATATTTTTAGCTGAGGCCCCCTTTATACAAAACATACGTAGTAAGTATGTGTAGATTAAAAGTAATCCTCAATTCTCCATCTTCCTATCCCCCCCCCTGCCTCCCTCACAGCTCCCACTTTGAACACACTTGTCTTAAGCAACCTTAGTTATAGTTTTCGGAGCCCCTGCTGGAACCTGGTGCACTACATACTCTGCGTATAAGATAGCTGCTGCTTCCCTAGTTGTATCTAATATCACTTCCAGGGCACAAATTTTCTAATGACGCTAGATGTTTTAAGTCCCTCTTACCGAACTGAAGCTGTATAAAAAAAGAACCAAGACCAATAGAGCTGAACCAAGACCGAAACCGTTGAAGTGAAAGAACCGAGACAGGGCCGATAGAACCGCTGAACCTGAACCGGGCACAACCTTGGGAAATTATCCGTCAATATTGATATAATATTACAGATATACGGAAGGTAAAACGGGTGTTAAAGAAAATATAGATACCAATACTTTTTTTTAAATTGTACCTGCAGGATACCTGTTTTTTGGGTAAATATGGTGGTACTTTTTACATGGATGACCAAGAACGCGTGATCTATGGATATGGGTATAATCCGGACCACTACTAACTCAAAGTTGTTATGCGTATGTGCGAGTTATACGCGGTACATTTATACTTTAAATTACATTTTTGTATAAGAAATAATCATTTAAGGAAAAATTATACTCCATGTTTTGAACAATAGTTCATTCATTTAAAATAGTTATTTTTGTATGAATTGATCTACTTTGACTTATAGGTAAAAGTACTATTTCTTCTATAAAATTGTGAAAATTAGATATTATATGGTAGTGCAAAACCTCTAAACATGGATCAATATGTTTCAAACTTTATATTTCTCCATTTTTTATTGAAACTAAACATTTGTAGACCATATCGAGACATTTCGAGAAAAAAAACCAATCTAATGTACATCGTACAATGAATTTTAAACTTACTATTCATTATAGTAATGTTAGTTCATATCAATGAATTATTTTTTACAATTAAACTGTATTTACATGATATTAATAGAAAACATATAATTTAGGAATAGGAATATGTCAAATATCATTTAGTTTGCAAATGTAGGTATTATGAAGAAAGTTTTTGCAATTTTTATTTGTATAAGTGCATACTTACATATATATAGTCATATTTCACGTTTGGTTGAATTAAATGCATTTAAGAGGATATGTATAGCTATTTATAATAATATAAATTAATTATTAGTATGTGAACTAATGTTTATTTCATTTTCAAGACACTAATCATTATTTACGCATTTATGTAGACATTTAAAACCAATCTCATTACCAATTCAACAAGTAATTATATGTATATAGACACAAAAAACCCACAATGAATAAATAACTATTGTAAAATCTCTTTTAATTAACAGAAAATAAGTAACCACTACACAGGTGTAATTATGACAATATCTTGTATTCCTGCATTATTTTTAAATACATTATATATATAAAGTAGATAACGTTTAGTTTTTTAAGTGATTAATGTTTTTTGTTAATTCATAAAATTAACTTTATTTATTTTTATATAAAATTCATAATCGCATAAATAAAAAATAAACCCAAATCTTTTGAGCCTTCAAGAATAATAGTTAGTTGCACTACAGTCATTGGATATAATTAATCTGAGGGTTGAGGAATTTTTTCTTTTACAAGAGGATCCGTTGAAATCTTGTGTTAATTTAACTCCTTGAAAATTAAGCACAAAAGGAATAATAAGATATTATGTTCACATTTCTGATCAACTATCTACAAGTTACCTTTAACAGATCCGTGACCCACTTTTGGGTAGCTACATACATACCTATTGAAAAACGGTTGTACATTACATTCTTGAGTATAGTGATAATATTCTATAACTGACTATAAAAAGTTCATGACATGTGTAGGAACCAGGAGATCCTCTGATATTCGTTCAGGCACTATATATTTATAAAACTACCAAATTAAAAAATAGACTTCTTGGTTGGGGGCAAAAAAAAAAAAAATACACGCTGTCAGTACTTTTTATTTTTTTCCTCTGTATTTATCCAGAAAAGTTCCATCTTACATATATTAATACAAAATTTAGTTTCTTAGAAAAAAGTTTACAAAATACTACTATGCACTCAAACAAACATGCTTAAAACGTCGACAAAAAAATAAACTAACACCAAACTTTTAAAAAGGGAAGAAGCAACAAGAAAATTGGCAAAAAATAATTAGATTAACCAAAAAATAAGCAAAGGACTATATCGATCTCAACATTTTGAACTTTTTATAGTCTGATATAAAACCATTAAGTATCTTCCGGAGATTGAATGATGAAATTTAATAAGATGTTCCTCACATTTATAAGATGTTATAATCTGGAATTTTAATCATAAAAGTAGAATAGCTAACATCTACAGGAATGATAATCCCTCTTAATTCCTTCTCTTTTAAATGTTTCAACTATGTCATTTTCTCTGCGAGAAACTAAGAGATATGTAATTTAAACTGTCAATATTTTATAAATAAATTTATATCTATGACTTTTAAAAGGAATTATGCGTGATTTTTCATTTGATTTTAATCAAATGAAAGTAATTTGTGACATTTTTACGTAAAGAGTCATTCATAAGCATTGTAGATAATTAATTTTGTAAAAATGATTCACAAAGTTATTACCCTAATATAAATATATAATTTATGTACACTTATGTAAGTATATAAAAAGTATTACTCATTTTTATTCTAATGTGGGACTACAAATGAAAGATGATGACCTATTAAGCACGCAAAATTGCACACCAAACACAAATAATAACAATTATGGTTGTTGCAAGTAACTGGAATTATGATTTAGCAAATTCCTCGGCTATCCTTTGTGTAGCATTTCCTTATTGGAGCATGACGTGATGAACCTATATTCATGTGTAGCTAAAAGTACAACTATGTACATGACTATGTCATTCCTTAAACCAAAAACATGTATTTCAAAGATTAAAGGTTTTATTAGCAAAAAATGTATTAGCAGATGATTGTAGAAGATAACTAGATTTACGCTTACAATTTAACTATACATATTAGTGATACAGAGCTGACATTTTTGTGCTTGCGGATCCGGCAGCTTTTGAATTCTATAACTGTCATTTACTACATTCACCCGCAAACTTTTATCTAATTGGACTATTATAGAAAATTTGTCAAAAATTGATAATACCGATTGAACAATTCAATATAATTATTCAAAAATACGAAGGGTACCTACGAAATGGAATTTTCAATTCTTTTTTAGTTATGTTTTTCAATAGAATCCTCTCTTCCCAACCCCTACAACTTTATGTAATAAATGGTTACAGAAATGGCAGAAACGTTCACCCTCTATCCTGACGTTCAATGTCACTTTCCAAAAAATAGATCCTCCTATCAAATTCAGCGTTACCTTTTCTAGGTTTGAACAAATGTGTGCTTAATTTAATGTTTATCATTGAAGCATGAAAAAGGGTAACATGCTTGAGTTTTGTGTCTATTATTGTCAATAGAATGGAGAATTCCATTGTTTGGACACTTTTGTTCATTAAGGGTATCACATAATACTGAACTACTATCTTATGTACGAGCTCATCTGTGGTATAATTGCAGGTTGAAAATATCCAGTCCGGCCCATAGGATAAAAGTCAACTCACACATTACTTATAAAAATACAGCATTTTCATGTGATATCAGTATTGTTCATGCCAAGTTTTATAAGTATAAAACATCCTTTTTTCATAGTAATAAGAAAAATAGTGAACTATGCTTTGTATTTCATAATGTAACCAACAAATGAATGACCTTTAAAATTATCACAGATATGTCCTTCTATGATTTAGTTTAAAAATATATGAGAGCCTAATTGTATTAAAATATGTTATTACATCATTATACAACCTTATTTCCATAGTGTAAATACTAAATTAATAATTTAAAATGGAATCAATAATATTTCTTTCTCCAATTATCTTATTTTTCCCATCCGAATCGATCAAAAAAAAAAAAATATATATATTAATTGTACAAATCTAGCCATATTATAGGGATTTTCAGTACATATTACTTTGATTTAATTAGAATATCAATGTTTATCATAAGCAATGCAGATGTTAAGTCTTTTTTATAATTAAAACCAGGGGATGTAGGTTCTTAGATAAATAAAAAATACTACTTTTTGTGTGCTTAATCAATCAAAAAAATAATAATAATAATTGTACAAACTTCTATAATTCAAAGGGATTTCCATTAAATGTTACATAATATTTATTACAAAGGTATAACTTTATTTAATTATTTAACTTAAGTTTATACACACATACGTCTAGAATAAAATAATGTAAAAATAAAGGAGTAATTAAATAAAAAACTGAATGGAAAGGCCATAAAATATATTAAAAAGTGAAATTAGACCAGATAAATAATTATAGTAAAACTAAAAAAAAAGATAACAGATAAATAAAAACAGTTATAAATATAATCACAGGCACTTCTCGTCAGTATATGATCCGTTTGTCAACAAATTATGTCATGTATTCTAGAAATGAAGTTTTTTAATGTCTAAATTTGTAAAAGATACTTAAATTTTTACAATGAATACAAATGAATCCCAAATACAAAAATGGCCTGCATATTGAAAGGACTATATACTTTGGTAAACAAACTCTGTCATTCTTGTCCTAATAACTCTTGTGGCATTACACTCTGGGCTTAAGGGAGTAGAGAGAACTCCTTTCTTGGGAATGAGATACCAAGATCCAAAAAATAAAACAATACATTCACAATAGTAGATAATTTGAAAAAATGGAATCACTTAAAAAATACAAAATGGGACAAAAATCCTTGGAGATGTATAGTATTTAAATAGATCTTTTTTTAAATTATACCATGAATATTTTTCTATAATATAAGCTACGATATTCTTCATCACTATGTATTATGAATAAGTTATAATGAGTTAAAAAAAAGTATCGTTTTTTATCATTTTTTAGCCTCAAAAATAGATATATATTGAGTTCAGAACAAGATTCAGAATCAGTAAAAACACTATATAATGCTAAAAATACTTTTACATACGTTTTATTAATCCTATTTTTCCTTAGGGGATTTCTTTAAGGATAAAAAAACTTTGAACAATAATAGACCCGAATTTCAATCATCCCAGATATTTCAGAATTCAGAGGACTGAGAAAAAAAGTGAGATCAGTTTTAGATTTTGTGCTTATAGTTAAATTCGATTATCGTTTTCAATTCATTTGTACAACCCCCCCTCACACACACACACACATAATTGTTCCCCTGTGTTATCAATCTGTACCTAAAATGATATTGAGAAAAGTTAATTTTATGGTTAAATAAAACATTAAATATGTCTTGTTGCTAAATTCAAATATAATTGTTTATCATAGGTATCAAGTAGTATGTAATGAATGTATTAAGTCATTTCATCACTTAAAGTCAATTTATGAAGTTTCATCAAGATTTATTGAAAATATATCCATTTTATATTGTCAAAATATCAACTACGATCTCTCAAGATGCCTTTAATTATGCTGCAATTTATGGCGTCACTAAAAATACTCTATATAATGGTCATACTTCAAGACATTTCATTATTTCTGTTGTTATTTGATAAATAAATGGATGAGATAAAGTTTCTCATTTATTACATAGGTTTAATTTTGTTGTTATTTACTTTGAAATAGCACATACATTTGTAGTGATATCTATATTATGGAGTTCTACATCTTCGAAACCAAAGGTATAAATACAAGCATGACATTTCGTATCCCTTTGGCCTTGTGGGTACGCATATAAAAAAATGCATTTAACTGTCACATATATTTGAATCAAATGTACTCATAATTTAGCATTCTCTTTAGTTATTTTAGACTATTCAATTAAATGAAGGTTGCGCTTATGGAATAGTTAAATATGCAGCCTATTAATTTAATGCTGATTAAGCCCATTTTGAAGTGATGTTGTGTCGACTTGAATTATTAATTTTTCGAATCGATTCAAACTGTAAATCAATTAAAAAGAGTTTGAAAACCCCTGAGTTGACTCTATATTAAATTTTCTGATCCTTATTAGTTAATCTTAAATATTTATACTGTTTTCAATCCATAAAATAGCAGGTGAACATGTGTGGTTTCTAAATAAGTTGAACTTTTTAAGCAAGGTTCTCTATTTTGTAAGGATTCCAAATTTGAAAACTGGATATGACCGTTTATTGCAGTGCCAAACCTTAAAAACTTGGTCTTTAGACCAGGTTTTTACTATATTTCCTTCTTTTGCTTCGAATTGTATCAATGAAAAAACGTGACTTTATCACATGTACATGTAAATATCTAATAAATATTAGTTAATAAATTCGATGTTATGACGTCATTTAACTGAGGTTTCGATTTTTTAAATAAGGATGAATGTATAAGTATAAATGAAGAATAGTACATTCAAACAAAGTTATTTGTTGGCCCACAGATAAAAACATTATACAGAACTTGGGGGTTCTTTTGAGGCCCTTATGCCGGATTTGGGTTGCTCCCATTGAAATATTGTTATTCTAAATTAGCCATTTATACTGTTTTGATGGAAACTTAAGTATAAATGTGTGAAAAAACATGTTTAGAAGGGTAGCCTCGACTCAAGTCAAAGCCAAACTAATTTGGAGTTTCATGGATTATATCTATATCATTAAACATATTCATTTACTAAAAAATAATATAAAATAGAGCCATGAGGCATTCTCACCATGATTTTGATAAACCAATTTATTATGCTATGTGAGCAAAACCAATAAGGAAAGAGAATACAAAAAAGAGGAAGGAGGTTAAACCAAGTGGTCATAAAAGAGGGGAGAATATTAGGTTGGGACTTGGGAGGGAGGGAGTTTGCTCCTAGTTCTATTGTTCTATTTATTACACGTTCTGACCATGCTCCTTAATATTATATACGTATTATTGTTATTTTTTTAATGAAAAAAAGTATTTCCTACTTTAGAAATGTGAGGCCCTCCCTGAAGTATTTTTAATAATAACATTCCCCCTTTATCTACATCTTTAAAAGCACCCTTCCATTTTAAGGCAAATGAAGTTTTTTTTTAAATCTCAAAGATGTTAATGATATATTTATAATACATCATTTTTTAATTCGTCAACTTTTGATTCATTTACAAATTATGTGTTTATTAAGTTGATTGATTTTTTTAAAGGAGAAACAAATGGAGAAGAATAAGAAGCCCTAGATGCCACATTTATAAATTTAATTGTATAAAAACAATCTATAGGGTTATATTAGTGTTAATTTTCTTATTAATATAGGAGGATCTGGTGATTATATTTTGACAAAACAAAGAAAATTTCAAAATTGTGAAAAAAAAAATATTTTCATAAAATTTAATAACCAAATTTGAGTCATGGGTTGCAAAGTTCCCCTTCCACACTATTACGGGCCTGCAGGTCTTACTTAATTACAACAGATGCTTATATCCAGATCAAAATTCTTGGAGGGACACCTAGGGCACCGATACGAGGTAAATAAGCTTAAAGGTAATGTCTAACCAAAAGAAACTTTGTATATAACCTTAAACATTGTAATTTTTTTTTTGCTCAGTCTTTTCTGTACTTTAAAAAAGTATATGAGTGTTTTTAAATATCTAAAACTTTTAGGAAGTAAGTTAATCATAATATCTTAATATCCTTAGTTTTAAGGTGATGTAGTTCCTCACTTATTTCATGTTTGAGTCTCGTTTTCTTCTATAGTTTTGTCTCTAGTCGCGTGGCGAATAATTATCGCATTTTTAAGATATTTCTTTCTGACTAATGTTTTACAGTCTCACAATAAATAAAACTATAAATTATATCAATAGAAAAGAGGTTGCAAGTGCCAAAATTTAGAAACCACTCTCCTAGTTGCAAAAATATTACAATTTTTCTCTCCAATAACGTGTGTTTCCTAATCAACATTTTCTATTGAATTCTTCTATGAGTAAATCAAGTGTTATAAATTTTGAATATTTTCCCACGCTATGAGTCTTCAGTTACTCTTAAAAAAAGGGCTTTTATGTAAAGGAATATCTGGATATAAGAATTTTAATTTTACTTTATAACATATCAAACGCTATTTTTCAAATAATCATAATAATAAAATATACAGGTAACCAAAAAATGGAGTTCTGTTGAACTCCAATTCCGTTTTCTCAACCTAAAAAAGGACAAATCAAAATATATAACCATTTTAAAATCTCTGAATATTTTATTTTTTTTTTTTTTTAAAACGACTCTGAATGATACTTCAAGTATAACAAGTCACATTAAAGAAAACTCATTATCTGACAAGGATATTATAGTCTCAAGCGTATAATGAACATTTTTTTAGTACAATTTCGAAGAGAAAACAACATTTTCAACCCTTGATTTATATTTTATCATTACAAAGAGAGATGTTTCATATTATCTGAAGTTGTAATATTGGAAAGCGTATTTTAATATAAAAATGATACGATTTTATCTATCATCATAACGTTGTCGTGACAATGGTTTTAATAACCACAACTGATGAGGAATTTATTTTAATGCTTACTCACTATAAACCATCACCACCCAGCAATGAATATACATACCTCAGAAGATAATATTTCAATGAGAAAAATATATAATGGGCCGCATGGTAAAATCACTTTATCTTTTGGAAGGTCGATGACCATAATGTGATTATTTAAGAGTAATGGACCAATTAAGTAATTATTTCCTGAAGTTAATGACCTGTTATGGGATATGCTATGATCATGCATTATAGTTATAATAATAATGTCATATACTAGACAGGCCTCAAATACTCAAGGGAAAGAGTGGACAATCCCTTGAAGGAGATCATGTTTTTTCATTCTTGTTCCTGATTGGTGTATACTTGTCTACTGTAGAAAGATCTTGAAGGCGTTTAGTGGTCAAAACACGTAAGTAAATTATTTAATATACTTATCCAATAATTATGTGTAATTTCTTTTTCATAATGATCATGTATGGTGCAGTGTATTGTAAAATCGATCAGCAACGGATAAAAAGTAGATAGGGTTCTCGTCCTTGAAAATTCTTAGATTTATGAAATGTATTAATAGAAAGATAAAAACCCTCAAACGAGCGATTTGGACTTGCACCGATTGATTATTAATATCAATAAATCATAATTAATGATTTAAATCTATAGTATTCATTATTTGCCCATAATATTATTTAAATTGTAATTTAAAGAGTTTGCTCAAGTATTTAATATTTAATGAATAATTTATGTTATTTTTTTACTTATTTAAATGAATTTTAAAATTTACATAGTAAAATGAAATATTATAAACTTTTTTATTAAAAAATAACATGAAAGAACAACAGCTATCAGTTTATGAAATAAGTATTAAGTGAGGAAAATATTTCTTTTCCTATTATATGTATATGTTGTAGCTGTTGATGTTAACTGTGCGCTTATTTCCTTGAGTCTTTTAGATAGACTGAGATATAATTCATTAAGGTAATTTTTATCAGAGATGAATAAATACTTGTATTTTTGTTTTTTTTGCTTTTCCACCCACATATTTGTATGCATTTATTTATAATAATTAATTAATAATAAATGACAGTATGAAATGTAATGAATGTTTGTTAAATATACTAAAAATTTGAGACAATAATTTTTTTACAGATTTGTATATAAGAGCACAGCGTTATTTTACTAATACAACAATTAACATTGCAACATAATTGTCTATTATTCAATTCTTTACCCCTTAATCACACTTTATTAGTCTTTATCGTGTCTTGCAATTTTTCCTCAAAAAAGAAAATAAAAGGTCCAAAATCAGGTGGTTATAGCTATCCAATTTTTCCAAACTAAAAATTATAATGAAATTATAGTTGGAAATTGTTCAAAGTGAATTAAGAGGAGCTAATTTTCTTAATCAAAACTCAGGGCACTTATAAGGGGGAACGAAGGAAAAACATCAACACTTGACAACAAAATACAGTGTAATTGTTTATGTTCGCGAGTTAACGCCGTGATTAATATTATTAAAATTGATTGCTTGAATTATAATTTCCAACAAAAGATATGTGATATTAGTGTAGGACCTAATAAATTGCCTAAACAATTTATTTTTATGATAATGTAAATACTTTTTTTTAATATTAGAGAAAATAGTGAATTATTGCAATTTTTTTATGTCAAAATGGGATCAACAAATCAAAGAATTTAAACTTTATCATAAACTTATTACTCAAGACATTACATTGATTACACAGGGAAACATTAGGGTGATGAGAAAATTTTGTAAAAGTCTATTTAGACAATAATAGAATTTATCTATGAGCTCAGAATCCAAAACTTATCTCAGTTTTTCTCTCAGTTATCTGAATTCGGAAATATCTCAAATTTTAGTCATTCGAGACTATTATCGTTCAGTGTTCTTTTCTATCCTTAAAACTATCACCAAATTATAAGTAGGATTAATAAAACTTATATAAAAGTGTACTTATGATTAAATAGTGTTTTTATTGATTCTGTATCTTGTTAAAAAATGATGAAAAAAGACAGTCTATTTAAACCCATATAATTATTCATAATAATCAAGTTTCATGGATGTTTATTGCAAATTTGTCAATTTTATGTATTAAAAATATTAACTATGAGCATCTAAGATAATGTCACCTTCAATTATCATAAAAAAAATGATGTTGTCATTGAAAAACTTTATTGTTGAATAATAATTCAATGTGGTGAATTGGTAAATTACTACCAATTGATTTTTGACCTTTTTTCTGTTTTTTTTCTCCCCTAATTGATTCAATATACAATAAAGGTAACTACGTGATAAGGGTTTATTGAAAAAGTAAAACATCTATATTAAAAGCTCAATAAAGGTACGTAAATTCTTGTTCATGAGATCATATTTTCTATTTTCTGTTTGTTTCTGCATTAACTTGCACCAGATGCGCTCTGACATTCGTTAATGGATACCTTTTAGTTCATCATCATATGATGATTATTTTTGTAAGCAAGAATGCAGTTAATTGATTTGAAAAGTGCACTAAATAAGTGGTTCTTGGAATTTTATTATTTTTCTAAAAAAAAACTATAATACCTAAAGAATTTATTATTAGAAACTTGATTAAAGAATCGAATTTCATAGACATGATGATGGCTGGGGAATATCCTGTAGTGTTGGAATAGATATCGAGTTTGGTCAAGTAATTCAATATTGAGTTGAGTTCGAGTTTTGAAAGTTGAGACAAGTATAGTACGAGTAAATGCATAGAAGTCTAATTCGTTTCTAGAAGGAGCTCATAAGTGAAATCAATTTATCACATATTTGAAATACTTAAAGCAGTTTTTGTATCCCATCGTCAACTATTGGCTAGTTTGTATCTCAAAATAACTCTTCGTATGTCAAAATGCTCAGAATTCAGATTGCATAAAAAAACAACCTCTGTCTCTTTGGGATGCTCGTAGGTGTCAAGGTATTACGGTGAATTGTATTTTTCTTTTCGAAATACCTATGGAGATTTAAAAAGTATAATCCGTGGAAAAAAACCTCAACATGAGAATGATTTTAAGTAAAGTATAAAGGAATTAATCATTACTGGATTTTATTATAAGCTCTTCAAAAAGGAGGAAAAATCTATCCGTGTCATTCAAAGCAGCAGATGTATTAATGGATTAATCTATCATTACTGTAGTTAGAAAGAGATCATTAACCCATAGAGTTCAAAACCTTTTCTGTTAATGAATATTACATTAAATTTTTGAGTACATAGTTTTTGTATATTCAACACGCTGTGCTCTTTATTTAGTTTTGTAAATTTTCTAATACAGTGCGGTTGAGCAAATCGTCAACAAACATATATGTTACAAACATGTTTATTTTGGGCAATAACTAATTATACTATAATATGAATGATGATATATGTTGAACTTTAACTTAAATCAGCTTTCATCATATAACCTTGAAACTTGCGAGAAACATTAAAGTGAGGAGTTATACCTTTTAAAAGTTGTTTTACTTTCTTATATCAGTCAAAACTTTAATGGAATGTAGTCATACATGAAATCCATTATAGTAATAGTATATTAATATGTGATAACAAATGATATTGCTTATATTTTTTGCATTTTTGTTTATTTTAGCCTATAGATATAGCCACCAGGTCCATTTAGATTCAAATAGTTGAGAAAATCAAATATTGGAGTTGGAATCGCTTTTATTTTTCCGTTCTGTTTGGGAAATAAAAGAAGTTTCATTTGAAAATGTGCAAGTTGATGCACTAATTAATTTATATGCAGGGTGAATCTTATCTAGTAGAACACATTTTATTATTTTCAATCTGGAATGAAATTGGTGCAAAATCACGGAGGAGGACAACAAGACATATTATCTCTGAACAGAGCCAGCTGAGATGGTAGGAAAGAGTAAAGAAGAGTCTGAATTCTCTAGGCAAATAAAAATTCATTAAAAGTTTTGCTCTTTTCTGGTGAAAAATGTTCACCGCTGATGACACAGCCGCTACATCACAACCGAACATATCCAGACAATGTTTCTGTTTCAGTGAGACAATATCAGAACAAAACATCCAGCTGAAACCATGGTGGAGTTTGCCCTACCATTTTTGTGGAGGGAAGGGCGGCTCAGTAAAGATGCTAACATCGAACTTCTGGATAAAAAACCCCTACCTTGTGCAGAGAAAAGTTCGGGGACAGCTTTGTTTTAACTCAATACGGAACTCCGTGTCATTGCACTGCTAAGATCCAGGCCTTCCTGAGACAACTTTCCGGACTTTTGGGACCTCAACATGTGATCGACCTCCTCTCCAAACGCAAAACCCTTGGGATACTTTATCTAGGCGCATCTGGATGAGAGTGTGTTTGATAATATTTACAGGAGTGTCCAGTCTCTAGAGGCTTCTATCAAGAAGGAGCGGATCAAGCTCCAGTCTGACAACATAGTCATGTTCTCGTATATAGGCAATTATTAGAACTGAGGGCTCACATATTGCATAAAAGCTGTACCCCGCACTGTTTTAAGATAACTTTTTTAGATAAATGTCCCCACAAAACCTTTTGTTTAAATTTTACTCCTGAAAAAATTAAAATATGTACCACCAGATAAGATCAACCCTGTAAATCAGCATTTTTACTAAAATTCCACTACGACAGCTCAAGAAAATAAAACGATTTTCTATAATTTGTGTGTCTACATAATATATATAATAAAAAAACGTGAAATTCCGCAAATACCCAAAAAAAGAAAAATCAACTTCCGATAGCTAATAATTAAATAAGAAGTATTATAGAAATTGCTGTCCTTGCCCATGAATTTATTAATTAATACATAATATCAAATTAGATTTCAAGGCTAACAACAAAATATATTTGACGATTTAATTATTATTATTATAATTAATTCATAATCTCAACTTGAATTTACCTACGAGTACATGTCGGGTGGAAAGCCAAACAAAATCATAGTTGGAATATTATTACTTATCGAATGCTTTATAATATGTATGTTGTACAATTGTTACATAAATATTATTTTAAAGAAAATTATCTTTAGTAAACTGCAGCTATTTCTCTATTCAATTCTTTCAACATTGAATGTTGCAAAAGCAGTAATCCTCTAAAGGAAACAAATGCAAGACTTACGGATCCATTTCAATCCAGGACTGGTCTGCAGCTGCCTTCATTGACTCCACATTTCTATGAGGTTCTCTACATGTGGACGAAATGAATAATCAAAAGGATAAGCATTTGGACTAAAGGTTGTAGGTCAAATTGATTTTGCCTAGGTTATTGATATTTTTAGCCACTGATGAGATGTTGACTGGGTGTGCAGGAGCTTATTCCTGCTGGAAGATTACAATGCCATTAGGGATTCCTTTTTTGAAATTATAAACAGTCTTCCTGGACACTCCAATTAGCTTTTAAATATCAGCTGGAGTCTTACCCATGCAAATAAAAATTGTTACCTAAATGTAATTTTTATTTTAATTAAAAAATAAATCATCTTTGGTCAATGTTAATATTTCATAGATATTTTGCAGAATTTTTAAAGTAAGTCATTTAAAGCATAACATTTTGAATTGTAAATATTAGTAGAGTTGTAAATCTTGAGTTTTGTTGTTGTTGTTGGGCAAACTGAGCAGTGTTTTTTATTTTTTGAAACGTTTATCAATAATTTTTTTATTCGTAATGAGAAATCATTGAAATACAATGCGTAACAAAGAGTGTGTGTGCTCACTTAATCGTTAATACAAAATGGCCAAACGCGACTGACTGTAAATAGTAATATTTTATTCCCCACGTAAGATTTTGCTTTTATCATCTCACAGATGACGTCACTTGATTATTTTCTATCATTTCCCCTCTTAATAAATGCAACTTTTTCTTCCCTATGTAGAATTTACCTTGTTATTCCAGTTAAAAATTACATTGTCTTCCTTTCGCCATTTGGTTAATAGCATTGGTGCACAACAATGACATTTTTTACCGTGCGGAATTTTGTTGTTGGCAATCTGAACAATATTTTTTTATTATCTAATTCTGCATTTATCATTATTATTAATTCTTGAGGAGATAATGTCTTCATGTAAAGTGTAACCACGAGTTTTTTGTACTCATGAATGACAAAGAGAAATGCCAAGGAATTGTTGGGGAGTTGTAGGTAGTGTTGTGGTATTTCTTATTTATTCGGTCCAGCCCAGTGAAGCCTTAGGACCGGTCATATCAGTCCTTGAACCTTAAGAATGTCGGTCCTTCGGACTGTCAGTTCTAGAAATGATTTTTTTAAAAAGGGCTATACTTTTATGACGTACAGAAAAAATAACAATTTTTGATCTCCTTCCCTCTGTCTGTGTTTGTCCAAAACTTGATACCCCCTCTGATTGGACGTCCTTAATTTTTAGACCCCCCACCCTCGAATATATTTGTTATTTAAATATACTAGCTATCTAGGGCGATAGCAAAATTATATTTGGGGAGGGACATCATTTTTTGAATTTTTTGGAAAAAAAATAAAATTATAAAATTTTGTATCTCCATTTTCTCTTAAAAAAAATTCTACCAAGCGAAATTTTTTGTAGTATAAGAGAGAGATCCTTCGCTTGGGGGAGTTGAAAAGGTTCCGTTGATCACTGAAACAGTGATCAGTTCTAAATTCACTGTACTCAAAATATTCCATACTCCTTCCTCCCATCATCCTAAAAAATCTTTAAATCAGTACTCCCCACCCTCAACTGGGCTGAACTGCACCAGACCGATACTGAACTGAACTGGAACAAACGACTGAAGACCAGACCGATACTGAGGCTGGTCTCAATAAAGACTGACACACCTCTGGTTACTGGTATAAGTCCTTATTGGACTTGGAATATAATTTAGGATTGGCAAGGGTGTAATTCCTGTTTATGTCTTTGCTAGATAGTGAGTCGAATTTGTACTTCTTTCCTTTCTCTCATAGCTGTTTGTTGTAGTTATTCTAATGAAATGTCAAGACAGCTAACCTTCTCTCCTTCAAATATTTTGGGCTAGCATGCTATTTCTCGTTTTCTTTTTTTAGCATACATAAAATGCTTACGTTTGGCAACTCTATCTATGAGTGTGTAAATATTTAGTTTGCACCTGGTATTTGACATGACGTTCTTCAAGAGTAACATGGAAGTAAAAGATTGATAATAGTTCATACATTGAATGAAGTTTCTCACATAAAGTATACCCGTACATACATATTTACATATGTATGTAAAATAGATATTTGCTTTTTATAATATCAGTGAGTGTAGCTGATATTTAAAAGGGTGTGACGACCAATCAAAATAGTTATACAAACTACATACATATACTGAAATAAATAATGATTATTTCCTATGAAAAAACATAACATTTGAGAGCATCCATCATGGGTGTTGCTCCTCTTGGAGTAGCTCCTTGTCTATATAACATTGGTACATCTGTCTGTGTGTATATCTAGAGACGGACCTTGTGTACTAATTATGATTATAAGGAAAAGAGGCGTTAATTTTGTGATGTACGTATATTGTAAATGTTGTTCCTCAAAAAAGAAGATGAATTGTTTTTTTTATTATTGTAATCATTTTCTTGTTCTGGTTCCTTCAAAGTGTTTTTGACTGTTGGATGGAAGGGCTATTCAACCTGCTGAGACATGACTGTAAAGTATAAAAGGTACCAAAGTTATTCAACAAAATGTGGAAACGACACTATTAGTTTAAGGATATTTCTTTCTGAACGTGAAAACTTCTTTCCTACGCAAGATGTCACTTTTGAGATACCACAGATTACATTAAGGCAGATTACCACAATTATCATGCGTGTAGACGTATATTATAATTTTCTATCCTCTCCTTGTCAAAATAAATAGGTTTTGTGATTAAAAATGCGCCTTATTTGTAGGACTTCAAAAATTTATTTTATCATTAAACTACCTGTTTTGATAAGGAGAGTTGTTGTGGCTTGAATATTATATTATGCAAGATGAAATCCCGTAGATTAAAAAATAATTCCTAATTGTACAATGAAAAAAACCCCATAGATGCTTAGATTTTTTAATTTAAAATTGAACTAAAACGGTTTCTTACCATAAAAAGGTCATTAAGGCCATGGTTATTTCATTTTTTAGCTTTCATTCAATGTGAATTCATCGTAGTTGCACAATTTGATATTTATCAGTTTAATAATTAGGTTGTGATACGCTAGAAAAGTTAAGGAGGAATGATGAGTTAAATTTAAATCAACTTCAAATTACGTTATTAGGGACTTATAAACATATTTTTTTTTCGAAATAGTTACAAAATATCTCAAATTGAAAATTCATTAATCTCAGTTTATTCTTTCTACAAAAATGCTTTAATTGGAAGTACATTTACAGTTTTTAAGCAAATAATCATTTTTTTCTTTGAAATTTTTTCTAAGCTTTAGGTCCGTTAAGCTTACTCTAAATATTTTTCAAATCTGTTCAAACTTTTGTTAATTTTTTTTTTTTTTTGTAGAAATAAGAATAATTTTGTAACCTAAGCCATTTGCTTTTCCGAAAATAGTGAAATAGTGGCCCTATTATATACGTATGATAGAGGAAATAGCCTATCTTAACTTTAACATTTTCTCTCGTGTCGTATGCAATTTTTTATTACTTTTATTAAATTGGATGTCATGGAGGTTGTCTAGTTAATTATAAATAAATCCATGGCACCCTCAGAACCCCTGACTGACAAACAATATTATGGTAGCCAACTAAATTTTGGAATAATTGGTCGCGTATTCATGATTTCGCCCCATGATTTATAGTTTTGACCGGAACCAATTCAAAAGTTGGGATGATCAATTTAATAAATATGACATATATATATTGATGACACGCAACTTTTCATTGTTATTCTCTTTCAAACAATAGAGGGGTGGGAGGAATGCTTCGTTTGGAACAAGGGATTCATTCTCATAATAATTTGGTATTTTCTTCAAGTTTTTAGTCTCTAATCTGGTGTTATATTACGATATCAAATTTTTTGTAACAGTTACAATATTGTTAATTTTGTCAGCTATAAAAATATAACTAAAAAAAGGACAATTCACATCCAATTATTACCCCTGGTTGTTTGTCATGGGGAGGGTTAATGAATTTAAAGATTAAGTAATTGGCCAGAGTATTTTTTGATACTGCTAGTACCAGTTTTAATCACAATTTAGTATATGACTGTTTTAAAAATTGTTCCACAACAGTACCGGTATACCAAACCCTTTGTACTTTGTACATTACAGGATCAAATAATGTTTTAAAAATCATTAAAATTAACTTTAACATTTGATAGATCTGTTAGAATACTCCTGTGTATTTCACAAATATAAACTGATCATGAGGGATCGAAATATTGTAATTAAGTTGAGTTAAGTAAGAAAGCTGACTTCTAAAAGGTCATTTGAAAATTAAAAAATGTCATGCATTTTATTTTATAATAAAATGAAAAAGTTTAATAAAAATCTGTTTTAAATAAAGAAAAGGATTCATACATAGGTCGTTGTCTTTGACCCATTTCACACTTAAATTATAGTTATTGTTCCTTGAAGGTATTGGATATTTTCTCAAGTCGTACGGAATGTAAAAAGCTTGAGAAGTACTGCAATCTTTATATATCTACAATATAAACAAAATTTATATTTAAAAAAGGAAAAAATATCATTTTACTCTATGTCTATGAACGTCATAAAAAAGTAAGAACAATATTCAACTCCAAAATTTGGATTTATTAGGTCTAATTGAATAAAAAAAAAACACTGCTTATGTGTTACATAAAAGTCTAAAATTGATTTTGAATACTTATTTTGGTGATTTGATGAAGGCACCATTTGTCCTTTAATAGTTTAAAAATATCTATAATACCATTATTATTGATAATTTTCTAACCATCGTCACATTAGAGTCCAGAATAGCTTAATCAATAACTATCTCTAATAAAAATCGAAGAACATTACCTTCATAATTTTACATTATTTTAGAAGGAAAAAGTTATAACTTCTTACGTTTGTTCCTTAGATATTAAATTATATATATTTTTGTCAGATATTTTGTCAATTAGTAATAAATAAAAAAAGCAGTTACTGGACAATTTATTAGACACACCTTCTCTTTCCGTTATAACGTATGATTGAAGTCATATATCAGAATGTGTTACAACACATATCATAACATTTTTTTGTAGGAAAAAAAAAAGATCTGATGTAAGGAAAATTTCAATTTAAAATATTCCAGCTATTAAAGCTATGACAGACTTGCTACAATAATAATTCATTTCTTGTCTGTCAGCCATAGCTTTAAGCTATATAGTTCCAAATAAAATTTTTAATGACCTGTTATTTTATTGTAATAATACATATCCTTTTCCGCTTCTTTCTTCACCAACTCAATTATATTTATGTGGGATTAAATATCAACCAATTTCCAGTCTAGAGCAATACCCTACAATTTGTATTACTTTACTTAAGTAAAAAATGTGTAAAGCATTTGCTTAAAATTTATAATTCATTTTATTACTAAAACAAAATTAGAAATAAACCAGGTACAGGAGTCCGGAGACAATTGGAACAGGCTCTTTCTCTAGAAAATCCCTAAATATACATAACAATATAATACAAATTATTGTGGCAAAAATCAAACATTTTGTCAATAATAACTGATTTTGAGAGATAAAAGTAAATTTTTGAGGGAGCAATATATTATCTATAATAATCTAATAAGTTATCATAAGAATTACGACGTTTTAGTTATCACTTACAATAACTTTATTAAAGTACAACACACAATTTTTGAGTACATTCATTACAAAGGGGTCAGATACAACATGTGTTGATGGTTCTATCCTGTTTTTTATTCTTTTTATATATTCACACATTACAGGAAACCAGTTGGTCAAAGCCGAGCTCTGAATAAGGATGTGAGAGATAAGTTATCAAATCTATAATACTGATCAGTGATTATTATATAAATCTTGATATGCTATATTGAAAGTTAAAAATTTATTCCTAAGAAAGTATTATTTCGTCTAATTTTACGGATTTTTTTGGTTTGCTACTTTTATGCTCTCAAAATATGTTAAATAGCATAGATTTTAAAATTAGAGAGTAATTGCTTCCAAACAAATGGGATTTAACTAACAAAATATAAAAATATCCTATTATAAATATTTTTAGTGAAATACACTAATTTGCTAAAGGACATTAAATATGCAAAATATTGAAGAACTTCCAAAGTATTGACTAAGTATATCCTATTTGAAGGAATTGGCAAACTATAATTGTGTATTGAGTAGATCTGACAAAAAGGCTCTATTTATATTTTATTCGATTGAATGATACAATGATCCAGAGCCCAGCAATTAGGACTTGTGTTTATGCATAATATATAGTTATGTTTCTCTCTCGAGATTCCGAGATGTCTCAGGGTTTTGAATTTACCGTAAATTCCCAGAAAATTTTGCATTAATTGTTCTAATGTTGCGTGGGTTGTTATTTAGGGCAAGGCTGGGCTTTGTTTTTTAAAATTATACAGCCTCCAGCTCCACCAAAAATGAGATCGTTTATCACATACTAATTAAGTTTTTAATTGGGCTACATAAATCAAAAAAGTATTTTCTGGGAAGTGGGAAGCCTCAATAGATTCTTAAGTATTAGTAATTCGACTCTGTCTGATATCATTTTTTTTTACTCGATTTGGTCAGAAATTATTTTTTCTGGACTACTTTTAAATGATATTTGGATCGAGTCATCTGTATCAGGTAGTGCACCAAAATTTAACCGTCATCAAATAATAATTACTTAGATCAACCATCTTTGTTATTTCGGCTATTCTTATGAAAAAAGTGTCTAGAAAACATTTGGAACGGCATGAAAATATATAACGGCACTCCCACAACAAACCAATTGAGTAATGCGTTATAGCTCAACTGGATTAATCACAAGTGACGTCATCAACAATTTTAAATTAGACGGATTGATTGTTTGGGACCGCTTCAGACTTTAAAGGTGCAAAATCTGAATTAGTTTGGTTCAACAAACTTTATATTGGTATTAGACCGATCTAGGATTTCCTTACCGAAACCCAATACTAATAGATTATTCTATAATTATAGCGTTGTTATAAAAGCGGCAGAAAAGTTGTTACAGATTTGAATTTCATCAACTAAATAATTTAAACATGTTGATACAAGAGTTCAATAGAATGTTATTGTGACTAGGTAAGTCTATAATTACTATGAGAACTGCATGGATATATGTATATAATTAAAAGCCTATCAATCATGGTATAAAGTACCTATGGTGATACGAATTAAATTACTCAATGTACTATTGTTGTCACAATATCAGCATTTTCGTACTAATTACGGTATCAATATATGTCAGTATCGATACTCTTCCGACTAAAAATATAGAAAAAATGTCGTTAATGGCAATTAACATGTAATTACACAAGGCTTTAAATAAACACTTGTCCGACCTTCCGGGACAGGCGAACTGCCCTGTCGGACAGGTTAATACAGTTTCTACAAATTTTAACAAATTTGTATCGACAGTGATTATTTCTTGCTTATAAATCTCACACATGAATAAAACTGCAACTTTTCAAACAGTAGGAGAGGTTAGGATAAAAATAAATGTCAAGCACGGATATACAGGGACATCCACAGATTTATGTTTAGGGAAGAAGCTAGCTTAGAAATTGGATGACGTTAATAAGCAAGGAAAATTTTATTCAGGTATTTTTATAAAGAATTTTTTTTTGTGGTAAAAACAACTAACCTTTTTTTCCACTCTCAGCCAAAAGGGAAACGAAAAATTTAAAAAAACTTATAGCTGCTAGTCTTCTTTATTTTTTTTCTGTTACCAACTACATATTAATGCTTATCTAGAAATTAGTTAATATTTAACATATGATGGTGATCTGAATAGCGTATAATGGTGTATTCAAGTTTCATCCACAGTAATTAGTTGGTGCCAAAACTCGGATTTATTAGACCTAACTGCATTAACTATTCGATACTTGATTTTCTTTTAATTTTCACAAAAACGCACGAGTCAACTCACTCGAACGACTATTGTATAACAACTGCAAGTCCAAAATGGCTTAATCTTTGGTGAGTAACTGTCAACAGATGCTGAATATTTTTACGAGTGGACCATCTTCATGTTGAGGTCAGAAATTTTTCAGACCACCCTCGTATTATATAGGTACATTGAAGTAATACTTTTGAAATGACACGAATTCTAATTGAAGGTCATTGGTTGATATACATTAATATCAAATTTAATCCTCTGTTATACTTTTTGAGTTTATAACACGTAGAGTCAGCTGCTTTAAATTATACAAAAGTCAGCTTTTGAAAATTAATGAAAACAGCTAAAAGGAAAATACACTACCTCTTTCTTTATTTCAAAAAGTGAGCTGTAGAAGAGGAAAGGTCAGAAATTTAAGGGGGTAGAAAAGGCCGTAATAGAATTTCACTTACCGGTTCTTTTTCTTCCTTTAGTTTAGTATCGTTTTAAATGTGTCAGTACCGAACAACATTAACAATTATTTAGCTTGACATTTAACCAAGGTACAAATTATTGAAACAATACATATTGAGGTTCATTAATAAATTGGCATATCTCCTATACATGTTTGTTTTTTGCAAAAAAAAAATATTTGGGCAAAATTGCACGTAGTTATAAATTAATATTACGTGAGTATATCCTCATGTTATTTTTTTCTTCTTTTGAAGATACATATGTAAGTATTAATACTTATATGGTATAAAGGTTTTTAATGAGTTAATGATTTATTTTTATGGGATAAATATCCAAAAGTATTATTTATAATTTTATTGTGCAATGCTGTAAAGATAGCATAAGGTCGAGAGTATATACCTTATTGACTTGGAGATGAGGGTAGGAAAGATTTTAGCAGAGTAACAGGGAGCATATTTCCAAATCTTGCAAGGAAACCATATGGTAAATAATTTAATTTATTTACTGGGAAATTTGTATTTGTATAAAAAGTTAAAAAACATTGGTCAACTCGTGGTTTAAGTATATGGATTATACTTTCTAAATCAGTTGAGCTCGTTAAAATGAAAAAAACAAAAAACACATATGCATATGTATACATTTTCACTTCTCTGTGTTGTTCTTCCATAATCATTGATAGCATTTGTATTTTATTAATAATATACATGTATGATGTACCTATCACTTAGGTTTTTTCATTTCCCAGACTGTCTTTTTTCTAATTTCAGGAAACAATTTCAATAAATACTGTAAAACTGACACATTTATTTTTATATCTAAAAAAAAGAAATAATAACTATTAAAATAAGTCGCAGAGCAATGGTAAATTTTTTTGCAACACAAGTTGGAAACAAGAATGCTTTTTCCGCTAGGAGTGCTGTAAGTGCCATTGATTAATTTTTATCTAACGACACAGAGTAAAGTCATCTGCGAGGATATACCAGAAGTGACATAAAGAAAAAATTTTCTCTTCACCAAAGAAATATCCTCAAGCTGAATGCACGTTTCGCCGATTTGTTTTATAGATTTGGTTTTATCCATAACTCATGAGAGATTCCAAATTAATTCCTATTTAGAAGGTAAAGTTATACCAACTAAATATTCATCTGTTGGTTTGTTATAACATAAGTGATTCAATGGGCATAGTTTTTAATTACAATCAGTATATAGAGGCGTAAATCAATTATAATATATTAGTACACAACTAAGGATTGTATGTATGTATGTTTTGATGAAAGATACAACAGACAGGAAACATAAAACTATGTCTTGAGGCATATATAGAAGTTGCTAATTCAATGAGATGTGGTTTTCATGAAATGAATGAGAACAAAAAAAAAAAAAAAAAAAAAACATACGAGGTGTGTGACCATAAAAAAACTCAATTTTATTAACAGGCGTTACATGAATTTAGTAGAATCTACTATTGTGTCGCTCATGTCCAGTATAGGACTAGTCATTAAATATAACTGAATGATATTAAAACATTAAAACAAAGTAGCAAAACGAATACCACTTGATGAATGTTTGTATAAGGTTGTGGTCGTAGCGACACTTTATTTGTCCGCTAAGGAGGACGAGTATTCATGGATATTACTGCATAACTAACTATACAACCTCTAGTAATTCATCCTTTCAAATGAATTAACAATGCACATTCTACAACGAGATAAAGAGATCAATACGGTAAAAAATAAAATGACAAAAAATAATAAAGTGACGTCATTTATTCATAAAAAGCGACACCTTGCGTAAGAAAAAAGATATCATTACGACCAAGTATCTCCTCAAGCTAACAGGCTCGGTTCATTACTTTTTTAATGCATTAAATAATATTTACTCATAATAAGAAGAAAAAAACAAAATACTCATGACATCAAAAGAGATTTAGTTTTATATTTTATAAACTCTAAAAAGTGGAATTGAACCGAGGAATAAACTGGAATACAGTTTTTAGTCCAAGATAAGACCAGACAATACATTAATTGTATCTGATAATGTTAGGTGCACTAAGTTGTAGTGTTGTTTGTTATATCGGTGCTACCTAGTGTTGTATCCGTCTTGGTTTAGGACTGAAAACTGCAGTCCTTCCCTTTCAGTCTTGGTCTGGTCCAGTACAGTCCTAAAAACTTAATAAGAATATGTTCTTTATGACTTCACTCAGCTATATTTATTCTTTGTTTAATCAGTTGTAGTAGTGAAAGTAATAAAAACCGGTCCCAAAGACCGATAGGATTGGTCCGAAGAATGGAACGAATGAATAAGGACCGATGCAACACTAGTATTACCTATAGTGATGCTGGAGTACTGACGCATTTAAAACAGTACCATACTAAACTAGTGATATTGTACCATAAATATATTGGATGGGCAATGACGTAGCCTACCCAATTTTCAGACCCCCACAGAAAAAAAAATCTTTATAAATGAAAGCAAAATTGAAAGTTATCTTTTTATAAAGTATACGTTATCTAAGCTTTTTCTTCAACTACTCCAAAAAACATAATTTGACCGCCATCTACGAATGTACGTGAATTTTCTTTAGCAATGACAATGAACGATATGGGGTCATTTCAACTTATCTGTAACTCAATCCATCTTCGAGTATTGAGACCATAGAGAGGAAGAAAATTATCAAGCTAATATATAGTATTTAATTTATTTTATAGTTTAACTACATAAAGTTAAAGTTCTTATATATTTTTTTTTTTTCAAAACTGTATAGTAGAAAAGCTTTGAAATTGGGAGTAATGGTGGGATTTCTAAAAATTAAAATTTATTATTAAAAAAAAAAAGGTTTCATTGAACATATCCTTTTAAAGGCTATTTTCTCTTCATTTGAGCTATTTTTAACTGATTTTTGTCATTTAAATTATAATCCTATATATATATTTTTTTTTGTTGAAAGTAATTATCCATTACGACCAGTTTTGAAGTATATTCTCTTATAATGAATCCTGCAAAAATAAACATTTTTTAGGGGATACAATTTATTAAACTTATTACACTTAATGGAATTAAATTCTAGATACATATATATATTAATCAGGATATTAATAACATTGTTACCTGACTGATATCTCTGAACCTTTCCATAAAAAAAGAAACAGAGAAAAAGGGATAAAAATCAGTTATTTGTGCCAATTCTTCATAATTGTAGAATTATTATTCTATAGTATTGAAATTTTTTCACAGATGCTTAAGAAGAGCTAATTTAAATTCACTCAATTTTTGTTTTGAAGGTGAATTGTATCTCTCAACTTTTTCATAAAAAAAGACAAAAAAAATAAGTTACAAATCAGTTGATAGTTTTCCAATTTTTTACAACTGCAAAATTATTATTCAATAATTGTTGAGAATAGTTCACAAATGATCAACAAAAGCTAATTGTAATTCAACCAATCGTTACTTTTAATTTACTTCTGAGATGAGAAAAAGTCGTTTTCAAAGCAATTTATGCCCTTTTATGTAATAGTTATCTGGAAACACCACCAATCTACTATTAATGAGTACAAAAATTGACAATTGATGTAAAAAGTAGGAGTGATAATTTTTCATGTGAATGGGATAACGCCGATGATGAAAACAAACCAGACATAAAAATTTCTAAGATTCTTAATATATATTATATATTGAAAACATTTAACGAAATTAAATTCATAATTACATAATTTACCTTCAATCATACCTAGTCATTATTATTTCTTTACTTATTAATGCACCGACCTATGATGGTAAAAAAATATAATAAAATATTAATTCTTAAGAAATCAAAGTTGGAAGTACCTAGTAGGCAAGTCTCAACCTTGATCATTCCATTTTTCTGTTGTTTTTATACTTATTTGATAATTGAATAATTATGAACCGTAAGAAAAAACATTAAATTTTGATTAAAAATCTCTGCATGCCATAATTATAAAATGTGACCAGATTATTATAGGAACCCAATAATCATAAAACATGAATTAATTTATTATAGGATTAATAAATTAACCGGAAGTGCAATGGATGTCTAATGATCTTTTAATTTAATGTCTCTATGAATTATAATCGTTTCTTGAAAATGTTAAATGTTATATTGTATTTAACTTCTATATAGGGTATTTAGTAAGTAATAGTAATCCTTTTGAATTGCCTTAAGTAAAATAGGTCTCTAATTGGAGGAAAATGTTGAAAAAAGATCCGAAAATATATTATTCAATTTACATCCTTATATTTTAGGCAGTGTTGTGTGGTATAACAATACAATGGTGATAGCGGAAGTGGTGTCACTAGCCCCTTTTTGAATGGCTGAAGCCTCCTCCTTCTCCCCCCTCTCCGAAAAAAAAGGTAGTAAAGCCACCATTTAAAAAAAAAAAATGAGCTGACAAGCTTCGGCCTTAACAATGACAACACCTTTTTTTCGTTAAAATTGTTTAAAAAAAAATCAAAACACGAAATTGTGTTAGATCCATTGTTTTTGAAATAACAAAAGTAGCGTCGCACTTAGCACCATAATTTACAAAACTAAAGAATAAATTCTCATGAAATTTTGAAAACTAACTGTCTTATGAAGATTGGTACAAACTGAAATTGAGGAAAATAAAAGAAATATCGCAATTTACGTGTGAAGCCCGGGACTTTTTTTGCAATGATGAAAGATAGCCATGCCCCAGGTTACTGGTATACTAACACATTTAAAACGAAACTTTATTAAATCGATATTGGAGGTGGTTATTGTAGATCCAATACAAATGCCAATCATCCCCCCCAAAAAAAAAAGTCCCGCAGAAGCCCCTGTTAGTTAGTTTAAAGACATTTTTGTTTATTTTCAATTGGAAAAGTATCAAAGTCTACAGAAATACAAATATCTATTTTGGTACGGAAACCGCTACGAATACATTGATATTTTGAAATTACTAATATGCAGTATTATAGACTTTAAATACATCAATGACTACTAAGATTATTGTATTCTATATATTTATGTTAATTGAACATTATGGTTTCAAAATTTGAATTTTATTTGAAAATTTAAAAGAGCGGAAAATATCGTCTAAAAATTGTAAATTTTGCATCAAAAATTATTTTTTTAGAGTTTTATATGGGCGGTAAAATTATTGCAGAAATAATTTCTTATCGGAAATAATCTCACTTTATTTTGATGGAAAATTTGTAAATGCAATAGACAAGTTACAAGCATTGGATTCAAGTATTACTCTAATTCGAAAAAAACTCTACTTAAATAACTTTTTTGACAATTACTCTATTTCTTTTTGGAAAATTCGATTTTTTTAACTTTCATACTCAAAACTAGAAAAATTTGCATAATGTCATTAGTGATATATCTAGTATCCCTTATAAGAACAGTATTTTTTTTGTGGATTTTTATGGACAACACGCTCGGGAGTTATTCTCTTGAAATTGATGTGTGTACGTTCGCGCCACGGTGATTCATAGAGAAAGAAATATACTTTATGTTCATGGATTTCACCAAAAGGTTCCTAGGTTAGATGGAGTAAGTGTAATACTATATTGTTTACTTATACTTAATCAGTGCAACTCTATCGAACCAATTAAAATAACATGAAAAAAAAAATATTCAAAACTAGAAACATTTGGCTAATGATTAGTGATATATCTAATATCCCTTATAAGAACAGTAAAAAAATTAAATTAAAGGAATCGTGTAATGAATGTCTCCAAAATTTAAAATAATGACTTTATTTATTAATTATTATTCTGACGACATAAAATAAATAGATCAACCCCAATAAATATTTTAATTCATTCAAATATTCATTACTCGATTGTTTTAATTCAACTCCCCTGGCGTTCCATAAATATGATATTCTACAAAATTGGCTTTAGTTTGACCAACTTAGGGCAAAAAAAAAGATTCTAAAAAACAATGTACATAGGTTCTATGAATAGTACACTTCTTTGATCAATCATTCCAATGATTACGAATCATTGAAATGTCTGGCTCATTATTTTTAATTATTTTGTAATTAGTTATTAGGTTCGAAGTACTTAAAAAATATACATTTTTAAATTATAAGATGAGATTTAAAAAAAATGTTGTTGTTAAAAGGATATTAAGCTCAACTTTTTGAAGTAATTAAATCTTATACTAATTACACTATTTTTCATCAAATAATTATACACTTTTTCTCTTTTTAAAAATCATCTAAATACTAATTCATCCATTTCAACAAATTGTTAGATTTATGTACATATATTCTTGCATATGTGTATATACAGAGTCTTAATTGAGACAGCTCTAATTATCCCCAAATAACCCTCCTTAATTATACTTAAAGATGGTTCTTTTTATCTCCATTTTGGAAAGGATAACCAGAGAGAAAATTAATGACTTAAGGAGGAAGGAGGGTAAAAAATACAAGACGGAAGAACACAAACTGATTTTTTATATTGTTTTTTTTTTTTAAACAGTTCATTAGACCGGACGGCTGGATACCTTTACTACTGATTAAAAATTATCTCTGATTCTATATATGTACCTATATATATTGTATAAGTATAGGTGTATACGACCTCCTCTTACATGTTATCTTATTAGCTCCCTGCTGTAAAAACAGTAGAAAGAAAAAATTACAAGTGAAGTTTTATTCATTTTAATTCAAAAATGAAAGAAAATAACATAATATGTGGAGTTTCATAGCATTTTTGTACGTTACTTATGGATGTGTCTACGTAGATTCGAGAAGGAAGCAACTAACAGTAGCACCATAAATATTTGTATTCCATTTCATTCAGTCAAGGATTTTCAAACAATGCTTCATACTAAAGAAACTCTAAGGAAAGGGACGACAAAATAATTGAACTTAAAACATTTAACCCAATATGATCACTTTTTATACGTAATCTTCACTAATGTTGTATCGGTCCTTATTTAGGACCGAGGACCGGTGTCCATTCCAGTCCCTCTAGTCGGTCTAGTAAAATAGATCCCTCGTGACGTCATTCAGAGAAGTTTTCTGTTTTTTATTTATTCTGTTATAATTTATATAACTAAGTAAAAATAAATTATCTTGATATGATTTTGCATTATAATGAAAAAGGGAATATTTTTTACAAGATATGTGCAATGCTGTTAATATATCTTATTTGACTAAATCAGCTATAGAAATTTATAGGGAAAAGTCCAAGGAACGATAGTTAAGGACTGGTCCCAAGGTTTGCCAACCCTACAATTGGACTGAATCGAATAATTATTGACCGTCACGACACTAATTTTTATCCAATAATTTAATTATAATTACTAGAAATTGAACTTTTGTAAAGCGCAAGGGAAGTAAAACAATAATTCCTTTTCGATTGGTTGCTTTGCTTGCGCTGTTGTTGGATATTTAATTTCAGCTGTTTATATATATACTTGAAAATATTACAGTATTACAAAAGGCAACATAAATAAATTATAATTCTCCCAGCAACATAAATGAATAATAATTCTCCCACCAACAGCTGACATGATGTAACATGATAACAGAACATCCCCTTGATCTCTTCTGGTGATCCCCAAGCCAACGGTTGAACCGACTGTTGTAAACCTGGTCCACGGTGAAAATCTTCTCGTCAGAGAAAATGTTTACTGTTGATCCATTTGCTTTGATCCATGCACGAAATTTATTGCACCTCTGCAGTTTCTTTCCGTCAACAGGTGGCGTGGGGTCCTTGTGTAAGAGACAAGCCCCAAGTCCTCCTTCACATCCCTCTTGATTGTTCCCTCGTCCACGTTAAACTCGTTAAAGAGGCGATTCATGGATTTTGTTGTGTCTTCCTTGATCTTCTTCTTCAGGTCCCCCAGACACTTAGAATCCTATTTCAAGTTCTGTCCCTCACTTCCTTCTTTCCTCGAGAGGTATTTTTAATCCTTTTTCATCATAACAACCTTGAAAATGGACCTGGAGCACTTCACAATGTCCATAATCTCTACTACCTCAATTTTGGCATACAAAAGGTCTGAGATCCTCTGCCTTTTTGCTTCTTTCTCACTCATGATGAAATATTTGAGAAATATATCATTGTTTACTTATGTCGAAAGGACAGAGATTCGGAATATGTAGTAAAAAATCACAAAAACCTCTCTATTTTAATGACATAATTAGCATTTATTAGCAGTCCACGTTTTGCTTCCAAACACTGTACTTATAAGGATGTTTTTGGTGTTATCACACATGAAATCCAACATGATGGAACATATCACTCTGGAATTTAGCAAGTAGACGTATAAAATAACCAAGTATGTTCCTAGAGTATTTTTTTGCCTCCTGAGGTCATTAAGAGGTTTTTTTCGACGGAAATAAAACCTCATTTTCCTTATCTCTTTTTCATCCTTCTTCGTTTGTTCCTTCATTAGGAGATAGCTTGAACTACGAATGCAAAATCAAAAGTCTTGTCCTCACTTTTTCTCATAGACGTGCAAATAAAGATATGACTACACTACACCGAATTTTAAGCAAAAAGATTAACCCAAACCAGGATACTAAATAAAGACTATCTGCTCCACAAAACGAGACTCTCCACTCAAAATACCATCTACCTAACAAAAACCAAAAATTGACATTTTTAAGCATAGTTTCTATTGCAGATCTATTATTCTTTGGAAGACAAAACCTTTTTGCTTTCGCCAGGGAAGTGAAACTGACCTCCAGCAATTTTTAGTAAATTCTTTTTTTGTGTGACACTTGATTTTGTTTTTTCCTCTGCACTGTCACGTGTTTTATTTTTTGTCTTTTATATTTAATATTTCTATTATAAATGCATCACTATTATTAAGAACGATAATTTTTATATTTTATAGAATAACGCCCTTTATAGGATTTTTTTAACCCAGCTGGTCGAAATACATATATAAAATAAACTTAATTATAAGTAATTGTATAATGTTGTTGATATGTTTTGGGACTAAGCCCCCCTCCAAATGATGAATCCTAGCAACACCCTTGGTTGGCAGGGATAAGTCCGGGAAATACTTGTACACGTGAATATTACCGTAAAAAAACCCAAATTAATTACTAAAAGCAGATGCACTGTGGGTAGTAACTCGTGAACATGTAAATTTAAAGAAAAAAAGGTATTTAGTTGCATAATTTAGTAATGACAACACTTCGACACAACTTATCACTGTTATTGTCTTTCAAAAAGTGAGAAGCAAATACATTTTTTACTAAGTCAGTGGAATATATGCATTGTTCTCTACTTCTAAGAGTTATTTGTAATTAAGGTCATATAGCTGGAAAATGCTGGTTCTAGTCGAGTCGAAGTTCAATAACCCCCGTTTACTCGGTTCAAAATAAAACTGCAGATAGCCGTCCCGAGTAGTTGGTAATTGAAGTGACAGATGTAGTAATTAAATAAAACGTACTGAGATTTAGAAATTATAACATGTACAACATGTTATACAAGTTACAATTTGCAGACAACCTATGAAATAGTCAATAAGTTAAAGGTATAATTTCAAATGGTAAGTTCTTACTTACAACGATTAAATAATTTAAAAAAGTTGTAAGAACGGTCTTTAATAATAAATAAATAAATACTTTTTTGTTTGATGATAAGTACCTTATTACGTAGTCACGCTAGCTGTTGTTACTTTATTGTATTATTTATACAAGGAGACGAATGGTCCAAGAGGAAGGTCATATTTACATCTATATCTGGAAGTTGAAAGTAGTAGTCTCTAAACAATATATAAACATATAATTCATCAACTTTTAAGAAGAATGAAATGAAAAAAACTCATTTCATTATAGAGTCATTGTGAGTTTAATAATGAGTTATTAAGACACATCTTTGTACTTAGTATTAAAAAAGAAGAAGGGAGGTGTAAATCTATCTTTACACAGAGCTATCGTTTTACTTGTAGGTATAAACAAGGTTGTGCCCAGTTCAGGCTCATTTAAAAAATTGTGAAGAAACACTTGATATGGTTGACTTATTTGGCTAACTACGTGATGATTTTGGCCCTTTTTTTCGTTTCTCTTTGGAGGAAAGGTTGCATGATACAACAAAGGTAACAACGTGTTTCATTTTACATTAAAATATGTAGATAGAATATTAAAAAATTATACATAGACCAAAAAATACAACAAAAGAAAAAAAACACAAGAACCGAGACCGATGAGCTTTTTCGGTTCCGATTCTAGCGTTTCAAGAACCAGAACTACTTGAACTGCTAAACTGATAGGGGACAACCTAAGGTACTAGTGTTGAGACTCAGTCCAGATCGATTTTTTTTTCGTTTCGGTCTTCTTCTTTTTTTTTGAAGACCAAACTGAAGTGAAATTTATATCGGGGACGAATATTTTTTTTCTATCATACACACAAAAAAAATATTTCTTTTCTAAAAAAATGAGGTAATTATATTAAATTTCCTTTATAAAAAACCGTCATTTTTCTGACACGGATCAAGATCGATTTTTTCCTAGGCCCATTTTTACTAAGAGACCGGTACAAACCGAGATACAAAATACAATGGCGAGAGATGCTTGCATGCTTGAGTAACTTTTTGTCTTACTGATATATTTTTGTCCACGTTAGATGTCGCTTTTTGTCATGCCACCACATGGAATGCACAATCTTTTGTTTCCTGCGCTTTTGTTCTTCGGCAGGGGCACTGGGAACCAATTCAAAAGTGGGGAGAGAGATAGTTTTATGAAAATGACGTCATATATTAATGACAACATTATCACGTAAATTTTCAGGGTTATTGCCTTTCAAAAAATGGAGTGGTTAGTAGTCCCTTGGGCCCTTGTTCTAGGGTCCTATAGCTCATGAGTAGTTTTGATATTTTTGTAATTAAAAAACAACGTTTAAAAATTAGAAAGAGGAAAAACTGTTGTTGCGGATGCCATTTCTTCTTCTTTTTTAATAGGCCATCATGTTGTTAACTTTTCCCTCTTAAAAACAAAATAAATATTTATGCACTTAAATTTAATTATTATATTTTCCCAACACTAATATTGCGGTGTTAACTTCTCCCTCTGAAGTAAGTATCCTCGCAATCTTTGATTTAAAGTATATAATAAGATAAATATATATGAATTTAAATATAACAACAATATTTTTCCTGCACTTATGCTATTTTAAATGTAGAAAGTCCTCCTCTTTTTAGTATTTATTCATGTTCTCCCGGTATTTTAATAAAAATTACTCATATATAATTATTCTGTGGCACGTATAAAGTTCCAATATCCCAGCCTATATATCTCATAAAAGCATAATAACCACAATATAATCAATAGTAGATCAAAAATAAATGATAGCTGTTCATTAGAATGATCCATGTTGTAAATAAATAATGCATTTTAAGATTCTGAGTTGTAGAATTTGCTTAGAGAAGTTGAAACTCGTATAGACATCTCAGCTTGTACAGAACATATATATATAAGAAGGGATCAACAAGAAATTGTATTCTTGTCCTTTTGGAAACAGAGCATAAGTATATTATAATTTATAAGACAATGTATCGTTAATTTATCAAAAAGAATACACTATGAAATAACTATATGTCAAGAAGGAATGTGTGTAAAAAAACAAAACAATTAAGTATATCAATTAGAAAAGTTTGCTCTTTCCTTATTCTTGTTCATTATTTTATAAGTGTCCATCTAAAAGAAGAATTCTCGCCTAATTTTGGTGCAAATTGATTTAAAAATGCTTATAGTTAAAAGATATAAATTTAAATATAAGCTATTTTAAATGTAGAAGGTTCCCTTCTTTAGAGCGGATATTCCTTTTCTCCCTCCAAAATCATAAAACAGGCAGCTGATATTTACAAGGTTCTTAATTCAGGTGTACCGTATGTCTCGCTCCTACCTTCTCCTCGTACTCTTACAAAAAACCCATCTCTGCCCATGGCGTATTCAGTGATACAAGGGAATTGACATCTAATAACACAATTCATCAGGAATTTTGTGTTAGGAAATTTATGCCGTAGAGTATTAATAGCACACAAAAGTATTGGTGGCATAGACAACTACTTTGTACAAAAATATATCAAGTGGTCTTCATTTCATAATTGGGCTATAGCTTTGGGCCAAATGAGTTTGGCTTTACAAAAATTATAGAAGTTAAAGACCGGTTTAGGATATCGGGACCGAAATCCAACACTAATTGATATGAGTTCAGGTTTCTACTTTTTTATAAGTTATATGCTATTTCCGATTATACTTATATATATATATATACTCAAATAAAACGATTTTTGAAATCGATATTATTTCATATAAATTTAAGGATTCGTTATCAGTATCATTATTAAAACAAATAATAAAAAAATATTTTTTTTTTTTTTGCGTTACCCCATTATGGTACACCATAAATGAAATTTATCGATTTCGAAAGTTGAAGAAATGTAAAATGATACTGATCTTCACTTTTCCTCCTGAGTTATAAATATATAATATTATTATTTTGAAAATCTTCTAGGACAGCGGTTCTTAAACTTTTCATTTCCATTATTTATTTTTAGAATCTTAATGGATATATTCCTTCCCCAGTTTTTTTTAACTCAAATATTAATGACAATGTTTAACATATCTATATATATGCTGCGTACAAGTTGCGATATTTGTAGAAGCTGCAACTTGTATACGTAAATTTTACAAGTTGATATTTCTTCGTCTTAAAATCCACTATTTAATTTATATTAGTCATTTTAATTAACAACTATTTATAGATACTATCATTTCATTTTGATTTGTTATAATTATATGGTGTTTATGTATTTATGAGTATTATAACTGTGGGCCTTTAAACTTTATTATGTGCCATAGAATACTTAGATTTTAGTAATTTGTATACAAATACCCAAAAAAATACAACATTAATCTATAGATCTATGGAATATTCAATTATTTTATTATACTAATCCCAAATACTGTAAATCCTTAATTTAATATAATGAATCTCATTTATTTTGCAACTTGTACAAAATCGTATCTTTAACAATTTACTTTTGTATTAAAGTTACGCTTTCTACGTCTAATTACGCTTTATTTGATTATAACATTATCATTGATACTACTAAATATTATTTGATGCTATATTTTATGTTAAGGATATTCTCAACAGAATGTCCTTGGGTCAAATCTGGTCTATAGATGTATTTTAGAGGATCCTAATTGCCTTTGTATGAATAAGAAATACGAATTGAAATTAATGTAATATTTGGATGTCAAAGGAAGATTGAACTGAGATTAGAACGTCCATCATAATAATTTTATAGAACAATAAAAAAAAATTACTTAATAATACAAACCCCGTTCTAGTATCCTTTTTATTGGAAATATGACACACATAGGGATACATAATTTTAGTATAAACGAAATAGGTATGTGAACCTTTTGGACCTTTATACTGTAGTTGTCCTTTAATTCGGAGCCAGTCTCATTATGAGAGTGTTATCATTGCTCAACCAAGATGTTCAATATTCAAATTTCAATTTATACATAAGAAGTTCTGTCACCTTTGAACAGGGTCGCTTTTAATGGGGGGGGGATGAGGGTCATTTCCTCTACCCTAAAATTGATCCTAAAAAATGGGGCACCACAAAAAGTACACTTTAAATAAATTAATCAATCTTTTCTTTAAGAAAGGTAACTTTATATCAAATTATCGCATAAAAAGGCCCCCACGTTTTATTTTGTAAAAAACTACAACAAGAATTCAAAAGTAATTTCCTAAAAAGAAAGATTAAAAGTTATTTTCTTAAAAAAGAAAGATTCAAATTTTATTTTCCATATCAAAATATTTAATTTTGATATTCAATTTATACTAAAATAAGTAAATAATATAAAAAGGCCCGAGTATAAATGTTTGGTCTAGACAGGCCCTGTCTTTGATAATGACAGTATATATCTCAATTAGTGCTTAACCTCGGTCCAAAAAGATTTTTTTTTTCGCTGCATCGAAAGTGATAAGTTATTTTCTGGGTCTGGTCTGGACCGATATTTCAGTCCAGACCAACATTCAAACCGTGAAGATAATTTTAAATCCTATTATACATGATCTTTTTCTATACAAATGTCTATCATTTTTTTCATATTTATTTTCTGAAAAAAATAAGTTGGGACTTGATCATGCCCAAAATTTATTACGAGACCAAAGTTTTTTTCTGAATTAATAAAAATTTTAAGATTGTTAGATTCCAGGTAAATGATTTCCAGATTAAAATCGATTTCTAATCTCAATTACTTCTGGTTTATAAGTTTAGAGGGTCGGCATGGATAACTAAAGGATCAATTTCTTTTGATGTAACTCCAAACTCTCACCATAATTATATGTATGTAATATTAAATATTCTATTATTTTATTTAGTAATGTTAAGTAATTCATTACTTGGACTAAGTAAAGTCATATTCTTATTCCGTGTACTTGCACAATACACAAATTGATGGATAAAAGATTTAATCAAATACAACTAATGATGGAAAGGCATCTTTTATTTGATATTAAGTAAGACCTTTTATTCCAAATCATTTACTTCAATGCTAGATGTTTATTTTGTTTTTCTTTGATTGTAGGTATATAAAATGTGGGTAATTAGATAAACAGCTCTCAGTACTCTATAATTATTAATAAATAAGGAGTGATGTATCTCTACGTAATGATCCCTAACACATCACCAACTCTTTAGCTTTGTTTTTGTCAACTGTTGAGTTGTCTATGTTAAAACTCCTCTTATTACAGTATAGTTCATTCTTGTAAAAAAATGAGCATAATATTGTGTCGGAAGTTGAATTGGATGGGAGAGCAGTCTTTAGTTCTAAATCAGTACTGACACAGCACTACACACATGAGTGAAGAAATGTTGAACAAGGGGATAGAATGGCATAATTGGCTAATTGACGATTAGTATAATTCATAGACTGGACTTAGTTTCAGAGATGTCAATGAAAACGAAATTTGATTATGTTGCTGATATTTTTAATGAAAAACTAATTCAACATACATTAAGTTGTTAAAAACATAAGGATTCGTTAAGGGAAATTGAACCGAAGAATAATTTCTTTAATTTTTTCAAATGGCATTTTATTTTATAGAAAAAGAAGAAAAAGGTCGACCTTTTTTATAAACTCGCCTCCCCCCTCTTCCTGAAGGCCGCAAACAACTTATGTTTCTATTGCATTGACAAGTTACCCGATGAAGCCTTGATGGCGGACTCCAAAGATCTCCCAGACCTATGAGGCTTGTTGCAGGCAGCTCCATCGAACTTTGCCTAAATAAATAAAAGAATTATCATTTGGGATCTTTTTTATTTCTCTTTTTCGAGGAAAGGTTAAGAGATGCAGTAAATATGTTTCAATTAGAGATTTGTATGTTCTTACCATTGAGAAAAAAACATTAAGTGATAAAAGAAGTTTCCATTGGAAGTTCAGCAAAATATAGTAAAAATAGTTTAATAATGTTATAGTCTACTGCGAAATTTAGCTGGGAGAAAAATCATTTGGTAGTTAGACAGTTATTCTTAAATATTGGATTAATTTTTATCTAATAGTAGTGAAATTATCAAAGCTGAAAGGGAATCTCACTTTTTCTGAGGCCTTTATTACTCCTTTTAAATTAAGTCATTTTCGAGAAAATCAAATCAAATTTAATGTTTTCCACAATCATTATTTTCATACCAGTGACATTATATTTCACTTATTTTCATATTTTCAAGTCACGATGCCATTTATAAGTGGTGCAAAGTAGCATATATGCTTATAACTTCGAAAATTGAGTGTATTTTGTCATGGGCTGTAAGTAGCAAAGGTGGAATTATGAAGTCACAAAGATACAAACTTGGAAGTCAATAGTTCCTATTTACTGTTGAATGACCTGCTATTATGATTTCATATATAGGTACTACTGCAAGTTTACCCAATCAATGTTGTTCAAAACACTAATAAAACATAAAATATCGTATAAAAACGACAGCTTACAAGAAAATACAGTGTAAATTTGTATGTTAGTGGGAGAATGTCGTTTTCATAATATATTCCAAACAAATGTGACATGATCCATTGAGCGTTCGTAAAACATAATTCAATCCGCCTTTTCACAGGTAAAATTAATGGATCAGCTGCACACCTTGTCATGTTTTTCTTTCTCTATGTACATATATTAAGAGAATGATGATTTTACAAAAATGGATGTGTATAAATCAATTTTCCAAGCCTATTATTAACACTATTATGATCGTTTTTGTTGAATTAAAGTTTATTTGAAGAATAAAATGAAAAAGCAGATGAGAAAATGGACTTGGGGGATGATGAACCATTGTTAGGAGTGGGATGTGGAAAACCCCTTTAGAAATAAAGAATGTGGCTCAATAATAAGACTGATGACTCATTTCTAAGGGGTTTTTAATATATAATAATAATTAAAAATCATTCAAATAAGATGTAAAAGAATACATCAGGTATATAGTGTATGCTTATGATTTGTTGACTCATTGAAATATTCACTTGGATAACTTCCCTTAGTGTTGCTGTTATGAAGTTTCTACTAAATAGGTTATATTCTATGGTTGTATTGGTTACATACAGAGTGGCTTCTTTCAAAAGTTACATGTGTTCCTACCATTTTTATATCACACAGTTGTCTCCCAAAATCAAATCAAATCATACACAAAAACTGATCTCTAGAACTCATTTGGCGTTGAAAAAATATGAAATCAGATTTAAAATGGTAATTTTTGAGCGGAATCAAACGAAGGTTGAAGATTTGCTTAGCGCTCAGGTTTTTACTAGGAAGATATGCAAAATTATTAAGGGCTAAGAAAATGAATGTAAAACGAAGGAAAATGAGGATGGGAAATGCGGAAATGCGATGATTATTTGTAAAATGAATAATAGAAAATTTGTGTTTAGAATAAAACATAAATAAACATTATAATTAAAGTTTAATTGTCTATTTAGACGTCTAAAATCTTACAAATATAACAATTATACAAAAGAAAAAACACCTAAAAAAATTAGAAAACATAGTAACTATCATAAACAATAATAAAATGACAGTTAAAAGGCCTCATAGTGAGACAAAATGTTAAAACAAAAAATCTCAACTTGTCAGCCTGAAATGTTCTTAAAGTGTCTGTTGTATTTATTGATGATGGTTCTTAAAGTCTTTTCATATCTTAATGAAGAAGATGGTTAATATTTTATAAGATCTGAAGCGTAATTTGTACCATGCAGCATGTAAATCTTTAAAGAGAAAGTTGCATATCTAGCAGCAGCATTAATTAAAATAGACCTCAGATCCATCCCCTCAATCACTTTATCCTCCGTAATACGTTAAGCTTTGAAAGCTTTATAGTTTCCAAAAGCAGCACTGATGGTTTTCTCTTCTTCCGACCGAAGGGACTGGTGAGTAGGAATACCAAACAGAAACAGAGCCTTTGCAAAATTTGGTTCAAAATATCTTACGTAGCTATGGTTAAGTAAAATAAAATCCCGAACTACAGTCAACGCAGGGCAGTCAAATTATATATTCGCCAATAGTCTTTGGACGGTAGTAAGAACTTTATTATGCCAGTCGATATCTGAAACTGGGATGTAAACTTTTTCCCATCCTTAATACCTCTCAAAGAGCCCATAATTATTTTATCTCACGAACGAGGAAGGTCCAAAGCTTTATTATACCTCCTCGAGGTTTGTTTCTCATCCAGGGATTCAGTAATTTGTAAGTCAAATTTTAGACACCACAGAATTACAAGAATGTATAAGTTCGACAATCTACGCAGGGGGAAGATAAATCTTCTAGTATTGAAGACAGAGTTACTATTTAGATCATGGAGTTGATTTGCTTTATTAATATATATATATATAGATGTTGTTTACATGGAGGGGTTGTGAAAATTTTCTGAGTAACAACGAGCTACAGACTTTCACACCAACTTGCGGATGATATATTTTTGTAGTTTGCTCATGCTTTATAGTAATAGTAATTGACACGGGTATCATGAACCAGTAATTAGTTTTTGGTATATCATATCTGGTTTTCGAGAACTTTTTGAGTATGTTAACACTTTTTTATAGGTTTGAGCAAAATGTACACATATACCCCGGTATTGTAACAAATTAACCGATCTCAAAATTATTGTATACGTAAAAATATTGGCTGATTATTGCAAATAAAGCAAATACACACGTTCGCCGTATAGTCGTAGAGTGTCGTATAACATCATAAACACATTTTGAAATTTCCTCCTCTTTTCAAGCGACAACAGCCCGACTCATACCAACCTCATAGGATATTTTTTCCCATACCATCTTAATAAAGCGTTTCTGTACATTTTTTAGAATTCTGATTTCCTTTCTATACATTGGATTGCACAACTGAGATGTTTAGTTTAAAAAGAAGAATAACATATTCTTCATTGAGCTTCTTCATCAGCTTCACATTTCTAGTTTTAAATCTCCTTTTAATAAACCCAAGCGCTCTGTTTGCTTTTCTAACAACATTGTAAATGTGAGTGCTGAATTCCAAGATGCCAGCAGCACTCCAAGATCCTTAAAGACACCCACATTCTTCATCTCTCCAAGATCAATAGAACCGCCCCAAAAATTATAACAGAGCCTACGAAATTAGAAAGAAGATAATGCAGTGTTGCATACAATAGATGCAATAACGTGACGGTGCGTTTGATAAGTTTTAATTGAAGCCATTTATATTGTTATTTAATAAAATATCTAAATTTTCAGTTATAATATACTTACCTAAATAAGAATCCTAATTTTTTTTTTTAATCAACAGAAAATATGTATATTATATAAAATACGAGTTTAAATATAGAATAATAATATTAATAGACCATAAAAGCGGCTTTACATATTCTAATTAGTGCTCTCATTGCAAGTGATCCCATTAAGATCCCACTCTTAATTTGGGATACGTTTGAAAACATATATTGAGACATGTTTAACCAAAAATAAAACAACATCGGTTTTGCTACTTGGCAGGGGCGTCATTTTAAAGGACGCACAAAAGCTCAAAACTTTCATTTTTGATTCAAATAGGATTATGATATAATATAAACTATAATTTGGGTTCTTCTGCATCTTTTGATTTAATTGTTGTTAAAATGGAGCAACTATGCGAGCAATTATGGACTTCTGAACAACAATTTTCCAACTCATTCGGCCCAACTTTCTGTGGGCCTAGAACGGTACAGGTGAGTTACAGAACCCTAATATTTCAAACACTCTCTTTTTTATATAGAAAAGCAAGCTCCTCAAAAATCATCAAAATCGGTGTTGATCACGCCGTAAATTGCAAAAAAGTGTGTACACTTGACGTGGAATAACCCAAATAACTTAAATTGAGATGGATTAGAAAACCCCTCAGGGAGGACATCGCCACGTTACTCAAAACATCATATGATGAGGTTTGGTGATAAAATTAAACTACTCTATCAAAATTCAAAACGAATTTAGTAATGCTTTTAGAATTTGAAAATCCGTTCATAAATTGAGTTGAGTCGTAAAGTCATCATCGAATCAAGATAATTTCAACAAAGTGGATAAGTGTTCGAGTCAACATAACCTACCGTTACATACATATATATACTAAATTAATTGATAAGTAAAATATCAAACATTGGAAATGAATCATACGGAATTCGTAGGGGGCGATATTAGAGTGAAATGGGCCTTTGGGTAAAGATAATACGTGGGCCTTTCCTTTCTAAAAAATTATTTTTATAAATATTTTCCCTCTTTTTTTTTCATTTTTCAAATGACATTTTATTCTATAGAAAAAGAAAAGAAAGGTCAACCTTTTATAAACAAGCCTCATCCCTCTTCCTGAAGGCCGCACACAACTTATGGATTTATTGTATTGACAAATCAATCGATGAAGTCTTGATGGCGGACTCCAAAGATCTCCCAGACCTATGAGGCTTGTTGCAGGCAGCTCCATCGAACTTTGCCTAGATGTAATTACCCAAAGCATTAAGATCGGAAGAGCTGGGAGGCCACATGTTCTTGGACATATTCAAAAGAAGCTTGCCTTTAGACAACCTCTTCTCCTTTATGGCCGTCGTAATGAGATGTTTCTTCCTCCTTGCACTTGGGTTTGCTCCCAAGTCATCAATAAATTATTCTTGAAGCGTACCCTTGCTTGCATTCATCTTCAAGGTCATTGAAAATCTTAGTGGGGTTTTTATGGCGTGCAAGGATTTCAGCCCCAAAATTCATTTGGCTTCCAATTTGTCATTCTTGAAGTTAAAACCAATATTTATAGAAAAAACAATTCCAAAAGATTATTGAAAATATAATATAACCTCTATTTTGTAAAAAAAAAAAAATCCTATCAAAAATCAAGCTGTGATCATTCCTTTAAGTTTATACTTAAATATGACGCAAGAGATAAATTCAGTCTAGCACAATCTCTAATTCAGAGTGGGTCTGGAGCAAATTCAACCCCTAATACGAGACCCTGTTTGTGATATGTAATTTGAGCAAACGTTCATAATTTTATCTACATATGTATAATAAAACCGATATAATTTAAGAAATAAATAAAAACTAATTTTACGTCAAAGGCAGAAAAAGCATAAGAATATTGTAAATAACCTATCTTAAGCACGTACTTGCAATTATTTGATTTTCTTATTTTCTATTTCTTCAAGAATTGCGAAAGACTTTTTTATGTATTTTGATATATAATTAAGAAGCGTGTCTACTTTTAGTAAATTACAGGGTGTGTATATTCATATGTTTGCTCAATATGATAATGCAATAATGTATGAATTTAAACAATGATTGATTGTAATATCTACAAAATACGGGTTTTTTTCTTTGAAATGAAATTTGCCCAGAAATAAATAACTATAAATAGAAAAATTTGAAGCCTAATTAAAAAACTTATATTTTTGAAAATATTTTTTAAAAGTAATAATTGTTATATATTTGTCTATCCATGGGCCAAAAAATCACTATCCTGACGTCCCAGGGTTATGAACTTTTTCACTCTGGCTTCTCAGATTTTACATTTCCTGTCCGACGGTCTACTTAAAATTATACCATATGTCTTAGTTGGCTGAGGATAAGAGGCATCGTCCTTTTGTGTGTTACGAGCACAATCTGGAATACCGTGGTAGAAAACTAGAGAAATTGCATAAAGTTATCTTGTCTGACAATCCTGAAGAACTGTCTTATATGCAGTGATGCATAATAATGTCTTGCAGGCATGTAAAAATAATTGAAACAGAAAATTAAGGTGGTTAACCCGACAATTCGAAGAATATTTGTGAATAGATAAGCTTACCAGTCATGACGTTTCATTAGAAATAAACTCAAATCCAACTCCAATAAATAGCAAGGGCATATGGGTCAAATATTGATCCTCAGCTCTACACTTTTCCAACAAAGGGTTACACTTATAACTCCTAAGCCAACACTCATTGTTACTCTTAGTCTTCTACACACGCATTAGTTATTATTTTATAACTAAATGATCTGTTTTCAAGAATTTATAATTAAACACAGCCTTAAAAAAGAAAGAAAATCCTGCTCAGATTAGTATTTAGAAAAAAACAGCGGACTTTTTATGACATATTTCATGGAACTTTACTAATATGTTGTTGCTAGTGAAGCTAATGCTGACGTAAAGTGTACCAACATTAATTTCTAAGATGAACCCTTTGAAAACAGTAGACTGCATAAGTCTCTAGGCTAAAACATTAAATGAATTCATAAATGAAAAATCAGTGGAATCCTTTAGTTCTGAGATAGCAATTAATTTCTGGATTTTTAACACAAAGAGCATAATACAGATTTTGCACATAACAGAAAAAAAAAGGTGCACAGAGAAGAGGAAATATCTGAAGATGATAAGACTGTTCTTTCAACAATCACTAACATTTTCTAATGTGCCAGAATTACCTATTTTCTTGTTGTTATTCTATGTTAATAAAAGTTACAAAAATGTTAATTAGATTTCATTTCGTGTTACCAAAACCTAAAAATTCCCAACCTAAAGGGCTTCTAGGGATTTTAAAATTTTGCGAACACAGATTCTGTCCTTGTGTAAGACTACATACCTTACTACGTGCATATAAATATAAGGCATGCCTTAATTAATTTATTTTGAGCATTGGCGATGAATAAAGCCTAGAAAGGTCGGCTAATATTTAGTGCTTATGAAATAGAAAAGTAATCATTCTTAATAAGAGTGAATCATTTAAAATACAAATATTAAATTTTTTTTTAAATAACGTGGCAGTGCAAAGAAAAAAACAACAACATTATAAAGTAAACCACAAATGTTAATAATAATGATATGTATGTGTTACACAAAAAAAAGGATTAACTCAAAATTTGCTTGAGGTCAGCCTCACTTCCCTGGCGAAAGTAAAAAGGTATTCTAAAGACTAGTTGATCTGTAATAGAAACTATACATAAAGATGTCAATCTTTGGTTTTGGTAGGTAGATGGTATTGTGATTGGAAAGACTCGTTTCGTGGAAGAGATAACCTTATAATTATAATTTATGATTCGAAATTGTTTGAATACATACATGTTTACTACGCCATAGTAGTTTTTAATAACAAATAAAGTTCAAATAATTTTGTTAAAATATCAATGTTGTTGATGTACTTGCGTTAGGATTTGAAGGGATGTAACGGAGGGTTAAAAGTAATATACGTTGTATCCTTGTGTAAGATTACATACCTAAGTAGATATAAATATAAGCCATGCCTTGATATAATTAAAATTTATGAATCGAAATAGTTGGAATACATATCTATGTATGTGCTTACCTAGGCACATATTTATGTGTTCATAGATGTAAAAAATGTATACAAAGACTTAATAATATAATCCTGTCAGACTTGATATTTATCATTAAATGGTAATGAATGCAATATCAAAATGGGTGTGAATTGCTTAAAAACAATACTATATTATGAATGGGAATAAACTGAGACGTGAAGGAATTTTTTTAATACAAAAATTATGACCTTTTCAATATTATTTATGTTCATATGGGTAATGTCTTAATACGAAATATAAATTTAGTACAGAAAATAATAATAGTAGGGCATTCCATAATGTAAATAAATGAATAAAAAGCAACGACGTAGTTGCACTCGGAGAAATTATTCTCTTGAACTCAATCTGCGTCAGATCGTGTCTGAGTCGTTCCTAGAAAACTTTATGTGTATGAACAATTCCTAAGTCAGATGGAGTAAATGTAAAATTATAATGTTTACTTATACTTGATCAATACAACCCCATCAAAACCATTTAAAAGGAACACAAAAAAACATTTTCTAAGCTAATATATTCATTAGTCAAAAAAGTTTTTTATTTAAAAAATAAAGTAAAATTATTGTTAACAGTTTAGGTAGCGTTATCCTATTTAAATACATGCTTACATTATATTATTTTGTCAAATGTCGATTTTTTACTTTATTGGTGTTATTTATAAACATTGATTGCTTGAACACAATGGTAGCCCCAGAAATACAGGTTTCTGCACGCTTTAGTGTTCTTCGGTATACCAAACCTATATCAATACCAGCGTACTGACAGGTTTAAAACGGTAGTACGCTAAATGGTTACTAGAACTTGTACTTACAACGCTATTACGTAATAAAAACAATGACAGGCTGACGATAACGTAACCCTCAAATACATGAGACTCCCCATTACTCCAATCAAAGTTGTTCATGATAAAACAAGCAAAAGTAAAAATTGTTCTTGAAGACTTTTTGATAAAAAAGTTTTGAAATTTCTGAACTAGCTACCGAAACAAAAATCCTGTGAACCTCTATGTAAATTAGTGTGAGTTGCGAATAATTTGCTTCTAATAATTTTTTCGTTTTATTAATAGGGACAATCAAACGCAATTTTAATTTTTCTCTGATATAGCCGTCTCTCTTGTTCACAAACTTAAGCTTAACCGTAGGTTACTTCTTTTACTGAACGTTAACAACTGAAAGGTTATCGAAAAAAAAAGGAATCAAATATTCAAAATAAATAAAAAATATCAAACTTATCGAATATAAATATAAAAATATGCTTAAATAGAAACAAATTGAAGGAGAAAATTAAGGAATAATAATTAAAACGTCGAATTTTAACTGTATAATAGACAGTTTTTGTGGTCCAAAGTAATAAATCTTCCGATTTTTTCTTAGTTCAGCCGTCGACAAATATTAACTACATCCAACATAGCTTTTTTAATCGATCAATACGGATATGGAGCAGTCTCCCCGAAGAGGAAAGAAAAACGTCTTCACTCTGCGGGTTTAAGAGACTTTAAAAAAATAATCCACATCTACTTTAATTCCACACCACATTATATCATTTCATTTTACCATATTATTTCATTAGATTTTATCATATTGTTTTATTATCCTTTATCCTAATGTTTTATTATATTTTATCATAAGTCGACAATATTGGGCTTTTTTAGCCACTAGTCGAAACTAACCAAATAAATAAATTGAAAGTATATATATAATAATATATTTAACACTTGGTATCAAATAACAAGATTTGACTGGTAAAAATGAAGAGAAACGTCAAAATAAATACGCGTCATAAACGATACTAAATGAGAATATTTATTTATTGGCAGCATCTTTGGAACTGAAATACTCAAACCATGAGTCAATTTGGGAAAAAGATTGCACAAACATTGTTTCAAAATATAAGTTTAATCTATCATACTTAATAAAATAAGTTTTTTGGTTATTTTCTTGTTTAGAGGAATAAAATGAAAAATAAAAATAACTGGCGACACCAATTTCCCACCTTTTGTCAATACGGTATAACCTGAAATCCATATGTTCGGTAGTTATAGTAGGTAAATAACATATACATTAATTTATTTGTCGTGAACAGTCGTACATAATTCTTTATTATTAAGAAATTTTTTGTGTTTCTAGTTTAAAACATAGTTTTTAACTATTTTTACTAGGACTTGAATGTAAAAACTTCAATAAGTCAACTTGACCCGCACTCCCTTTGTATTTTTTTTATTCATAATTTCATGTTAAAAAAATGAGAACATGCAAAAAGTACAATAATGTGTAAACCCTTTTAACAATGTTCAAAAGATTGTTCAACTAAGAATTATTTGAGTTCTAAATATCTGTTAACGTGTATGGGAGACAAATTTAAGAAAACATGCTAACTAATAAATGTTATCCTAACTTACAAAATATCTAAAATTTTAAGAATTTATATTTTCGATAATAGAAATAATTGATATTTTGTACCATATATGGATTTACCATTTTCAATCGGATCAGAATACTTAGAAACAAGATATATCCGTCATAATTTTTTTGACCGTGCCTAGGAAATCAGACAAAAAAAATACGTAAATTGATTGTGTTGAGTGTTTGAATGTTAGAAGTGACATTATTGTAAGGGGAAAAAGAGCACGAAAAAATAAATTGCTGCTATGTACAGGAGAATTTTCTACATTTAAAACAGCATTAGTACTGGGAATATATAGTAATTATATTTAAATTTATATACATTTATTTTATTATGCATTTGAAAAACTATTTACAGAAAAGATAGGCGAGAAAACAACGACCTTTTTAATAATGAAAAAAGTAGAAAAAAGAGCAGTTTTAGCTATGGAACGACTGAACTCAATGGACAAAGAGATCGGGTAATTATTCTCTTAAACTCAAGGTGGGTAGGTTAGCGTCTCGTTCGTTCCGAGAAAAGGAAATATACTGAATGTATATGGACTTCAAAGACAATTACTTGGTCATATAGAGTAAATGTAATAATGTTTACCCAAACTTAATCAGTGGAACTCCATCTGACCTGTTAAAGGTTCATTAAAAAGCCAAAACCGTTTTTCCTTTTCCAACTTCGAAATATAGTTTTTTCATTACAAAATGTCATCTCTGCCGATAGCCTATTGTACACTCAACGCACTTGATAGCCAATAAATAATGTTTTTTTTCTTATATTTGAAAGATAAATGCTTTTTACGTCATAAAAATGGGCGTTCTTTTAAATCTTTTTTTCCCCTGAAAACAGAATCTCTGATGTACTTTGTTTTTAGGTATCTTAGATCCAATTTATCAGGCCCCATTTACTAACTACCATTTGATTCTGGAGCGTTTATTTCTTTTTGGAGGAAAGGTTAAGAGAAACGATGAAGATAGCATCGTGTTCATAGAATTCATAAATTTTCTTCTAGAAAAACATAGATATAGGAAAATAATGGTAGAGTCATATAATAATTGGCTTAAATTATATAGTACCAATGGGTTGATGGTATTATCTTTACTTATACGAATTGTCTTCTATGGTTATGGTTCGATACACTGATCATATAAGGAAATGGGAACGGCATTGGATGTTTTTTGGGGTATTTTGTTTTTTTTTACATCCCAAACATATATTAAAAAACCGATATTTTTTATCGTAGTTAATTTTCACCATATTTGACTAATGTTAGGAGAATAAGACAAATATTTTTTTATTTAATTTTAATTAACATTAAAATAAATCTTTATAACATTTATTTAGGTAATTATTAAGGAAAGTAAATTTGTAACGGGACAAAATATAAATTTTGAAATTAAACATGTCTACTTTTAACCCATATAATTATTATAAAAGAAATCTTCCAATTTTATCGTAAGAATATGTTTTTCAAGGACTCGGACATAATTTTAAGGATAGAGTTCTATAAAATATGAGTTGCCGTTATATTACAAAACAGGAAAACAAAAATTTACAAGGTAACCATAACAATTTATAGAATTTTAGGGAGAAGAGTAGCTTAGTATAGGCGGAGTTTTCGGGAGGACACCTGACCTTTACTAATTATTAGATGGACAATTAAGTTGTAGGGTACATTGTATGAGTTTACTTGCACGTCATACTTTCTCTTTCTATCTCAAAATTGAAGACAGCGACAGCGCATAGTGAAAATTCCATTATCCTAATCTTTTAATAATAAGAAAATAATTTCATAAAACAAAGAATATATTGTTGGAGTAGGAAGAGGGATCTCCTACCACTCGATGACAATTGTTCTAATAAGTTTCCACAGGGGATTAGACGATCATAGATAGAAAGAGAATGTGTGGGTAAACTTATATAATGTGTCCTAAATCTTAAATACTTAGTATATAAATATGTACAATTTGGACCCCTGCAATACATTTAAATGTCTCCCTAAGTAGATTAGCTGTAGATGACGTTTTATTCGATTTGCTGCAAGCAGATATGAGAGGAAGTAAATAAACTTAAGTTTAGACAGGAATGACTCCATTGTCGATCCTCAATTCTGAGTGCAAAAGGTCTTCACTTTATACTTTACATTTTATAGATGTTGTCTCTTTAAGAGTTACAGAACTATTATAGGAACTATGGAAAATAGTTTGATTGCCAACTATAAAAAATATATGTCACTCGTAAGGTTTATATTTTTAACAATTCTAAGGATAATTTTCAAACTCACAGACACTCCCGAGAAGGAAGAAAAACTTGATACCTCTTATTGGATTTGTAAACAACAAGTAAGTAGCTCCTAGGACAACGCCTTAGTAGTTAGTACATTTAATCTCATTACACCTTTGTTGTTGAAATAAGAGCAACACCCGTTCAATGACATTTTCTGAGGGAGTCGTCATCCCTCCTTTGAATAATTTTTTTAATGGCAACGTGAGTACTATTAAAACTGGGGAGGGGAAGGGGTTTATAGTACAGGAAAAACCTTCAATTTTATTTGCATCCTTATTAAGTGCAATTTGCATATCGATATATGCACTTTTATGGGTAATTTGAAAATGGCAAGGCTCTACAATCTACATATATATGCATTGTTGTTGAATTATAGAAGAATATGATATATGTAGCATTAAGCTTATGTATAATTTGTTCGCACAAAAACAAAACACACATCAAATTGTAGCTTTTTACCTGTTCTTTCGAATGGACCAAGTAAAAATTGTCAGAATTTTAGAACTGAGGTTAGACAGCCTCGAAGATGATTTTTATTTTGAGACCTCACTCTTTAGTTAATGAATTATTGAGAATCCAAAACAATTTGGAATGTAAAAGATTCATTCATACTGTATAACTTTATTTGGAAATTACCAATTAGATGGTTGATATGGTTGATGGTTGACACACATTACAATAAAAATGAAATCCTTTTTTGAAGAAGATCTAATTATGCATAGGTACTCATATTAGGTTGTTATGAAATGATTGAACTGCCCCAGTAAGACAAGAAACTACATTCAAAAGTTAAAAAAGTACTCAATCATGTCACATAGTCACCTCTGGCTCAGCTAATGTCATGGCAATGGTTCTCCAACTCCCACAACTGCCTGGAGAGCTCCTCTTCGTTCACTAACTTCTTCAACCGCCAAATGCTGCTTGTGAGGTCTTCATGGCTATCAAAATCTTAATCCCAGAGCATGTACTTCAGCTTACAGAAGATAAATCGGCTACAAATATTGAGGTCCGGGATCTTAGTGACACTTTTTGATAGATACCACCTTTTCCACGTTAAAAACTGCCTGGTGTCGTTGGCAATGTGGGGACGTGCGTTGTCCCACATGAGCAGAAGTTCAAGTGAGTTTTGTTCTTCTTTAGGATGGAAAACTGCAGGTACTCTATCATCGTTTGTCGGTAGCCGTGGTCCTGGCAGGCAAGGTTTGGACCAAAAATCAAATAGGTTTTAAAGGTAAAGCCTATAAGGATTATGGTCTTTCTCGTTGTATGTTTTGGACAAGCAGCCGAGTGTTGCTTCCTCTTAGGGTCCACCGAGACATCCCTCCACTCGCTCCTGTCCCAGAAGAACCAGGAATCGTCCTGCAGAAACAGGCGGGACTCCAAAACACTGCTTCCTATTTTCCTGGAAGTGCTTAATCAGGCCCCTAAAGCACTTCACTCGCTCATCGACCTGAGAGAAAGAATGGGATACCTACACGCTGAGGAGGTTTTTGAAGTGGAGATTATCATTCAGTATTATAAAAACTGCTATGGGTGGTAGGGAAAACTCCGCCGAGACCTCTCAAATGCTCAATTGGGGTTTTTCTTAACCAGGCTCTTGACTTGGGTGATGATGTTAGATGCCCTTGTCTCCCGGTGAGGTCCTAATGAGACACCATTCTCGAGCTAAAATGTGCCATTTTGGATCTCAACAGCCCACAGAAAGATGGTCGCTTGACTAGGGCAGGTATTAGGGTAAACTAAAGTAAGGTTTTTGTGGTTTTTTAGACACTGTTTTGCCCAGTTTGTAGTGTATGAAAAAGTAAGAGCGAAAATTGCAAATCTCCATTTTCAGCGACGAATGGAGAAACTATGAATAACCATGAATAACCATGAATAACTATGTAATGTTATTCTACAATAAAATTCATGATAAAATCGATATTGATGGAATTTAATGGCTAATTCTTCCTTTTTTCCTTCAAACGAATCCGTTTCAATAATTTCGGAACAACCTAATATTATGTTTGTAACCAAGTGAAAAAAGTGTGTCGACTTACTTAGTTCGTTACACATTGTGTTATAAATAACTATGTATACGATGAACCATACAGGGATGCATATTCAAAATATATTCATAAATCACATTGTCAATTAAATAGTATAAAAAAATAAACGTATATATAATATATATATCTGGATTATTTATCGAGCACGGAAGTGTTTTTTCCTCTCCATCCTTTTCCTTGGAAGATGAAGGAACTACATTCTATATACTTTATATATAAGGCACATTGGCACACACTGTATTGATTAGATGGATCAATAGATCCTGTCGTATATACTCAATCAAATAGATGAATACGAGTGCCATATGTGCTATGATAGCATGGGTGGTTTTCCCCCTCTTAATGAATAGATCATAGGAGGGCAATTCATCACTTAGATGGGTACATAGTATAATATGTAGTATACATACATTTTTAATTAACACAACATGAATCTAGAATGAAATAGGTGTATAGTGTACATATATCAATTTGATCAATCCTATGTAGAATATTGAATACAAATTTCAAGTTCATGCCATTGTAAAAGTAACAATAACAACAATATTACTCGAATAGTAATCTATATCAGGGATTTTTAATAGTCAAACTGTGGGCCAAGTACCGCCCGCCCAAAAATATTTCATAATACTAATATAAAAAAATGATAAAAATAGTTTTTCTAATTGCTTGAATTTATACATTTGATGTTGGTATAATTAGCCTACATTGGGAAATTTATCAATTCCCTTTTGTAAATAACCTGTCAGAGTTCGCGTGATTCCAGTCTATCTTATTGGTTTATCATTTAAATACAAAAATACATGTGATTTAACAAAGAGTAAGGAAAAAGCAACAGTAAAATGAAAAATTGGGTATATGATTAAACGTGAAATGGAGTCTCTGCAAATTAAATGTACTTCATTTTAGTTCTTGTGGTATTATTGCTTTCCATTACTGTTTCGTATAAATGAACGGGACAGTTGCTTTTATACTGTGCCGTCTCATTTTTTATTTATAGTATTTTACACTGGGATGCTATAAGATTGTATAAACTTTTAAAAGGTGGACTTACTGAAAATAGTTAGAGGGATAGTAGATCGAGTAAATTTATTTTATAACTTAATATGTTATTTTCTAGAATAGTAGTTCTATAAAATTAGAATTTTTTTTTATTTTAAAAATATATCAAAACATACTAATTTTTTACTTGACATTGTCTTATAAACACTTAAAATACATTCAATTTTTGAAACTTCAGTTACTTTTTTTACATCGAAAAACATTTTTATATTTTACAATAAGATGAATTATGATATAATATATTTTTGTTTTCATTGTGTTTGGGATAATTGATTGGACTGTTCAACAGCAAAATTGGTACAAAAACGAAATAGGCCTATTTTAGTAGATTTTTTTCTTTAATTCCAAACTTGTGCTTAATTATTTGTCAATTAACCTCAAGACCTTTAGAAAAAGTATGTATATTTTTTTTTATTGATGGCTATCTTTAAAATTCAAAGCTTTTTAAAGCCCTTGCTGTAAGTCTAAATTATATGAATATATATCTAAGCTTAATATTGATTCCAAAGATTCCATGACCATTTTTCAAGTGTATTTTTTAATTTGAAACTTGAGTTATCTTTGTTTGAAGTTGAATGTGGGTGCTCATACGTGTATCTCCAAAATACTGAATCTAGAAAGTGTATAAATATATCGGTTGATAGAAAGTCGTAATTTTAATTATAAAAAAGACACCTTTCGAGAATAATCTAAACTGTTGTAAATTTTAGAGAAGACCATCTCAATATTTTAACAGAAACAACACGATCGGTTGTTTTTGAAGATTATATAGATAAAATTAATGGCATATCTGGAATTAAGAGAAACAATTCTACTATGTTTATCAAATGTTGTTCTAGTGACATAAAAATAATAATGTTGTACGATAGTGTCTTTTTCTGGAATTTGTATATTATAAATTATAATGTCTAGAATTATAGACATGTTTACTTTGATTCAAAAGATTAATGGTTTTTATTATAAATGAGAAATTTAATGTTTCACTATCGTCTAGGAATTTCGATAAATTCTTAAATTAAGAAAATTCCTTGGAATCATTTATTGTTAGAATCGATACAACTATCATTAAAAGATTAAACCAGTGCTTGAAGCACATTATAATAGTCGTTTAAAATCTATCGAATAACAACACCAACTAGCAAAATGCAACCAAAGTACAGACTCTATTTTCTTGAATAAAGTACCCTGAGCATCAAATAATTCTAAAGTTGCGTTCAGGTGAAGTTGTTTCGACATTTTGAGCCGGCACAAGACTAATTTAAACAGCAAATCAGTGTCTTACAATGGTTTAAAATACGATAAACAATAACAAAAATTAGCTACATATCACCGAAGCGAAAACTGTGCTTTGTTTACTAAAGTACCGGGAATTTTCCGAAGTTATGTTACAGGAAAAGTTTTGACGTTATTTTTACGTTGAGCTCCGATTATGACGAGTACTTTCGAAGTGGCCAAGTTCCTGGATTCTACGTTATTCAAAAATAGTGCATGATATGTCTTAAAAAAGGAAATTATTTTTTCTCGACATAAAAAATATTTTTTTCAAGAGGATATTGAAAGATAATTTGTATTCATAACTGTTTCTCTTAACCCTCAATTTATTTATTTATTTTTACACCATAAGAGTCTTTATTTTTACAGAATATTCATTACTTTAAAAAGGATCGTGTACATATTAAACTAAAAAATGTGAGAAACAAACATTAAAATATGATAATTTTCCCTCATAAAGTTGAGTATAGTACGTGGATACTTACTTTTCTATTAATTTTTATAATATTGTTATTTTAATTAATACCTATTCTGGACTCCAATGATAAAGAATAATAACATAAAGAAATTGTCCCACTAATTCTTTTGTTCAGGGTTGTTAATATATGGTGATGGTGGACGCCTGTCACATTTGATCTCATAAAGTCAACTTCTTCAAACTCGGTGTAGAATTCAATGGATATATTGATATAATTTTGGTTTTATCCAATCTTATTCTTGGGAAAACAAATACGGGGGGTGGACAAGTCCTACTTGCCTTATAATACCGTACAGGTGAGTTTCACCCCATAACTTTTTTCAAAATCACCCCACATCACTGATTTTAATTAAAAAACAAAGATATGTCAAAAATATTTACAACTTTTTTTCCCCTATAAATAATTATTATTAGAGTAGGAATACTTTTAAAAACAAATATAAATAATAAAATTAAAACTAGATTAGTATATCTCCTATTATCTAACTAAAAATTATCAAAATAGTACCATCAAACTCTCATGTCCTCTCAATCATTGCACGCACATCTCATAGCAAAACCATTGCAAAACAAAGGAAGTACTATCAATTAGACAAGATTGAACTTGATCAATCCAATTTATACATGATAATTTCCGAAAAAATCGATTGTACGTGTTCACCCGCCGTTCGAATTCAACCGGTTCTCCCCTATATATTTATCAAGGGGGATAATTTTTTCAGTGAAATGATTGCATTAATATAATAGTAATTTTTGAAGGGTCTTTTTTAAAATTATATTAATTATAATATTTTTTTTTTTAAATCCCAGATATAATGTTATATTAGGTTTGGGGCCTGGTAATACTTGTACCAGTGGACTCGTACCTGAAACATAATGGAATAAATACCGTATATTACTTGTAAGTGGATAATTTAAAAAAAAAAGATTCGGATTCATTCGCTGGTGCATGTTTTTACCCGATTATTTGTCCTATATTTATCCATAAATGATGAGTAATTTCGAGTCTTTATGCAGGATTACTTATGTACAACTTACAAACAAACTAGTAAATAGTTTTATGACGTCATCCGTCTGAAAAATTTCTACGATTACGTCATATATCATTAAAAAAATGTTTGCTTAGTTCATTAAATGAGAACCCATAATCCCCTCTCTCTTGTGGCTTCTATGCCTATCACTCATCACTAACTTAGGGGCATAACTTAGCAGCATTACATACGGCATTATTTGGTACTTTAGAAAGTTCTATGTAATCAAGGCTACAAAGTAACCACGAGTATTGAAATATCCGATTCCAAGTTCAATTAGTCTTGTCTACCTGGTTTCAAAAAAATACCCAAAACCCAATCCTAGTATTTATGGAAAGAAAATTCTTAACTTATTATCAATAAATCTTATATTTTATTGTCAGCCGTCGATTTTTTTACTTTCTTTATCCCTAATACGTAGATATGTAAATCAAATTAGGAATATTCCTATACAGTACTACAGGTTTTCCCTTTAACTACCGTTTGGTAGAGCACATTTTGAGTAACTATATCTTATTGAAAAATGTGTTTTTATTTAATTCCACCTGTTTCAGCAACTTCTAGGATTTGGGTGATGTATGAAATGCAAAAAAAATCAATTTGATGTTACACTTTTTTTAAAGTAGCAAGTATTGCAAGTTAGACACTTCACAGGAAGATACCAACATAGAAATCGCTCCTCACATGAAGACACTTTTTGATGAAATTTTCAAAGATAAAATCTGTTTTTTCAGCGTATTACAGTGTCGAAGATCTTTGTGAACAAAGTTGTGGAGCTTGATATACCTAGTATAAGAAAGATTTAAAGGGGTCTAATAATTTTTGGAAAACATACTCTACCAAACAGTCAATTTTACACTTTAAGGTAAAGGTAAAATCCACATACAATTCAAATGTATGGGGCACTAAAAATGTGGTTATATCTAAATTGATACTTTCAAGAATATTTCCTATACAAACTTGCAAATTTGTATAGCCCTATTTTGTTACTTTCCCCTTTCTTTTCTTTTTTTTTAAATTTGTCTGAACGACGACGTCTAGTCTGTCTATTTTATAGATTTATAACCGTTATTTTTTATTTATAAAAAGGGCTTGCCTGAAATAAGTAATAGATAATAGACAGACACTAAATTATTTTATGCAGCTAAGCCACGCACCAATCTGGCCTTGTACCAGAAAATCCTAATCACTCTGATGTTGAACTAAGTGATGGTGATGAATGTATAGACGATCCTGATTATCATCCCACACAAGCAGAAGAGACCCGATACACTTCTTTTGAATCTATGAATGAGGAACAGGTTGCCTCAATAAACACATTTCCTAAACTACCATCCCATAAGAAGAGAAGAGGGAAAAATATTCTTAACCCTGTTAGCTTGGCAGAGCTAGAGTGCACCCCTGAACTTAGTTCACCCCCAGACCAAAACAAACGAAGGATAATTTGGAAGTATGAGGGTATTGAGACTTTCCAGGCTCCTGATCCAAGCTTTGAACCCCTTTTGATTTAAAGACACTATTGCAGTACTTCAAAACACTCTTCATTGACAAGATGATTGACCCTATTGCCCACCATACCAATCTGTACTCTTACCAGGAGTTAGAGGATCCAATCAAGACTAGCCTTGAAGAAATTGAAGATTTCCTTGCAATACTATTTATCTTGGGTGTTTTCACTTTCCCAGCCATAGATAACTACTGGCATCACGAGTCACGTTTCAACGTGATAGCTGATGTTACGTTGAGGAAAAGAACGTCGGTTCATTCATTTTAGTGATAACCAGCAGTGCAATGAAGTCCAGACAGATTTGACAAAATTCTCCCTCCTTTTGAGGTGCTTCGAGAGCAGTGCCACCTGATTCCTCATGGTCGAGGAAGGAAGAAAAAAATTAGCCACTTACAAGCACAGTATTGATGAGGTTATGGTGAAATATAAAGGGACAATGGCTGGTACTCTCCGTCAGTATATTGCCAATAAGCCAGATAAATGTGGCTTTAAGTTGTTCTACCGGGCTAGTTCATGCGGCGACATCCATGATATGGATTTAATATTGTGAATAATTATAAATAAGTCATAATCATTTGAAAAAACTAATAAACGTATATTTCAGAAATAAAAAATGTATTTTCTAATAAAATGTCATCAAAATATTATAACATAATACTTTTAACCAAAATTATTCTTTTTTTAATTTTTGGTTAACATAACATCTCAGCTGATTAGTGTTCTGAACAAAATTCATTGATGAATTTGAATTATTTCTTGTTAAACTATGAACAGTTCTCTACTATTAAATGAAGAATAGTTCCAGAGTTGGTAAGACAGTACACATAACCATCTAATTTAAGGCATTTTTCCATCTCTTTATAAAGAAGGAAATGTTGAGAGATACATTAAATATTCCAAGCATTATATAAGTTTCGAAACTTTTTTATGGCGGTGCACATGTGGCTTACTTATCATAGTCAGCCCATGTTGATATTCGTTCTTATTCTAGCATATGATTGAAATTCCATCCATTAGAGCAGTGATTCCCAACTTTTTCATCCCTGCATATCTCATTATTAAGGCGGCATTATTAATTATCTTTCAGCATATAAAATATACTCAACCAAATTTTGTATTTATTATATAATTTGCAGAGTCATTGAATTTCAATACTCTTCTTGTTTTTTTATTAAGTAAATAAAAGACCAAAATATTTAATTTATTAATTCATTTGAATTTTTTGATAATAATTCCCTTTATGCTCGTTCCTCTCATACTGTGCATTCTAAAGCGATTTTTGTCCAACTTTTTTAAAATTTCGATAACAGCTAGTTCAGAAAAATTGTCCAGTGCTAAAAAATAACCTATGCAATATTACATTGTTGTAGGATGTCGTCGTACATCTCGATCCAAGTTTGAAAAACGGAAGAACATTCTATATCTTGTTAATAAGGTAAAAATAAAGCCATTATTCGTTATGATCAAAATATAATTTTGATCGGCAATATTTTAATCTACATAAATATTTATACAATATTTTTTTTATAATGTCAGCCTATTGAACAAAAAAGATAATGATCAATGTAAAGGTTATATATATAGTTTGACCTGTCCATTCTGAAAATTTTAAATCATTCAATATACGTGGATAATTAAAAATTCCTTATGTTATACTCTCTTTTTGCTCCATAGTGTGACTTTAAAAAGACTGTATAAAAAAATTTTATGGGTTAAAATCTTACTATTAAAATTTTGTTTTTGAAAAATAAGAAACAATGCTTTGTTTATCCATCTTCATTGACAAAATACATATTTTGTTTCCTTTTTTTCAAACTTTGACCGAGATATGCAACCTAATGGTAAAATTGTAGAAGAATACAATTTTGCATATGTCTTTTTCTTACCGTATGACAACTTTTTTTTTTTTAAATAAATGTAATGTTTGTGTTATGGTTTTTTTGTTAGTCAACAGGGTTATACCAAAAGTTAGAAATCGATTTTGATCAAACTTGGTACACAGATTATATATAATCAAAGTATGAGTCTTTTAAATTTTGGGAGGTCCAGGTCAAAGGTAAAGATAATAAAAGTAGTAAATAATGAATAATAAACCCTAATTTGAAACAAATTGAGATACATTAACTAAATTTAATTTTTGGTTGAGGTTTTGTGCTCTACCGAGTGTTCATTCTAGTTTGCTCATGTAAGCACATATCTACATAACATGTAATTAGGCTCTATTTTGATTCAAAAACATAATATTACTTTACTCCATGTATTTGTAAATTACAAGGTAATAACGATACTAAAAGTGCCTTACAAAGTAAATTTATATAAATGTAGATTGTTACGTATATATATAGATGAATATGTTCAAATAAATCGATTCCTTCAAGCAGTGTTTGTTGCTTAAAACTATCTGACTTCCTATGCTTGTTATTAATTCTCAACATGGTGTATATATATGCCTGCCCTTTAAAGTTAATTAGCAAATATGATTATATATTTATATTTCAAAATAATAGTGCAAATAAACAATAGTCATACATAGACAGAAATATCTTAATTGAAAAAAAAAAAAATCCATAATGATAATAGTTACAATAAAACAAACAAAGTAGGAATCACGCTTCTTCATTAATGAAACAGACAATTATGGATAACCATCGATGAAAGACGTGGCAGGCTTGGCTACAATGTAGTACTTGGGTTCTATGAAGTCATGCTCTAAAGGTTTCCGGTTCGTAAAGGCTCATTATCTTAATTTTAACGGTTTAGATGGGGGGTTGACCTTGTTCCTAGATTTGGGTGGATATTTTGTACTTTCTTAACCCATTTTCTGTAAAAATAGTAAATATTTAATACCAAGGACGAGCACGAAGGGGTGAATGCAAGTTTGGTGGTCGCCTTGGGCGTCAATTATGGGATTTGGTTTTTTTGTCTATCATTTGTAAAATGTACATCTTATATTTTGCATAAGGGCCAAAAAACTACAAACCGCCACTGGATGGAAAGTGTTTGAGCTAATTTTATCTGGTATGTAGTATGCATTTTTAAAACCTATTTAAAAATCAAACTTTTTTAAAACGGTCGTAGGAAGTGTTTTTTGTGCGATTTAGATCGCTTGTAAATGTAAGTATGAGTAAAAAAAAAAAAAATCGTATTTTGTTTATCAGTTAACATGTTTTGCTCTTATTTTTTAATAAAATATGTTTAATGGTTTATAGTTTCCCTATTTGATCAAAGATGAGACTATGCAACAAAATTCAGGTCTTGGTGCGCCCGTAGCTTGAAAATTTCTCACATTTATTTCAATTCATACCCATCTATTTATATAAATATATAGATGACGATAGGAGTTAAAATAAATTGCTAGAAAATGTGAAAAGCTTAAGATTTATAATGTTATCTTCATTATAATTTGTAAAAAGTGTGTCTATTTGTTATTGGAATCTATTTTTTTTTTTTTCCAATAAATAAAGCTGATATTACTACTTAAAAAAAATTGCTGTAAAAAAGTAGATTTTGATTAATTTTTTGAGTTTAAATTACAATAATTTATGTGGGTTTTAGTCAGAGGGTACATGTACTTTCTTTTTATTTCAACAGCAACTAGGGTTAAACTTTTCAATATGTTCTATTTGATAAAACTGCAAATAATTACGCATTTTCGGGACGCCTCGTATAAAGGACCAATTTCAATCCAAAAAAACACATTTTCAAAGTTGTCTGAGAGACCTCGAACTTTGCCAAAGTCGGTTTTCGATAGCCTTTGGTAGAAAAGATCTACCTGCAGAGCAAAAAACAAAAACATAAGTAGATTCAACGGAGCTCATGGACAACGCAATCGAGATAAATCATTATCTTCAACTAAATTTGCGTAGATTCGCAACCGTTCATTCCTAGAGAAATAAATATACTTGATTTATATGGACTTCACACAAGATTCCTAAGTCAGATGGAGTAAATGTAATACTAAAATGTTTACTTACACTTAATCAGTGCACCACTAGTGTATATTAATCCAAAACAGGGATAGTCTAATGTATACCAAAAAAAAGCCATTTTTTGCACAGGGTCTCCGTCATTCATCTCTCTCACTAGTGTGTATTCTCTTCCTGCTTTTCAAACCATATACACTTAACCCTTTCAAAATAATGAGAGTTACAAAAGATTATTTGCACGATTATTAGGCTTAAAACAAATCATTAGCAATGATTTTGCTATTTCTTATTTATATTTCTTATTATTGTTAGATGAATATTGAGTACCTTCATGATTAAGGCATTAAATCTTTTAAAGCTATAGTAATGACTTTAATAACGTAAAAGTGTATACATGTAAATATAAATACTACCAAACATGGACATCTGATAGCATAATTGTGAAATAAAAAGATTTTAGAACTATCTGGGAAAAAATCTGCAATTCCATGTGTATACATTTTTTTTATCAGATAATATTTCCATGATTTAACTTTCATGTGTTTTTAAGCATTTTTATGCCAATTTTTGGACACTTTGCCAAATTAAATAATAAATTTATTATATGACGATTCATTTTGCAATACTATGTATGTCAAATATGAGTTCCATTCATTTTACTCCAATTTTAAATGATAAAATGTTTCATTATATGCCACAAATTAAATTGATTAAGTGTTCATTATTTCATCATCGATTCATTTTTCCTCTTTAAATATTGTTTTTTCTTTCTCAATTGACATGATTTTTATCGCAATGGCTGTAATAGGTGTTTATGTTGTCTGTTGAAGCATTCCCATAATGCAATGAATCAATTATTTATTTATGAAACGTGATAATTGAAAAAATATATTTTTTTCCGGCAATGTATCCAAGCACGGACTCTGCCTTTAATAATCACACATAAATACACCATAAATAAATAATTGTAATAGACGAAAAAATAGTACTAGTATCAATTAATTGTTGACAGATGATTGAATAAGATATTATGGGACGAACAAATAGTAACTTGTAAAATTTGGTTTTGTATAAATTACAATCTTTACAAAACCCAAACTTGTACATAATAGAGATAAAACAATAGTTAGACAACCAAAATTTTATTCATAAATGATTGGAGCAATGGGAAGTTTCAAGACAATTAACTGTATTTTAGAAGTTCCCCAATTCAGTTGAAACATTATTTATACATATTTTGTTCAATTATTACCAACTACCATAAACTGCATTCCTGACCATAATCTTGATTTAAATTTTTTAGCCTGTAATATCAATTGGTTCAAGTTTCGTTGAAAAAAAAAATATAGGTCTTACATATCAAATTTTGTATTTTCTTGTTTAATATTGCATCATTTTCATCTTGATGCATCAAGAGCGAAACAATAACATTTCAATTTTTTGAACATTACAATTAATTATATTAGATCTTGTCTTTACAACTGTGGGAGTGGGGTTAATCGTCCTCGTAAAAGAAATCAAATATATGCAGAAAAATATACAATTTTATAAATCTACATATTAGTGTTGAAACTGGGTCCAAGATCGGATTTTGTACCCGATTCAGTCTTAAGGGATTTTTCCTATACCGATTTGGACAAATACTCCGGTCCAGACCATGATATAAGACCGTAGATCGAAATGTAATCGTTTTAAATAGTTGACCAACTTTTTCAGTATACATATATAAATAAACCGGAGCAATTCCTTAACAAGTACATAAACATATAGATACTTTTCGCTGCGGGTTAGAATTTCAACTAATATTCTAAAAATCAATCTTTTAATAAGGAAATTAACAACCACGATAAATATCACAAGCTATTTTTATACAAATATAGAACTTATACTGATACCCCCTTGTCAAAATTCGATAAAATGATCCAACCCCTCAAAACGACCCACCCTAATACACAGCAAACAAAGACATTTCTTGAGAAATGAAAATTATTTACTAAGACTTTAATAATTAATTTAAACATTTTTTCATTACTAAATGCTATAATTATAAAGTTTCAAGTCTTTTTGGCCCCGTGTACAACGCTCATTCTCATTTTTCCTCTCTCATTCTTTTTTTTTTTTTTTGAGGCCCATAAAGTTATGGGGTATTCATAGCGTTAAGTATATACTTATTTACTTATGTATACGGAAGTAACTAACTACAAACATACTCATTATACATAGATAACCCATAGAAAATTGTTTTAATTTATTTAAATTTGAAATTCCTTTTCCCTCTCAAATCTGACCATATAAATCATATACACAAATTATGTTTTTTTTTTCTGGGAGACACGTCAAGTTCTTTAAGAGGTCATATTTTTTTTTCTCTTCAAGAAAAATACTTACTTCCTATGTTGAGAAAAAAATAATAATAAACTAGTTATAAACAAGGGAAGTCAACAAGGTTTTTTTTTGTAAATGTATTTGATACATAAAAAAATAGTAATAATTTCCTGCTAAATCAATATTAAATATATAACTTTTTAAGAAAATATATTATGTCATTGTCTTTATTGAATATTACAACCTTTTCTCGAAAAATAAATAGAAAAAAGGCCCAGAAATAGTTGGTAGTAAGCCAATTCTTCCCAACTATGGAATAATCATGCAATGAAGAGTTGAATTTTTTTATTCTAGTTCAAGTAATAACATTTAGAACAATGGTAAGGGGAAAACAGTTGGAAAATTGATAGCTGAAAACAAAATACGTTTTAAATTGTTATGTTGGTAATATATAGACAATTTTAAGAAATGAAGCATTTTAATAAACTTTTCTTTGAATTAATAGATAAAACTGATTAAAGGTCCTTGAATCTTCAAAAATGCAAAATATAATGTGAATAAACCACAAACGAGAATCTATGGGCAAAAATACTTTTGTTTGCATACCGTAAATTGTAAAAGACTGGACTTTTTATCCACAGAATCATATCAAATACTTTATCCTTTGGAAATATTTATGGAGAAGAGACAATGTTTCTTTTGTAAAATTAAAAAAGAGACACTGGTACATTCTCAAAAGGTATGGGTACTAAATGAATAAGGAATGGATTGGTTAGGGATATTGTATGAGAGATTCAGAGTTACATTACACTCAAATAATTTTCGTTTTATGTATATTGACCCCCATATATAAATTATTAATTTTATCGTTATAAAAATAAAAACATGTTTTATAATTTAGATATACTATGTGGCAGAATAAAATTGGACCTTCAAAACAAAAATTGAAGGATAAAATCAATTTTTTGTATATTTAAGTGTCAATTTTTCTTTTCCTTTATTGAAATTTATATAAAGAACAGTGGCAACAAGGCCTGAAATCTTCCTAGTATTTCTTCTGTACTATTTTATATATTTACACTTGTCATCAAACATGAATAGCCAGAGCAAGGTACTAATGAGGTATGTGAGAGTGAGTTTTGTCGATATTTAAAATAACTCTAAAAATATTTTACTCTGTATAAAACATTGAATTTTAATAATTCAATATGTTAAAAGGTCTAGTTTTAAGATCCTCAAAATATATTATTGAGTCTTATTTCTCTTAATAAATAACTCAAACTCAATTTTTTTAACTTTTGCAACTGTTCTCGGTTACGACGAACAAAAGGCCAACTAGTCTCACTATGATATATTCAGTTTATCTGTGACAAAACACGCGGATTATAGCCATCCATACATATTTTTTAAGGCAAGCTGAGCTCGGGATAAGTTTTGATTAATGAGTACTTCTCTAATACAAAATAAGCTCGTAATCTAAGGCTGACTATATCTAAATTTTTAACAATCTAATTTAAAACATAAATAATGATTAATATGTTTGAACCTATACATGCCAGACTATTATTTTTGTCAATTAATCTTCATTACTAAGGAAAAAATAACATAAATATGCTCAAAGAATGAGGAAATATGATATTATTTTATCTATAATAGGGATATACCTCCAAAGAAGATCTTCAACTATATACTATTGTTTATACCTTTTAGAAATATTTTTTTAATTAATAACAACATTTTTTCCGGAAAAAAATTCTTATTTAAATTAATTTTAATTACGCCATATGTATCATATTCGATACATGAGTTTTGAAATCTTATATTTAAGAAATTTGACAATAACTTTATGGATACTATTTCAAATATATGATCATTGAACAAAAGAAAAAAAAAAGGGAATTTCTTTTTATGGCTGACTAATGTTGCAAACGAAACAAGTAGGCTAAAAAGTTCATACAAAGCACATTTATTTAGGAAAATTCTTTTTATTTATACAATTTATTCACCTTCGAGGAACATTCATAAAATTTTTTGATGTGATTTTTATAGTAAAAATTTTCTTATCCCTCAAAATAGGCCCTAATTTGGGCGACTACTTTTGAATTTTTTTTTTTTTTTTTTTGAACATTTATTTGAGGTATACAAATAGGAAAAAGTCACTAGAGGCCAGATTGAGTGAGTATGGTGGTTGGGAAAGCTATTTGTAGGGTAATCCATGCAACTTTTCCATCGTTTTCAGGTATTTTTTGACATGGTGCATTGTTTTGAAGAATTTTTTTTTTTTTTCAAATGGGAGCGTTTTTTCTTGATTTAATCCTTTAAACGCTCTAACAATTATATATAGTAATTACTATTGATGGCCTGTCCCATTTCAAGGTAATTAATTAATTTTATACCATGCTAATCCTAGAAGAGTGATGCCATAACTTTGGCAGCCTAATATTGCGTATTCGTGTGTTGTATTCAGTTTATTATGTGCAGTCCCCTCGGTTGGCTGTCAATTGGACTCTGGATTGTAGTGATGTAGCCACATTTCATCAATAACCACATATCGTCTAGAAAATCGTATTTATTAAGATAGAATTTGCCTAAAAATTTCTCCAAATCATGGCCATGCTGTTGCTTTTAATGGATTGTGAGTTCGCGCAGCGCACACTTTGCAGACATCTTCGTATGTCCAATATTTATCTCCATATTTCCAACAAGACCATTTGATATCTGTAGAGTCTCATCTATGAAAAACAATCTTATTTTACTATAATTCAAAAATATTTTGGGTATCTTTATTATGTTTTTGTTGGTAACGGCCTCTTTTGGACGTCCACTAAGTACATCTTCTTTGACACTAATTTTGCCTCATTCAAATTTAGCAAACCATTTTCAACAGTTGATTTCACTGATACAGAGTCCTAATAAAGTTTATCGAGCCAAGCTTTGGCATCAACAGTATATTTTTTCATCAAAAAGTACTACTTTATTTGTACAAAAAGTTATTTATCGATTTTTTTTAACAAAGTTAACAAAAGTAAAGCAACAAAATTTGGTTAACTCACAAAATTTATATCTTACAAATCAAATATCCGACCGATGACAAACTTTTACACGTATTGATTAAAGGTAGATACTAATTAAAATAATATGATTTTAGTTATTATGGCGCCATCTTTGTGCCAGCCAATGAACTATTGCATCATATGGAACGATGAAACCCCGTATTTTTTTAGAAAAAATACAAATCTAATTTTAGAGGTGTTATAAAATCATAAATCTTTGGTTATAATATCTTCTAAAATAAAAAAACTCAAATATTTTCTATTTTGTGTGATTTAAAAAAAGAAAAAATAATTTTCAAAACAAAGGTTTCTATTTCAGCAATAAGAAAATTATGACCGCGTATTAAATTAGTGGGCGTTACAGGGTTAATTTTCCAGATATTAAAATCAATAATTTATATATATATATATAAAAGTACTTTTGTATTTAGAGCACAATTAATCAACATCTAATTACAGATTATTTGGTTTCGAATATTATATATTATGATCTCAAAACATATACAAATAAGATATGCAAAAATTCTAGATATAATAATAGCTTTTAATGATTTAATACACAATTTAACTCATAATAAGTAATGACTAATGATCTAAGTATTAAATTATACACATTTTAATAACTCACGATTTAGGAATTATACTTATGATTTTTTGTAAATAAATAATATTATAATTTATGATATTTAAAAAAAAAAAAAACATTTACTAATTCTGCATGAGGTATTTTGCAGTTTATTTTTACTACTTTAAGTACTTTAAAAAGATAACAACATTTCAATGGTGAGTTATGTACTATTTTGAAGATCATTTTTTTTTATAATTGTAGATTAAATATATTTTTAATAGTAATTAACAAAAATAATATATTTAAATATTTATGAAACTTTTAAAAGCTATACAAATGTAAAATGTACTAATTTGATTTTTAAGTTAACAAAATTTTTTAACAAAATGTAGTTTCTTGTCTATAAATTTATTTTCTTAAAACCTAGTGATATGTTTTTTAACATCGTTTTTTAGGCACTAAAATTTACTTGGTCTCATTGTCAAGCTCGAAGGAACAAGATTTATTTATTTCTTTTTCAGAAAAAGAAGAAGAAAATCAGTTGGTATTTCTTAACATGTCCTTTATTGACTTGAGTTGATTTTTTTTACTTAAATCATGCCATGACTCGATTTTCCAATTTAAAAAAAAAGAGTCTACCTCATATATTTATTGAATTGGCTTTATTTTTGTCACAATACATCATCAACTGATATTTTGTGTTTTGTGGTGCTGCTGTTTCTATATGATTTTCTAATCAATTACATTGAATCTATTTGTACGATCAAATAATATTTTATAGATTTTACTTAGGGAGTTATAAGTCTTTTATTTGTAATTTTAAGTATTGTAGTTAACAAATATGGTAGCTATTATCAGATGTCGGTAAAAAATCGTCGCTGAATATGTTTCTTTCACTCGTCATTAAATGTAGTTATTAAAATATATAAAGAATATTAAAGGAATGATGCAAACACTCAGTCAATTTATTTAATGCCGTTCCTCTTTCTAACTTTTAGGAATCCATTTCTAGAAAGAATAACATATTTACGTCAAATTTTTGTTGTAAATAGTTATCCTTAGTCTATTAATGAAGTTGTTTGTAATTAATAAAAAACTACAAACTTCATTGAAAGAACACTACTGTCTATATATTATTAGAAACAATTTGGAATTTGTTAGCGTCGATAAACATTGTTTTAATAATATAAGTATGCATTTTCTTTTTCTTTTCTTTCTAAATATGACACGCTGAGCTTCAGCTACATTCGCTTGTTGCTAAATCCAATCTAAAATCACAATAATTATTATATATATGTACTCCCCTGTTCTTTTCATCTATAATATGACGCACTTATCTTTAACTACACAGGCTCGTTGATAAAAATGAGTCATCCTTAGACATATAGATAAACAAACTGACAATTTGTTTGTCTATATAATATCAATAAAACAAAGACTGTCTGTCTTGCACTTTATATGGTGCTTCCTGATGCAAATCGTATAAATATTTTTAATATAAAAAATAATAATGTAGTCGTATTTAGGAAAGATTGCCGGCGTGTGCGTATGTATAACAAGTTTTTTTTTGTTAATGGCGTCTTATTTATATCGCAATTCATGTGCATTTTTAGTTTATTTTGAAATTTCCCTGGTATGTAAAAATGAATTTTGTTTACTTTAATTAGTGAGCGTGCTCATAGTTTATAAATTTTTTTTTCTCAAACTCTTACTATTATTATAATTATTTTATTCTTGTCTAAATACTAAATATAAATCTAAAATATTTTAGCCAATGTCTAATTATTCCTAGTAATGTTGTGTACTTCTACAAGTAAATTAATGAATGTGTAGTCGGCATGAATAGCTACTGAATTGTGTTTATTTCCTTTTTCCTTCTCTAATTTATCGACTCAACTTAAGTCGATACGAGAATACTCTTGCTCTCGATTCGTAAAAGTCTTGTCCTGAGATCCGACAGTCTTTTACAAGTAAAAATCAAATTATGTCTGAAGGTCTACGAATAATAAAGAGAATATTCAAAATTACAATTGATATTTAGTGTTTTTTGTTTCTTTCATTACCCTGTTGATTATTTATTTTTCTACATGTTTAAATAAGTTCATCTCAAAATCCGGAAAAGTGATACCGTCAGAGCAAACTTTTATTGGATGTCGGAGTCGTAATTATAGGCTATTTATTTATACGCAAATAGTAGTTATTGTTTGAATTTGTATCATATTTTTGAGAAATTGAACTTGTACTAAATGAAATGTTCCTTCTTGGGGATAAATGTTGTTTAAGAATGAGTATATTGATTAAAAATATTAAATATAAGTTCTATGAGAGAAAAATACTGTAAAAATTTTACAAAAACTATTTTAATTATTCGTATTATATAAATATTTATTTTTTATAAGTGCCAACAACTGTTGGAAGTAACAAACAAAAACAAAAAGAAACTATATAAACATGACTTTAATTTTATTGATAACTCTACTCCGTATTTCTTTAAATAGGAGCGTAAACACACTTTTTGCAAACCCCAAATTTTTGATCCTGAACCCTGTATATTATTTACGTATATTGATTAACCAAATATTCTAACGTAAAATATATTTTCCATGTGTTAATATAAAAACTCTACATACAAATATATATATATATTTTTTAAATAAGTTAAAATTTTGATTTAAAGAATTAACGAAATGTTCAAATAATAAATTTATTTGAAAAAATGGAACCCTGGAAACTTTAAACCATTTTTCAGAACAGCTTATGAGTTATTTAGTTTTTTCAATTCAAAGAAAAAACCCTGAAATGAATGTATATGGAGGCCATTTTTTGAAATCCTTTGACAATACTCCTATTGTGAGTTACTATTAAGGCTTCTAGGATCCCTTTTTCAGACTAAGTCAACTGAATATGAAAATATTTCTTGAAACACAAAATTAACATCAATGTTTAACTCATCATAGTCCTGATCTTGTCTTGATTTCAGAATAGGGGCTCACAAATTACTTTCCTTTCCTCATCTCTTAGTATAATAGTCATTTTTGACATTACATTTTCTCAGGATTCCCAGAGCCTCAACAACTATTTTGTCCGTTATTTTTCATTCTTTAATATGTATGTTAAAAATATAGAGGTTCATTCCTTATTGAATAAAGTACATATGTACATACATATTTAGATATGTTCATAATATGTACTTAGATGTTATAATAATAATATTAAAAAATATCTTTTTTTTCATCTTTAAAAATGGTATTATTATTATTAAATTGTCAAAACACAATATACATATCATCACAATTATTCCTAAGTTTTTGTTGTTTTATATATTAGAATGTCCCGTTTTCCAGTTAATATTTTTGTAATTACAGATACACCTGCTCGACTATTAACGATCAAAAAATTGAATTGGGCAAACTTTGAAGCCTCTCAGGCCAAATTTAACGTTGTACAAACAATTTTAATTGAAAAAATATTAGACTTTGGGCCTGAAATTGTAAATTTTCAGCCCTCTTGTGCCTTTGTTCCAAATATGATGCTATGAGACAAAAATAGTAATGTATAAATTTTGTAGTACTTGCTTTATGAGTCATTAAAAAATATTATACACATTGTTTTCAATTATTTTCAGGGGTCAAAGATGTCTATAATGATTTGCAGTTAATAAGATAATTTTCTTAGTTTTTGTTTAACAACTGTAACTTCAAACTTTGCTATGTTTTTAATTCTCCCGAGCAGAAAAAGTAATTGTGAAGGAGAAAAAATATTTACTTGAAAAGGACAGAGCCTAATAAATATATATATTTAATTGTCTAATATGTTACGTTTTTGTTGAAGTTGTAACACATATAAGCAAATATGCGAGTTCCAACAAAAAAATAAGTTAATAATTGATGGATAATCGATATATTAATGGGGTAATTTCTGGCTACTTTAATACAAAATACTAAAATATATATAATATAATTATGTGCACATTATAAAGTTCAAATGCCCACAGTAATATTGCACATAAATACATAATAACCCTGTGATTTTAATAGATCCAAATGAAATAAGAGTATCGATTAATAGTTTGTATTTTGAATGATCAATTTTGTAATTAAATAATAATGCATTAAAGACAATTTGTTCTTACAAGTTGCAACTTGTAAAAAATATACATATATAGTCAAAACTGATTTAAGCGGTTAAGCAAGAGAAACTGAAAAAACCATAACATATTGCAGTGGATCTCTTAAACCAGGTTTCCTATTTGTAAAAAATCTAAATTGGAACAATTACTGTGGCTCGTTGAGTGCGGTGAAACGCTTGAAACAACTGACTATTATACTATCTTTGACTGGGTCTACAATGAAGGTGCATACTTAAGATAATAATGATAGGTAACTACCTATTTACCTATCTATGTATTTTAATAACTAAAACTTATTTAAATACATATTATTATTATTTAACAGTGCTTTATTCAAAAATTAAATATGGCTTCTATCTACTCGTACGGAGTAGATAAGTACTAACCAAAGTCAGAATATTGATTTTGATTATTTACCATGACACGACAATTTAATAATACCTTTTAAGCATGAATATTTTAATTGTTTTATGAGCAGGAGCAACACACACACACTCAAAATGTTGTTAAGTGACTATCTTACCTATCTAAGTATATTGTATCTAATAATATGTATGGGTACATAGACGTAATATATGTAAAAGGTCGCATCTTCAAAACCCATCACATTTTGTTCGTATGTATATTGAATGAATTTTTGTTTTAATAGATTGCTCTATGAATATTAATGTTGAATAAAATATAAAATGCTGTAAAGTTATATATCTACTCGTTGTAGGGGCAAAAATAATTATGATGAAAGATATAGATAAAACTATGTTAATGTAGGCATTTGAATAATGTATAGAAAGACAGGAATGAAATGAAAATAATTTTTTTTACCCTGGCTCTATAGAGTTAGTGGTGGACAAACTAAGACCCGTGAGCTGCATGTGCCTCGGAAAGTTACTTTACTGTGTTCTGTCATAAAGCTTCTCAGATGCATTATGGTTAATATTCAGTAAAGCTTGGCAAATTTTATATAGATTTACATATAAATTAAAGCCTATTGCAATTTCTTTAGGGGTAGTAAAAATAAATCAATTATTGCTATTTTTTCCCCATTAATGTTTATTTCCTTGGCAATAAAAAAAGTGGATATTATATGACGGTCGGACTTGAGTATTTGCATTATTTTTTCCACGCAGTATATTAATATCAGAATCAACAAAACCAAAATTGTGTGTGATTGGCTGTTACAGTATTAGAACAATAATCTCTATTCACATTTTCAGCCACCTGACTTGCGTTTTCTTCTTTATCGAAGAAATATTGTATTGAATGGCGTATTTTCTCTTTGATAGTATCCATTTTGGACGCCCACTCAAACAATACTGAGGCAAATAATCAAGAAAACTGTCTGAGAAGTTTAATTAGAACAAAATCAAATCTTTTTAACATTATTTGGAAAAATAATTGATTTATTTACACTACAAATATTAATATACACTAGCACAAACAGGCTATCTTAAAAATAGCCAATGAAAAATAGCTTATTTATGTCACAATTTCAAACTAAAACAATTTACTATACACAATAATTATATAATTGGTAAATTTCTATCGTAAAACCTCCTTGTATACAACAATTTTTGTTACTTCTGTCCATTTGATGTTAATATATACAAACTTTCACTTTCTTTTGACACTTTTGAAAATGCAACATATAATTGACCTTGTGAAAATACTGATTTTGGCAAATATAAAGCAACTTTTTTCTGTGATTTATTTATTTTTATTGCCATTGCTAGCTTGCCATGTTCCTTCTTCAACCATAAATATAATGAAGATTAAAGATGTATACTAAGATTAACTCGCTCATCCTTTTCCTAATTCTCTTTTTTAATTCGTATTTAATATATGTTCTTCCTTTTTCTGTTACTAAGTGAAACATACGTCACACACACACACTTAAATTATTTAAATTTTCTATGATTATTTACAAAAATTACCGGGAATTTTGTCACCTTCAAAGTTATCTTCATTGAATGCATTACTCATATGGCAGCCCCCATTCCTCGAAACATTTTTTATAGGCACTTTTGGCGTTGCCTTTAGTTCATTCCACGAATTTTGTTTGATGTATTTAATAGACTCAAAACAGGTTCCACGGAGTGTTAATTTATTTTTGGGGAACAAAAAAAAGTAAAACAGAGCTAAATCAGGTGAATATGGTAGTTGATTGATGGTATTTATTGTATGTTAGTCTTTCAATTCGCTAACAATCTCTTTGCAATGGCAAGTTATCGTGTGTAAAATCCACAAGTTGTTTTTCCATAATAATGCCAGTTTATGACAGATTTTCTTGCGCAAATGTCTTAGTACACCCAAATAGTATATACTCATTATTGACCATTTGCTCCTTTGGAACGAATTTATGATGCACAATACCGCAGATATAAAAAAAAACAATGAGGATCATCTTGACTTTAGAGGTTTTTATCTTCGACGATCTCACTGTCCTCCTTGAATGCTTTGTAACACTCATATGTACGGGTTTTCGATAAAACTGCAATCTTTATGATATTGTAATTTGTGGTGCCTCCAAATAAATTAATCAGAATATTTAATTAGTATAGATAAAAAATAATTATTATTTGAAGAATACAACTGTAATTCAAACTCAGTTTTGTGAGAAACCATTCTAGCCTGCTTTAGTGTTGATGGGCCACACACTAAAAAGAGGCTTGTTACTATGTATAATTACATATAAACTAATTCAAGCATGAAAATATAATTAATATATCCGTTATTATTATTTATTAATCATGAAAATATATAGGAATTAAGAAATGTATTCATTGCGAGCCAAATTACGCAATAAACCGTGCATCAAATTAGTAAGGTAACAAAATAAATATTAAACAATATAATTTTTTTATTTTTCGATCAATTGTCCTTCAGCAAAAATTTCGGTATGATGTAGTAATTAAAATATGCTATGAAATTTAGGCAATCTATTTTATATTTCAAGAAGAAAAGGAAATCATAAAACTTAGTCGTAAAGGATTCAAAATATATCCATGCTTCCGATGTTAGAAAGTTATGTAGTAATTAAATTTGCATTTGTTGGTCTGTTATAATAGGTGTTTTCTCATTGGGCATTATGTTTGTTGATTGTTCATCATTTTCACCGTGTTAAAAACTTTATCTCAACAAAAATCTTCAATATGTGTTCAACTTTTAATTAAATATTATAAGTATTCAAAGTTACATAATGAAAGAATCGAATGGGAGGTTATTACACATTGATTTCATAAGGAATAACAAGCTGAAGAAAATAAATAAACTGTCTTAACAATTTGCAGGACCGAACGCCTAATCCTGAAGGTGGAGATTTGATGTATGTCCATTCATAATTTCCTTCATAATTTTCTTATTTTATAAATTCGTCCTCTCTAAATCCTTTTATTTTAACTTCTACTCTAGCCTTTGAAAATAAGGTTTATCTTATTATCAAGGGAAATATTACGATTTATGATACATATTTCTCTTCTGAGGAGAAGGAGGACAGTGAGTTCTCACTTTTAAGTATTTAAGTCTTTCTTGAGACAGTTGAGAGTATGTTTCTGCATTCATAATTACATAAATTATTTTTTCTACTTTATGAATGCAACGCTGAACAGAACACTAAAAAAATTATTTGAATGGAACGCCAAAATAGTGGAACGCTTTAAGGGCTGGTTCTAGACAATATTATATTGGAAACAATGAATTAAATTGTATGTGTATGGAGAGATTGAAAGACCTTAACCACCTCATTGAAAACATTGGGTTTCAATTTATGCCTCCTGTACGATCCAGGATGCCTATACATCCCGTTATCGGATTTGATACTCCTTTTGAAATTGTAAACTGTTGCCATGATTATTCCTACTCACCTCCAGATCTTTGAAGGTCTAGTTACTATGAGCAGAAATGTTTTCATACGTATTCTTTGATCGTGTTTTTCGAACATTTTTGATCTGATTATTTTTTTGAGAGAAAATTTGAACTTATAGATATATGTCTCATCTTGAACTTTTCATTCAATGAATTACTTAAATGAACCTTACATAAATATTATAAAGGAATTACATTCAATATTACCAGCGAATTATTTTTTTTTTTCTTTCAAATTTCTCGTAATTGTAAAATCCCTATGTATCCCGGGAGAGAATTTATACAATATACTCTTTCTCTTTATTTTATTGTATTTATATATTTTGATCTAATATAACTGAATTTTGTACTTCAATATTAACTGCTTTTTCTATTTTGGTTTATTCCTCACGTATATTGTAAAATAATAGTAATTAATTATTTTAAAGATATTTTAATTTATGTAACATTTAAAAGAAATCTAGTCCATAAAATAACTATTACTTTTGTGCACAATAGTTTAAGCCTGTAAAATAACAAAAACATTTTTTTGCATCTTTTGATAACAAACCAAATCTGTAGATTTGAATATAAAGTACTTTTTTTAAATTTTTATCGGTTTTAATAACGCTTATTTGATGAAGACAATAACTATGTACATGTAAATAATACGTCACCAGTAATTGAAGTATCCATACCATCACTCGATATTACTTAGCATATCCTAACCCATATATGTATGTAATTTGAAATATATATGTATATAATTGCATTAGTGATTTATTACGTTTCAGATCGAGGGATTCGCGATACAAAGCTCATTATATCATGGGGATATACAATACATATATAATATACCTATAATTATATATTGAATTTTGAATAATGTGGTGTGCACATAGTTATTTTATTTTTCCTAATATAATTGCAAATGGATTACTTTTTGTAAACTGGAGCATCCATAAAAATTAGGCCGATGTACATTTATACATGTACCTTGGTATACCAATGAAAATGCCTTTACTTTTTTATAGATAGGGATTAGTGATGTAACATATCCTGTAATTGCAGTTCCGGGATATGCAGTATTTTACTCTAACGGTTCCCAGTTCTTAACAAATCGTCATTTAAATTATAGCGGTTCTAATTCGGTTCCTCCATTAGGCTGGGTTTCCTATTCTTTCTTGCTCTAATTTCTGTACAAATAGTACTTATGTAATAACAAGGACGAACAGGAAAGTAGTAGAGGTCTATCGTTTCCTCGATTATTCTGGAGATCTTGGTTTACCCTACCCATTGTCAGTAAAAACAAAACAAAAATTACCTACGTAATACTAGGAACGAGTTAAAAAGAAGGTAGATGCAGGCTCCCCCTATTGCTAAAGCATTCATAGGCAGTCGTCTATGAAGGCATGTTCAGGTGGGCCTCAAAAAATCTTTGTCTATTGAGTATATTTATTCTCTCAATTTGATCAAGTACATTTTGCCTTCGGCTGCTTAAAGCTGCGGGCCGCTAATACTTTAGTCCTAATGCTTTTTATTCTCTAAGCCTGAAAGAAGGAAATAACAAACAGAATGAATAATTACACATCATTTTTTTCTTTTAACTGTGAAAATTCACAGTTCACGAGTTGAATTTATTTTTAAAGAACTGGTTCTCGTACGTATTTTGAAAAAACTATTCGCAGATTACACACTGTTCTCAGTTTCGCCATACACGAGTCGGTTTAGAGGTTTGAGCCGTAACCTCATTAGTAGGTAATATGCACCGAGTGATTGTTTGGAAAAAGTGAGTGTCTATAATGTTAACACATTAAGTACCATGATCTCTATTGTCACTACATGACCTAAGTTTTATTTAAATGTGTGAAAGAGAGTGTAATGTTTCAATTAATGCCTATGTAAATAAATGAATAGATTAAACCTTGAATGAACATTTTTCTACTTAACTTAATACATATATTCTACTAAACTAAATGGAAAAAACCAACAAGTGATTGTTAAATCTATAATGTTAACAATTATTATTATCAGTAAAAGAAAGGAATGATCGACTAAGGAGCAATTAACAGTAAAATTTCCTTCATAAGGAGAGTTATCATCATGACATGAATGAACATATTATCGTTTTTTTGTTAAATTGTCTAGAACAGGCTTAAAATAATTTTGTTAAATTGTCTATAAAATACTAGTCAGTGTCAGAGTGCCACGCATTTCAATTTGGATACCCCGTCTAAATTTTATCGTATTACATTACAGATTTACATTTTTTAATACAAAAATCGATTCTTGTTTTTCTTTTTCAAAAAGACTCTTAAAATATTCATCGTAAGGTTTTTATGACTAGAGTTGTAAAAATATTATCTTAAGCAAACACAAAACTTTGTTAGTTGTTACCTGAATAGTGTTTTTATTTTTTAAAGCTGTTATCCTTATCCATTCTTGAGTAGGTAATATATAAGTATAATGTGTGTGTGTTCTATTTGTATCTAAATTTAAGATTACTAATACTCATTTGTCTAATTGTCTTTTTATATAAAGTTAAAGAAAACGTTTTATCAAAATTTCAAATTTCTGTCAAAAAGCCCCGCCCCTAAAGAAAAATACTAGTAACGACTTTGTACTTGCAGCTAAGCTGCTCTCCTTCCAAACATTCTTCCAATTGTGTGGGCTAATATATCATTTTTTGGTTTTGGTATATTTTACATACCGGCTGGTCCTATTTTTTTACAACAACTTTATTCTCCTATGACCCTTGGAAGGATTTTAGTTTTGATCAACTATTGTCTTACACAATCTCCTAAGATAATTTTAATGAACCTTAAGGTTTTTAATGCTATAATATTATTATTTGCACATATGATCAAATAATGATAGCCAATGGTTTAGTAATGAATAATGTATTACTTATATTTCTCAATCTGCATAATTGAATTTATGTATATTGCATTTTCAAAAGGCTTCAAATTGTGTTATTTGAAGGGATAATTACAGATTTAAATATGAACAATAGGCTTGAATTATGTATAATCAATTAATCTATGTAGTCTAGAGGCTAAATGCGTATTTATATTTTTTAGTGTTGGATTTAACTCAAAATCTTCAAATTCTGTGTCGAATTGGGTGCGTTATGTATACCATAAGATCTAAGAAATGTGAAAAAGTGCATACTTTCCAAAAACTAAATAAACATTAAAGTTTGAGTAAAATGGATAATTTCCCTTTTACTTGTCATTAAATTATAGTTGTTTATGACCATTGATGCATATAATCGGTCCTGCCAGTATGTAAAAATAAAAGAAACAGAAAGTTAACTTGGTCACCCTGACAATTTGAGCAGTGTTTTAGGAAAAAAGCAGCTTAAATTCCATTACATTTTATCAGATCAGCTTCAAACAGAACATAATCACAAATCCCACTTTGTAAATTGTAAGGACATATAGGGTGAAATTATTCTGATGTCGATCCTCAACTCCTATATTTATAAATTCCGCGTAAACCTTATTATTACTTTTTGCCTTTAGAGCCCAATAATTAAATTATAACACCTTAAAAAAAGGTGGACTGGAAAAAGCCACTGTAGGCATATTTTATACACGTCAGTTCAGGACAAGAAAAATATAAGATCATCATAGGGTTTTATGGTATTAACTCTGATTTTCTTGGGTATTTACTCGACCAAGATTAATACATTTTAGCCATTCCGTAGTATTGTAATATGTTGGGATGGTTGATGTCATCTGAGACAGATTCAATGATTGGATGAACGTTGTCACTGTGAAATTAGCTTTTCAAAAAATATTTTATTTGTCTTTTTTAACCCAAAATAATCATTTTAGGAAATAACTATATTTAACCTTATCAAGATTATTTGTTCATCTAAAATAGACTATTTTTTTTAAATGCTTTTTTTGACTTACATTTACTATTTTGTAGGAAATAATTCTATATATATATTTTTTTTCATAAATTGTGAAATTTACAACTTTAAAGACTGTGTGAAAGTTTAAAACATCGATCAATACCACTCAAACTATACATTACTTTATTTTTTACCAAGAGAACAGATTTAAACAATTTTTCCCCAGTACTTAGAAAAAAAAAAAAAATATTTCAAGAACTAGTATATATGTATATGTAAAAGTTGTATCATAAATTTGGAGATTGTACAAGCTGCAATTTCTTTGTCTTAAAAAATGCTTGTTTAATTATAACACCAAACATTATATTTACATTTTATTTGATACTATCGCTTCATTTTGATCTATTTAAGTTCATTATTGATTATATATTTACGTGTACCATGACTGTGGGCATTTGAAAGTTTTTGAAAATCAAATTAATTCATGCAACACAGTTTCCCAAATCTTTCCTTTACTATGGATCCCCTATATCGTTTGTGTTTATGAAATACATATTTTTATGATCTTTTTTTAGGAAAATACATTTTTAGGAATTTTTCATTACGTTTTGTTATTCGATAGACAATTATTGAAGTACTTAATAATCTCGCGGAGCACCAGACGATACACTACGGAGCCTTGTTTGGTTATTTCTGATATTTTATTTGACGAGCAAAGCTAGTAAGAAGTAAATTTTGACTTTTACATTAATTTTATGATGAATGCGGACACCTCCCTTAGTTCTTAGTTCTTATATGTAGAGATATACTTCCATTATAGTCAAGCCATTAACAGTGGATTTTCATTGACACTTTTTTCATTACTTATGTACTCAAACATCAAAGTATGTAGCTCTATGAGGAAGGGTTTTTGTTTTTTATGTAGTTATGAGAATCAGCGTGAACTCTCAACAAACATGATGGATCCTTATTGTTTAAATCATTCCTCAACATTTCGAAAAGGGTCAGGAGCATCAAAACACTTTATAATAATAATAAATACAACAATAATGTATTCAAAAATTCTGTTTATGAGGGAAGAAACATGAAGACGGATTAGGTTTTTGTCGCTTTGAGGGATTGATCTCATAATTACATTAGACTGTTCCGTTTTCGAGTTATCATTCTCCCTCATGCACAAATACCTTTTCTATTTTATCAAATATGTAATACATGTATCAAAATTTAAAAATAGTGAAAGCTATAGCTTTTGAACAAAATGGAGGAACACCATCTTTGATAAAACATGGAAACTGCAAATCATTGAGCACATCTTAGACAGCTTAAATAATTAAGAACATAATATTAACTTATTGATAAACTTAATAGTATAAAATTTCAATTTAAAAATCATAACAAAATCATATTATGAACATTACAAATGGCCTAAAAATGGTCCATTTCGACAAAAAAAAATCCAAATTTTTTTCCAATTAAAATGTCTTGAGAGGCCTGGAACTATATCAAAGTCAGTGTTTTTATTGTCCCCAGTAACAAATGTTCTAGTACGGGAGGAAAAAAGTATTGCCCCGACAAAAACCCAGTCTAATGTACAAAATCTTCTTAAGAACAAAATTGAATGAAGAAATTGTTTGTTTATTTGTTTACCATCTTAGGATAACATATGTGAATTTATGTGCATTTTATTAAGACGAAGAAGGAAATAAGAAATTGAAAACAAGAGACTTGTTGTTTTTCTTATGTGGAGGAGGGTGGAAGTTGCATACATATTTTGAGTGAAATTATTCTGCTCCTTAGTTCACCTTATAATTGTTTATTTTTTAGACACATAGTGTGTGTTCTAGGTATAGAAACATTCTTGTATTCAGAATATACCCATGTTGTGTTTATAGGGATAATCTTCACTCTTCAATTATCACGATTTCCATTTCCCTTCTCCCTTTTGAACGAATCCGTTGTTTATACAATGTAAAAAACCCCAATCATTCTCAAATTATATATCTACCTTTTTTTTGTAATGGGTGCTAATACACCTCAAAAACCTCACTATTCGAATCTACCTTTTCCAAATACTTTATAATAAAGTTTAGAATCTGAACTTCAAATCAAGTCTGCATTCTCCGAGTTCGATTCCAGACTAAAGTACTGCTGTTTTGACTATAGTTAAAATATTAAGTAGGTAGTTTAGGGACGGTTACAACACATTTTTTGTTTGTTTTTGCCTCAATTACAAGGAGGTAGTTTGACTATGACTAGTTTTGTATCAGTTTTTGGAACTGCAAGTCCTTAGCATTTTCGATTACAAATGTCGATGATTTAATTTGCTAAATAAGATTCACAGTGTGGGTAAGCAAAAAAGCATCATGCATTAACATTAAATAAATTCCAAAAAAATGACGGAGTATAAAGAACCTAAATTGTATGAAAGAATAGTTTTGTGAGCTTTCTTTTTTACGTCATAACTTTTTTTCCGTAAATATAGTCAGTTTCATGATGTGGGGAAAGAAATGTAGAGTGCATGATGCTCCACGCGGGGGTTTCTGTTTGTGAGGTGCTCAAGACTGTGGAAGTGAACAGATCCACTGTTTTGAGGATCACAAAAAACTTCTGAGGCTAATGGCAGCTATGAACATATGTCTGTGATTGGTGGCCACAACATAAAGCAATCGGAGGAGTTCATGAGTGTCTTGGACTACAGTATTGAGGCAAATCCTCAAACCTCAATGGACAAGCTCGCAAAAAAATACCATTTTAGTGAAGGGACACTAACTATGAGAGTGATGCAGTTGCCCTCGAAATTAGAAAACCTTCTCAGATCAGCGGAACCTAATTTTAGTATACCAAATAGTTGAGTAGAAAACAAATACCAAATTTCAGCAAATTTGGTTAACGTTTACCTCTAGCACAATTGCAATTTCTTAACACGTGTGAAGCAAAAAAAAAATCTCCGTTATTTTAAAACACATTCTACAATATAATATTTCTCTGAACAAAAAAATATTGTGATATTTTATAATTTTTTTGTGACTCTAATTTTCTTGACTGTAGAGAGCAATAAGTAATCGCACCAAGACTGTTTATTAAATATAATGTAAATTATTAAATTTCAGTACAGAAAATTAAAAAAGGCAAACCTTTTTTCCTTCTTTTTTTATTAATTATCTTTTTGATATAAAATAAATGTAAATTTAGAATGAAAATATTGTATTTATATTCTAACAAAAAAATATCCACATTTAGAGTGTTGTAGTTCACCCCCCTCTTCCCCCCTCCAAAAAAAATATACATTTATAAATCATCACGTACATAATCAGATGGCTCTTTATATAATACTGCAATAACGTCAGTTCAACACAGATACATTTACTACTGCATAGTCCGTAAGTTTTCAACTTTTTGGTTTAAGTAGGTATTACTGATTTACGAATCTGCATTCACAGAGCACATTGTGTTCATTAATAGCATTGATTTATATTTGAGTGTTGAGTTAAACTACTCCTTAGCCTATATAATTATTTTGTTGTCATATCAAGGGCCTCAATTATCCATCTCTAGAAGAGAAGAAAAAGATATCCTTTAGGTTTGCAAGACGTTGTCCACTAAGACTTTTGTTTGAGGGAATTGTAAGGAACTGGTAATGCTGGTGATTGTCAACGTAAGTGAGGGAAAGGATAAAGGTTTCGAAAGTTCATATGACCTACTCAGCAAAATATAGCTCAAGAATTAACTGTGACTGGACAGCATCAGAAACTAAATTGCTTTCTACACTTTTTTATTTTTGGTTATCAGTCTTCATGGTTTACATCTCCACTTCCTTCAGTAGTAACATTGAAAGCTCTCATACCAGTCAATAACTTGATCAGTTATATGAAGATATATAAAATTTTTGTAAATGCAGTAATCAAGGGATTTTGGGCACATTTGTGGTCACTAACGGAAGAATTCGTAGCAATTAATATTATTTTTTGATCCACCTAGAAATGAAATCAAAACATTTATGGTATCAAAATTACTGAGCTTAAAAACAAAGACACTGCAACAAGAGGCATGACTCAAGATATTCCCTTCCAAATCAAAGAAACATCAAGTAAAAAAAGTAGTTGGTATTTAAAAATAAACGAATTATCTATGTATTTATAATAAATTTATATTATTTTATAAAGATGACAATTACTAAAAAATAAAATAACTAAAAAGGAAAAACTATTATTATTTTTCTTCTTTTTTTCTCAACTAAAGTTTAATAATGTCTTTTTTATTTAATAAACGGTCTCGGCGCGATCACTTATTGCTTGATACAGTCAACCAAATGGAAGTGACAAAAAAAAATAATAATATAACAATATAATCTTAATTTGATAATAGAAATGTGTTACTATTCAACATGTTTTATAAAATCCATAATAATTTTTTTACTTCATACACATTTAGAAATTGCAATTGTGCTAGAGGTAAACGTTAACCAAATTTCCTAAAATTTTGTATTTGTGTTCTACTACCTAGTTGCGGTATCAAAATTAGGTTCTACTGATTCTGATAATGTTGGGGGAACTACATAACCCTACTAACCATGACACAATATACTAACGTATGCCTTCTAATGGTTGAATTTATTTAGAGATTATAGATATTAGTCAGTAGTTTTTCTACTTATTTAAATTACTTATTTATTTCATTGCTACTTATACCTCTCTGTATTCGAATTCATCCTTTCTAATTCCATGTCCACTTACTCCGAGTAAAGTGGTACTTTTAACTTATAACACAGGGGAACAATTAAGGGGGGGATTTTGCATTTACAAGGATTTTTGTTTCATTTTGTATTTTTTAAGTGATCCCATTTTGAAATAATAAAATTCTCTACTCATTGTGAATGGATTGCTTTATTGTTTCGATCTCATTCCCAAGAAAGGAGTTCACTTTACTCCCTTAAGAGGTCTGGTAGTTTTTCTCAGATGAATTATCCTTCTGTCGTCCTTCGAGGAGTTTGGAATCGGAATTCGAATATCTCTTGAGATGTATGATTAAGCTACAAGTATCTTTCTTTGATTGCCTCGATCTTCAATTTACAATACATGACGTCATGAAATTGGAATTGAAATTACAAAAAATATGATGATAATTTGATTATTATATAAATCCCATAAAAATGGGATCACATCAAAATGGAACAATATTCTTCAAGATCCATGTTTTTTAAAAAGATCTTTCTAAATTATACATTGAATTTTTTTTTGTATATCATAAGCTGTGATATTTCTCATCACTTTGTATTATGAATTATGAAAGTTATAAGGGTCTAAAGAAGAGTGTCGTTTTTTTATCCTAAAAATGGATATATATCGAGTTCAAAACAAGATAAAGGATCAATAAAAACACTTATCAATAATAAAAAACACTTTTACATAAGTTTGATTTATCTTACTTTTGATTTGGGATTGTTTTAAGCGTAAAAATTACTCTAAACGATAATAGTCTCAAATTTATATAAGAATTCAGATGACTGGGAAAAAAGCTGAGATATGTTTTGAATTGGCACTCAAAGATAAATTCATTGATTGTTTTCAATTCATTTGTACAAATGAGTGTTCCTCTGTGTAATTATCATATTGTTCAAGTATTGTTCTCGTTGGAAAAATAATAAGTCTCACAAATTCAACTTTGAAATTTCTGTTAAATATTGTGTTATTTTCATCTTTATTGATCAATTTCATTTTTTTCAAACATGATAATTATTAATCATCATTAATATTTTATTAATAGTTAGTCTTTATAGAAATAAGTAGGGCGATCTTGTCTTTCAGGTCCAGTGAATGGGGTTAGTCATTCCCTCAAATAAAATAAATGATATAAAAAATAGTCATTTTGAAAGTGTATATTTATATATAGGGGCCCTTTGAAACCCACTCATTGAGCTCATATTTTACAAAAAATATTTTTATACCTATACACAAACTTTCTCAATAGCCCGTTGTCAAAGTTCAAAAAAGTTGATTAAGAGAGATAAAGTAAATATTAGGAATAATTTAACAAAAAAAAAATTAATGTTTTTTGTCAAAAAGTACAGAAATATCTATACAAAAAAAATTAGTGTCATGACGATATTTTAAGTTTCTATTTTCTATTTTGGGATGATATTAGATACATATCATCAAAAAATCCGTATGTATTCAAAAACCCTTCATGAAATTATATACCATGCTCGCTCAACCAAATAGTGGAAAAGACAGTTTACAGTTATAATTAAATCTTTAGATGTGTTTTTTATTTCCTCCGACGATTCCTAAGCATACCAAAAAAAAAAAAAAAAAAATCAAAATCAAATGCTTCCATCTATCAATTGATGAATAACTCTTTAGTTAATTAAATTCTGACATGTTTTTAAGGTACATTATACCCATATGCAATATGTATAATATATACATTAGGGTAAGGCTAGAACACAACAAATTCTGAAATTGATAAGGATAGCGTTATGATTTTTGGGTACATTAAATGGACCTAATTTGTGCAATTTCGTTGAAATATATTAATTTTTACTCTGAGCACAAAGCTAATGCATTTTTGAAAAAATAACCCAAAATATTAAAAATCCCTAATTGAGTTTTTTAATTTGTCTAATATTTTTTTTACTATATATATATTTAAAAAAAAAAGTAATGCTTAGATGATATTTATGTTAATTTTTCAAAAACCATTTAATTCTTGTACTACGTACAATATATACATACAATTTTTTTTTACTTCATATAAGCATAATTTTAGATTTTAAATTCTGATCTTATGTAATACATATTTTGTAAAATAATCACTAGACACATTCCAAAAATGGGATTTTGTAGTTTTTTTGTCACTTTTTTTCAAAATTTAATCGGCTTTGTTCTAACAAGGTAAATATAAATATTTGTCAATATAATTGCACTTATGTGATTGTTTGGACCATCCCAGTACGAAAATACTAAGAAGAAAAGAATATAACAATATTAAGGTTGGTTGGACAAAGTTTGGTCATTAGGCTCACCCTAATGTACATGCAAAATACAATGCTAGACATTTTTGCAATTAGTATTTATTAGGTGTGTTTATACATATATTTTAAAGAGCGTATCATGCAAAAAACAAAATAATAAAGGTATATGTGACCGTTAACAATGGGAATTATGTTCATTTGCATATAATTGACAGGAAGCTCTTTGGTAGTATCTCATTTGATTTTAGATTGATAGAAACGTCTATTGAATGTAAGGAATGCAGGATTTGGAAAAAATAGAAACATTAGTATGGTATCAAGAGTTCTTGTCAATTCGTAATATGGGGCGTGTTGACAAGGACTACTCAATGCTGAAAGTTGAAAATTGATAAGACAAAATAACAAGCACATGGTGGATTCGAAGAAATGCCCACCCCTGAAGATAAATTTATCAATTAGTTATCAAATTTTCTATCAGATTAAGTATATTTATTTTTAATTATCTCTCTAATTTGAAAACTAATTGATAGATTTATCTTCAGAGGGGGGTGGGGGAATTTCTTCAAATACACATCACATAATTTTCCAATTTTTGTTTACTTTTCAGAAAAACAGACAGTGTAGAGCAGGGTTTCCCAAACAATTTTCAGGGTGGCGCCACTTGGCTTCAATATAAACTTCTAAGACCCCCCATTATTACATATAAGTTTTTCTTCCAAAATGAAAATAATGGGATGGGTGTATTTGGTGTAGAGATACTAATATTAATTCCTCCATATCAGGTTTAAACTTACCAAAAAGAAGACGTAGATCCCCACGTTCAGTAATTCTAAGCTCGTTCATTCTAGGCAATTACACTGAAGCCCCTTTCTACCAAATATGATAATTGAAAAGCAATAAAATATATTTTCACCTTATTTCATAATACTGGATAGAGGTCAAATACTTTTTTTTTGTAGACAAAAATCTTGGTATGATATCTTGAAATTGCTAATTGTCCGAATATCTCGAAAAACTCGAGATCCCTCTCCTCATAATCCAATAATATAAGCTTCGCTTTGGGAAGTTATTTCCTTATTATTAAAAGGTTACAATAATTGAATTTCAACTATTCATTGTCGTTGTCTCCACTTTCAAGATAGAAAAAGAAAGTATTATGTGTAGACAAACTTATACAATGTACTCGTCGTTCTTGATTAAAACCCATTCTTGCTCTACCTCTCTTGTCTTCTCTCCTCATTGCTGACTTCTTAGAATGGATTGACGAACCAGTCTGGTACTATTAGGTATAAATTTCCTAGTTCAGACATGAATCTTTGCAACTCTTCCAGGAAAGCACAATACACTTGAAGGTGATAATCTGATATATTATTTTCTTTATATAATTCACAGGGGCCTGGAATCCGGTCAAGATCATAGTGGGTTTTTTTTTTTTTTTTTTTTTAATAACTTACACTTAGATAGGAAGATCTAACTTAGAAATCATTTGATATAATTTCCTTGCAACTGCAAATTAATTTCATTGAATTTTGGGAATATATCTGACAATAAGCCATATCTCATACTTGATGCTTTATATATCAGTGCCTAGTTTTAGAGTAGAAAAAAGAATTTAAAAGTTTCTGGAAGTTTCCCTTTGATAACTATGTAACTTCTTTGTAATAAACGTTAAACTCTTCACAATTATCCATGCCAAGCTGTTGAAACAGCCTGTAATTGAGGGATTACGCATGGATCTGATATACTGCTGTAATAACAGTATTAACTGATTTGTGAAGTTGACCACTAAGATTTTTTTGCTACCAAATGCTCACAAAGCAGTTCAAGTACACCGGCATTTCAAGCAAGTATAAAGCAAGGATGACGACCTATCATAGATGGTGCACCAAACGACCCTTTTAGCATTTATCGCCCACTTTGGGGAATACTGGACTGTAGAGCATCATAGAAGAGCAGAGTAATGATAAAAAAAATATCACCACGGCATTATTTAAGTCCATTGGTGCAACAAAAATACTATCTACAATACAAAAAAGTTATTTGGACGTTAGAACTTCTGTCAAAAGTGCAAATAAAAATTATGGCTTCCAGGAAAAAAGAAATGTCTCGTTGAAAATGTTTTTGTTACCCTTGATGTTAATCAGAATCAATTTTTAATAGTTTCAATTCATTTTTTACACGTTTATTATATTTTGAAATTAGTTGGTTAAAAAATAAACCTATCGCCAATAAGGTAAGGATAGTCATATACAAGAATACATTGTTTTCATAGGAAATATATTACTCTTAACAAAAATTTAGAGACAGTTTCTAAGATATCTTATTTTGTTAGGCAAAGTAGAATGGACTTGAAAAAAACTATATGAACCTGACATTTTCTGATAGCGTTTCTAAATATAACAAAGGGATAGCAAGAGGTGATCTCTTGGATGCAATAACAGCTGTCTTTGGAGGGAAAATAAGATGAAGGAAAGAGCAGTGCCCTATATTTAACAGGTCAGTAGTCCTTCTGGTCTTCAAGCCTGGCGAATCATGAAAGCTAGAACAAATTTATATCTCTTGTGTTTATAATTTATCCGTCATATTGACAAGGTTTCCATCTATTTTTGGGAGAATAAGCTATCAAAATCTTGAGAGGCGATAACGGTCTTCCCTAAGGTGTACGCTCAGCTAAGATGTTGCAAAGTTCCAATGTGTAAGGAAAAGGCAACATTTGGGGTTTTCTGAGGCAATATTGGGCAACATCCATATTGCTTATAAAAATTAACACAAATTACAGTAATTATACTAGTTTTTATTATGTTTTTTCTTAAAGTTTTGTTCATGTAAACGCAAATTCAACTTATTTGAATAGGATAATCTAATTTTTCAAGATTTAATCCAATATTTTAATAACAAATATGTCTCGGAATCCTTCATATATTATTATATCTAAATGCTAAAGAAACCGGCAATAGTTTAATTAATTAACCGATAGGACTTATCGGAGTCCCATTTATCTTTTGAGATTTATGTATTAAATAAATTATCTTATTTGATTCATTTATATACAAAATTTATCCAGAATGTTTATAGCTGTCCTAAGTAATTGTCCCCCGTAGTGGGTTAAATTGATTTTTATTTTATATTTTTTTCAGAATGTCCAAATTGGCCTTTTTTTGCACGAAAAGGTCCTCTTTTTACATCCTAAATTCATAAAATGTTTGATTTTTTATGGATAAGGTAATCCATAAAAATTAAACATTTCACGATTTGATAAAAAATTCCCCTGGACGCTATGGGCAGGCTGTAAAAACAAAATATGCGAAGGCAGACATTTAATAACCGAATATACGTATAGCAGCTAAAAAAATTGAGGTAATGCTCATTTTTCAATGATGATGCGTAGTGCCCGAAATTAGACGAATGGGTGAATTTTGAACTTTTCTACAATTATTATATTACAAAAATAAAAAAATATATTTATCTCGTAACAAAATAATTTATGTTTCTAATATATTGATAAACTGTCAACAAAAGTTATTGACTTTTCCTCCACAATAATTCACATTATATTATACAGTTATTATTAAAAATTTATACCTATATGTATGTTTTTTGATTTTCAAAGAAATTGTATGTTGTAACCGTCCTGTGTTACAACTGCCACCGGTATCCTATATATATACATTGATATCCACTACTATATCCGATGGATTTAATTTTCCAAACGAAAAGCATAATACATTATCATTAATATTCATTTTATTAAATGTATGTCCAACAGGAAAATGATTCCATATAAACTAATATTGATACCTAAAGGAACATCATCAAAAAACAAAATTTAAAAAAAGAAAAACCATCATTATTTAAGATCTCCATACGTCATGTTAAAGGACATCTCCAAACAACAACAACCTATAATTATATATATTACTAGATAGTCGTTGGGGCTTCAAGTCATATTATGGTGATATCTTATAAGATATTTTCCCTCCCCAAGTTTATAGGTAAGGGTGTAGGTACTCATAGAGATATAATGATCAAGATATGGTCATTTTATGTGGCTCATAATAAAAGATCCTTTGATCAACCTTAGATCATAGTACGTACTCTAACTTAAGTTAACCTTGAAATATTTATTAGAGTTATCAGATCATTTTATGTATTAAACTTGAAACATGTTGCAGCAAGCAATATAAGAATGGCTTGTGTTCTTACTTTTTTTTTAAATTGATAGTGGTTGGCGTGGGAAAGTTTTCATGTGCTAAAAAAAGCTCCTATGCAAAATTTAATTCTTCTATGCAGTAATTTTAGGTCTTACAAAACGATCAAAGTTTGAAAATAGGAAAACATATTACATTTATTTTACATTTGATAATTTCGATAGACATTTTTACAACCTATAAAAAGTACAATTAAAGTTTTTGTCAAAGGTTTTTAACTGGGTAAACAAAGAAAACAGCGCATAGCACGGATCATTCTTTTTTCACTTTCTGAAAGGAAAGTTCAAAATATATATTTTAGTAATGGGACGATTCCAATGGTAAAAAATCCCGACGGAAATGCATAAAATATATTCCTTTTTTTTTTTAAATGAAAATAATGTTTACATTAAATAAAGGAAGGCGATTTCTCTGCACGGCGAGCTTTTTCCTAGGCGAGTAATTACACAGCAAACTTTGCAAAGAAGAACTTTCTTAAATCCATTTACAAAACTTAGTCCCCTAAAATAACAAGATATGCACCAACTGCATGTGTTTAGAACACTTTTGTTCACATTTAGTTTGTGTTAAATTTGTATATTCTAAGTTTTCCAGCATTTTCATCTTAATTTTTTAAATTACAAAATTTAGAAAATTATAAGAACTCAAGTAACAAATTCACCTGGTCGTTATTATTTACCACCTCCTACTTCATTACAACATAGACGATTGGCTAGGAGATCCATAACTGCTTTGCAATCTCCGTTGGTTTCTTGCTAGCGTCCAAAAGTACATAGACCGAAATTCGTTGGTCACGTTCAAATGGCATTTTCTTGGCTTCTAACACACTGAGGAAGATTTAGTTTTTTTTTGTTTATTTCATTTTTTTTTATTTTTAGTATTTGACCGGAATAGTTTTACCAAATTAAAAAAAAAACCCATGATTTATATAGGAAAAACAAAGTGTAAAGTTTTTTTGCCGTACCCGGCTTATCTGGATGGATATATTTAATATATATTTTTTTTCATATCTTAGAAAATAAAGAAATACTTTAATAATATATAACAATTAGAATTGCAAATTGAAGATCTTTTTCCAAATACTGATGCCCATTCCGATTTTTAAAAAAACACCTGATTCTCCTATTCCCAATTTTGATTAATTATTCCATCACTAATATATTCAAATGATTTGAAGTTATTTTTTTATTTCAATTATTTTCAAAAATAGCTTTATACATTAGATAATTATCTACTAAATTCTATTTTAATTAGAAATATGGAATAGTGTTTTATTATCATCTCTAAAGAAAAGATTCATTTTTCAAACATTTACCGATTTGTGCGACATGAAGACAAGGTCGTAAAAGAATAAAATTTTCCACAATTTTGAATTTTTTACAACATGAAAACAACTTTTCTACACTAGCCCTAATCGACATTCGAAAAAAGTTGAAATACAATTATTAGACGTTCTTTAGGTTCTTTGTTGTTAATATCTTAAAATAATATCTATATATCATATGTAAATCAAAATATAACATAACAAATATGCATATTGCTTAAGTAAGAATAATACGTATGAATACAGAAACTGTTTTAATACCATTGATGATGATTGATTAAATACAGAGCAATCCTCTCACTTTTTGTATTAACATAAATATAAAAACTATGTACTACATGAATATTTCTTTAATGAATGAACAAGACATGTCTTAATCAGAGTACAAAGGAGATTACTTCATTGTTAATTGCACATTGTACCTAATCTGACTTATACACATGTAAATAATAATTATATCCATGATACAAGCAAATATATAAGTATTCAAAACATGATAAACCATTGTAAAAGTCAAAGTATCCCATCTTTAAAACTGCTTAAAAAAGATTAATGATTGTTTCAGTTCGTGTCCTCAAATATTATATTATTGCTATTTTGAAGCGTCATTTATAATAACATTCAAATTATAATGTTTGTAATAGGTATAGTAAAATAGAATGTATTATTTTTCAATAGATGACTTTGGAATAAGAAAACATATGAAACATTTTTTGAAACCCTCATAACAAATTCCAAAATTTGTTAATTACTCAGAAACTATTAAAGTACTATTCCCCGAAAATTGAATGCAGGAGGTACAATGATACTTACTAATGTTAATCGTTATACTGGTACTTTAGTAGTATTAGAGTATTCATATAATTTTAACGTAATGGTATGGAAATTGATACTTTTGGCACCATTTTTTAACCGTAACAAGTATTAACCGGCTGATGACAAAATCCCCAATCCTGCCCAACAATATTTTTTTTATAAAAATGTCATCAAATTTCGTAGGTAGATCTATCTCCTATGATCCAAAACACAACAAAATCCTTTGGACTTGTAAGTAATGAAATTTTTTTCTTTATTAGTCGAAAAAGTACTGTAACATGTAACCGGTAAGAAAATATTGATATCGGGGCAAAACTAATATGTGCATACAAGATATAACAATTATATTTTAGTCTCTGAGGTATTTAAACAGCCAGGGAATTATATTAAGCCAGAGGTTTAAATTTTACTTGCTGAATCATAGTACTTTTCTTTAATGTTCTTCTAAATAAACCATTGACTAATAGAAGTAATTCTAAATTTTAAAAAAAATCATGACAAAATAGCAATGCCAGCCTTATTTTTTTAGCATTTTATGTAGGTAGTTGAAAAAATAAGTTCCATCTCTTAGAAGCATGGAAAATCCTCAAGTGTCACTTTTGACAAATATGCATTGACAACCATTTGATATGAACGATAGCTCCATTTCCATCTATTATATTTCAATTGACGTGAGGTTTTTTATAATTCTCTGGACAAATTCCATTTTTAGAATGCATTCAATTTTAATAAAAAGGATTTACGTTTAATGTAACAAAGTATCTCATTAAGGAGAAACTTTTACTATGTTATTTTTTTTGTGAAGTTTGACTTCTCTTATTGTTTAATTCTGAACAACACGTTGGTCTTATGAATTTAAATTAAATAGTAGGAGGGCAGCAAAGTTTTCTGCTTGCGTTCTAATTTATTGATAGATATAATTCGTTAAGAACAATAGGGTTATATTTGTATGGAGTTAAATATTCTCAAAGTTGGACCTTGCGATCATATTTTGCAATAGATTGGGATCCAATTCTGAACAGAAGAGCCACGTCGTTATAACCATAATTCTTTTGATCTTGGGTCGGCCGTCTCCCTAGATTGTTAGTGAGTCTATTAGACATTACCGACCATATCAATTGAAGTTCCTTGCAGTCACGAAAGACATGGGCGCAGCGTTTTCTTCTTGCTGCAGTCCTTATATGGCAACTTCCTCTCTATATACTACAATCCAAAGGCGACCCGGTATCTTAGATAGGACTGCTGACGCGTGAGATACGGATCGAACAATAACCTCACATTACACTAAAATGAGAGGACAGTTTCCAAAAATAAAGGTTCTAGCTGACTTTTTTTTTGTTTCCTGAACAAAACAAAAAGAAATTGATTTCAATAATAATGAAGAGTTAATCCTATAAAGTCTATAACAAATAACATTCAATGAAGGATTAATAAATGGTTACTAAATTAATACATTAAATATCTACTCACACTCAGATTGAACAATGTTACCCTCGTATTAATTAGCAAAAAAATATCCCGCATTATAATACAAGCAAAGTTGGCTAACATTTGAGGATAATGAGGTAGTTGAATAACTAAAAGTGTTGAATATAAATCACAATTTTCGAATTATGGTGAGTTAAATTTTTTAAATTTTACGTCGAGTCTAGGAAAAACTACCAAGAGTTCCGAGTTTGCAATAGTATGTTAGGTAGTTTTTTCTTATTAATGGCCTGGGATGTCAAAATAATATCCTTGTTTTCTTTAATACATACTTGATAAAAAACTATTTTTTGATTTATCTATAATTTTATGACCTTTCTTATTTAATTAATTACTTTCGCTTTTTAAATAACTGCACAATACAGCTCATCCCCTAGAACGGCCTAAGAAGTCATTTTGACATCACTTATGTTATTGATTTTTTAGGAGTGCTGTCAAAATGTCATAACATGGCATGCCAAGATTATATGCAATATTTACCGTTCTTGTGTTGATATACACTATTACCTACTAAAATAAAGACTTTTTTTTCTATTTGTGTAAGAAAGGTTGAGATATATATTGTTGATGAAAACCAGAATTATAATTTAAAAAAAAATGGCTAAATTTACAATAAAAGTTAAGTAAATCATATTATTTTTATTTTAAACCATGGTTAAAAATGATTGACTTCCCTTTCGGCTTTGAATGTACCTCGTATACTATTTTTATAATTTATTACAATTTATATTTATGGACTATATCCGTACATCTGCTAGTTTCGGAGTCTTTAAGCCATAAACTTTTGCTAGGACTTGAGCATACGTACAAACATTTTTCTTATTATTTATAAAGATTTATTGTATGTAACTTTTTTATTTATTTTAAATAACTTTTATGTTTTTGTTGTTTATAATAATCATTATACTTTTTCTTACATTTTCTTTATTAATTTATACCATTGATATTGGATTAGAGTAAATAACGATTTAAAAAACATTACCCTTCAAAAATTAGAAAAACTCTAAAGATAATTTAAAAATCATAAAATTGATAAGTGGTACGATAAATACCTTTTTCATAAAATCCAAGGATAGTCTTACTAACTGCCGTAGCACCGACTGGTCGATTAAAATCTGAACACTTTGAATTTTAAACTTCAACAATAAATAATTTATTTTATAACAATATATTTTCAACAAAATTTATACTATAAATAGATGTGGGTCTGAGCTCTCTTATGAATAATGTAGCCGACCTTGGGATCAATGATGGCATTCAGGCGGCGGCGGAAGTCACCCACTGTGGATGTACTCCTCTGCCATGACATTCCAGTGCTGCCTAACAGTAGCTTTGAGGGCCTTGGTATTTGGGTGACGGATACTGCAGGCCTTCCGCTCGACATGCAACTAAAAGGTGTAGTCGAGGGGCTTGTCATCAGGGCTCTATGGGGCTATAAATATCAAAAAAGAGTTCAAAACTCATTCCTGAGAGTCTTGCAACGGAACAGTTGGGTTTTTTCAATGCTTGTGTCAAAAATGGACTTTTTACCGTCATAATGCTCTTTCTACCAACTTTTATTGAAGTTTTTTAAGTACTCCAGGTCCAGTTTGGCTCTTTTAATAGAGTCTTTCTTCCTCTCCAACGTTTTGGACTTGCCAACTGCTTGGGGTGTGCAAATAGAAATGCGTCAATCACGTTCAAGTGTTATTGTCTCGACTTGTAGGAAAGCTGGAGAACTCAGGTTTGTTTGTTTTGTAACAAATTGTTTTTGGTGAATATATTGAAATATGAATTAATTTTAATCACTCAACCTCAATTATCTATTGAACGTATATTTGGTTTACTATATTTTTCTATTGTTGTATGTTAGTACATTTGAAAAAGAACATACTTTTATTATTTAAAACTGTATCATATTTTAGTATGTTTGTGAGAGGCATACTCGTTAGAAGTATTTTGTGTGGTAAACTGTTTTCTTTCTATACGTTCTTTCATAGGTTTCTTTAGTATGACCCTTTTGAGCAAATCAGGATCATCATTGACGTCTGTTAACAGCTCATAAGCGATGTTCATTCAATGATTATTTCTGTCAAAATTAAACAGTTTCGGAACAAACTTCTCTGACACTCATCTCATGCCCATAACATTAAAAAAAATTGCATGGCACGAGCCAACCGATATTTCAATATCCTCAGTAACTTCTCTGATAATCATTCAATTATTTTCAAATACAATTTCCTTCTCTACATCAACATTTTCAACGTGCTTGGGTGTCCCGAGCGAGGCTCGTTATTGGCATCTTCCGGACCATCTTCGAAGAGTTTATACCACTTATATATATTCTTTTACACAAAACAGTTTTACCGTATGCCATTGTCAACATTTTAAGTGTTTTGGAGCACTTAATTTGATTTTTCACACAAAAGTTTATGCAAATTCTTTTATCCATGTTTTTTTCTTTAGCAAAAATTGCCGAACACACAAAATCCTTCTAAGCATTTCTATGTCTCTCACTAACATATTATAGTGGTTTAAACAATATGTATATATTCTTTTTTCGAATGCACTAGAATAAAAAAATAAAAAATCTAGCATACCAAACATATGTTGCAAAATAAATTTATAAAGTCACCTAACTGTTTGAACACACATCATTAGAAATAGAGAAGCAATTATATTTTATATGATTTTCGTTCCCCCTCACTTTAATTTTATTCAATAGATTTGTATATTTATCAAGATATTATGGATTTATTACCTATGTGTTCACCCACTATTGTTTTAAGTACTTTTATAACGTAAGCCTAGTTTTATGATCAATAAATCAAATAAGCTTTAAAAAAAGCTATTTCATAATGTCATTTTTTAAAGGACAGTACAGTGAACACAGTACATAAAACAGCTGCTTTTGTAGTTACGCCATTACGAGGGTGGATGATATAATTTTAGATAGTTATTTACATACACTGAATAAGAAAAATATCTTTTGACTTTCTTATTTTTGCAAATTCATCTCCAAATGTTAATATTTACTCATTTTCATACTTTGCAAATCATGGTCAAACGAAAGGATAAAATTTTTCATACATTCTTTTAAAATATGTATACTTATCTTGTAGCTAAGGACTCTGAACAATAGACTGTCCCAAAGGATAAAAAACAATATTTTCTTCATAATCTAAAGTGCATCCGCCCCTATATTTTATATGTATATATTATATATATAGGGCCCCTCCCCCTATATTTTTCTGTTTCGTCTCAACTACACTGAGATATAGGAACGGTTGAAACTCTTCACATTTAGTTCAAGAACTGAAAGATTATTTGGATTATAAATACCAAAATTTTACACAAGAATTTGCATCTATCTACTAAGAGGCTAATTAATTAAATAACCCTTGTGATTAGTACTTTTTTGTAATTTGCATTTAAGTGTGAAGTATTACCCTTAAATCATGGTTTTAGATTAATACCAAGTCTGCATTTGTCCTTGTTATAAGAGATCAAATTTATTTTTTGTTTAGATGAGATCCAAAAAAAACAATAGGCGTTATTTGTTTTTTTGTTAAATTACATATTTTTGTGGATAATGGATAATATAATTTTTTTTTGCAGAAATGAGTTTATGTTAAATGACAAAACAGATGGTTTTGACTTAATAAAACCTTTCTTTTTTGGAAAGTGGGCCAGGGGGGGGGTGAGAGTATATATATTAAATGTATATAACCCCATTTACCACCTATATGGCTGGCTAATATTTTGTTGAGTGACGTCAACTTTAATTTCTTTTTAAATAAAATATACTTTTTGATTTTTTATTTCTATATGAATAAACAAAGTGTGTCTGTATAAATGTATGAATACACGCAAACGATTCACCGAGTCCACATAAATTAATATTTATATCATAAACATATTTTGATCTAAGAAATCACAATGTAGTCTTATTAGTGAACAATTGCAGGCTTGTGCATAAATCATTCTACGCGTTTAAAGGGGGAATTGTATATAGTGCTCTATGATCTACATCATATAAATACTTTCGATTAAAGAAATAGTACTGTAGTATTAATGAGATAATGATTATATATTCAAAAAGTACGGATTCTTTTTGTTTATCTTAATGGTCTCTTATGTATATCACAATTCATATGAACTTTCAGTATACAATTTGATTTTAACTAAATATAAAGGCTGATAAGTTCAACTTAATTTTGTTTAATTTTTATTAGTGAGTGTTGTAAAGACTAAAGCACTCATCAGTCATCCATGGATATTATTTTTTCTCATACTTTTATTATTATTATTTTATTCTAGGGGAGAGAACACGTCATAATATAAGTATTGAGTAGTTACGTGTGCTCATGAAAAGTGGAGAGTAACACTGAGGATTTCTTTCATATTATTATTTAGACAAAAAAAATTCTTTTAACCGACGCCTAATTACTTCAGGCAATGCATGCTGGGTACTACCGCTAGTATTAAATAAAAACTATTGTTAGGAGCCCTTATAATTTGTCTATACTGCCTAAGATTGGCCCAGACAACACATTATTATACCTTTAAAATGAGTTTGTCTAAGGTTATTATATAAACTAACTATTGATTGGTTGATATATCTAGTAAAAGTTATGCAAATTATTCTATTCCTTCCTTTTTTCTTAAATCATGAAAAATATAGTTTATTTTTCTAAATCTTAGAAGAAGAAAAAAAAAAAAAGGTTTCAGATCGGTCTAAGATTTCCACCCCGAAGCCCAACACTACATATGCATATACTACTATGCATACATATTTGCTTAATAATAGAACGATTTATATAATTATTACAATACTTTAGATGTGGCTTATTTGAGACTTTAAGTTCGCTTTTTCAACTTGAACGAGGTAAGGAGCCAGTGTCCTAGCTTTTAAAAAGCCCTATGAATCTCACCTCTGATGTGAGAACCATGTAGTTTCTTGCGACAAAATATATTTACCATAGAATGATATCTATTTTATTCATGGTACAAGGTATTAATTTAACCCCATAATATTAACTAGGTTAATGTTTCATCTGAACTTTGGAATATTTGAAATTTTAATCCTTGTTTATTATTTTTTGAAACTAAAATAATTTTTGAAAATTGGTCGAAATGAAAGATTTTTAATCTGTAAATTGAGATTATTTTTATTCAAAGTAACTTATTAACAGTTCTTATTGATTTTTAAATGATAAATAAATCATTATTTAATATCTGTGAAATTACATTTATAATTTTTCAAAAAAAAAAATATAAAAAAATAGGTAGTTTCAATACTCTTTCGATTTGGCGATACGCCTGCAACACTACAAGATGTCATACGCTATATAAGAAATTCGTATACGTTTATGCTTAATTATTTATAGATTATATATTTTCAATTGCATCCTTGAATTTTTTGAACCAAATTAATCTCGAACCATTTTAATTGAAACTTCTAAGACACTTGTATAGTCTCATCAGGTATGTATACATTCACTTGACAAAGTTTTTCATTATTCTCACATATGTATTTTAATACATATGTGAGAAGTATTCATTCTACTCTCTTTTGTCCTATATTCTCTTAAGACGGATATCCTAAGTGCGGAGGTAAGACAACAAAGGGTATTCCCAAGTCATCGTGATGTCAACAGCACTGCAGTTACTGAAACTATTGAAGAGGGGAAACAAAAAATACATTTAAAAAATAAGGAAATGAAATATTTTTTTTTTAAACCATGTAGGTACAATGTACATACGATAATTTTCATAGCTCAAACATCACAAAAGCATAGCTACATATATACATAATGAAGAGCTCATAAGTTGTTCATTAGGGTGAACCTGATTTCTCAACTTTGTTCATGGAGGTTTAACCTTTTTAAATAATAAAATAATTTTTTGTAAAGAGACCAAAAACTCTAAAAATCAACTTTTGAGTTTTAACCCTGTTAGCGAACAGGGATATTATACAGCTCAAGATTGATAAAAAAACTTACATTCCTTTGAATCTACATTTTGTTGGTAATATTTTTAAGTATGCTCCTTAAGCATAAAATCCGATTATATTCCATTATTTATTTATATTAATAAGGCCTTTTTTAGAATTTAATCGTATATTTAGCAACTTTTAGTCAATATTTAATTATTTTAATTCATAGTTTTGCTTAAAAGTCGTCCTTTTATTTTTCCTTTCGAATTCTTAGATTTTTCTTTTCAATACAATGACAAAAAGTTAATATTATAAGTCTCAGTTTATATAATACACACAACTTCATCAAAACGATTGAGTATTAATTTGATTCCCAAAATTTGTATCAAGTAATGAATATTTCATATAAACTGTGTATCAAAAATAATATTTTAATGTGTTTACTATATAATATACATTTTAGTTGATATTTAAAAGTACAAAATGTATGGAATAATTTAAAAAATTATAGCAAATTTAAAAGACGTAATTATTATAATTGTTCAGCTGTTTATCCCAAAATTAAATACGTTTTATTTTTTACCATTTCACGAACTGTATCATAAAAAGAATATTTAATGACGGACAATTAAATGGACATAATACATTTTATTTTTTGAAAATCCAATCATTGAAAAATATATTCAATATAATATATAAATTATATACTCAACACATACAAATTATATATGTGAAAATATTATCATTTGTTCGAAAACCAAATATTTACTACTAAAAAATGGATGAATTTAAAAAATGTCAATAATTATGTACTTTAATGGTAAAATTGCGTAATCTATACATAATAACATATTCTTCTGTTTTACTTCATATGTGCACTTTTTAGGGGTAGATTTTGAATAGATATTTAGTCAAAAAATTATTAGTCATATTAATAAGCTCAAAAATGGGATTTTTATGGCAAATTTGTCACTAAATTCAAATAATATATGTCAATGAAATTGCACAAATGAGTTTACTAGGATCATACTAGTGTTGTTCAGTATAGCAGCAAAATATTTGTACTGGGGTATTGACCTGTTTAAAACGGTACCAAGAACTAAATTAGTACTAGAACCGGTACTTACAACATAACGGCCTCGTATAAATATTTACCCACCGATAAATTAGCCATTCAAATTCCTGGGCCTCCCATACACTCCAAGTAAAATTTTATAATTTTTAAAGCAAGAATGAAAATAATTATGTATTAAATAAGTTGTCAATATCTCAAATAGCTTCTACTTAAAAACAAATCCTGGATAGCTAAATGGAAAACGCGCTCGGGAGAAATTATTCTCTTGAACTCAATTTTTGTAGGTTCGCGTATCGTTCCAAGAGAAGTAAATATTCTTAATGTATATGGACTTCAAAGACAATTCCTAGCTAGGTCAGATGGAGCAATTGTAATATTACAAAGTTTACTCATATATAATCAGTCGCACTCCATCTGACCAATTAAAGGAACATAAAAAAAATCGTTATTGTAACTGTTGCACTTAACAAAAAATAATTGTTAAATATTTGTTGTCAGATAAATATTACAAAGTTCAGAAGTACGGATATCTATTATCGTACGGGAACACTAAACTTGGTGCACATTATAACCAAAAGTATAAAAGCTTGTTTGTACAAATTTGGGGTATCAGCGTCACCCTAATGTACATTTGTATATTTTAATTCCGTGTGTACATTTATAGTTAATGAAAAACAACATTTAAAATTATTCACATAGTTAGTTTTTTTTGTATGAAAGATATACAAAATAAAGAGAAAAAAATGACTGTCATAGAAGGGTTTGTGATGACAGCCATATTTGCTTACAGGGATGAGAATGTTTTGTTATTTATTTATCAACAATATAAAAGAGGAATAATAATGATAATATGGGCCTTGTAAGTCAAGACTATCCATATGCATGCTGACTTATATTTGGTTATCTATATTTACTGCTGTAAAGAGAATTAATTTTGCAAATTAAAGAAAAAAAAAACATATAGTTGGAATTATGCAGAATTATGTATTAACATTAATTTTGTCACGATATCAATATTTTGGTACCTTTTTCTGTACAAAAATGACAATGATAACATATTGATTTATAACTTTTGCTTAATTTTGAGTTTAATAATAAATCGATTGCCCAATAATGTCAATATGAAAAAAATTGTATTTTTCTTCTAAAAACCTTCATAGTAACATAGAATGTAACAGCTTGATTTTTGGGCATTTTGGTCTTATAATTACTAAACTATCTTTATAAAATAACAACTATCCAATTTAAGTTCAACCTTTTACTCAACTTAGAATTTTAATAATCGACAAAAAATGAAATAGGATTAGCTCAAGACTGCTGAAATGCCGTTTTCATATGTCACAATACCCATGGTAATTAAATACGCATTTTTTTGTTAACGTCTGCAGAATATATAAAAAACTTACCGAAATCTTAAAGTGGGAGCTAAATTCTATATGAAAAACAATGGAAGTGTCTTTTATATGAATTATTAGAAATCACAGACTATTTTTTCTGGGATTGTTCGATATTAACATTATATTATATGAAAATTAAAAGTTGGCTGGAGAATACCATCAGATGTAAACTCAATAAAGATTATTTTTGAACTTTTTTAATGGTATGTGTTATATACGATGAGATAAAAAATAAAAATTCATACTAATGGATTAGTAAATATTGCAAAGCTTTATATTCGTGTTTTATTGAGTATGTATTTAGCAGTATTTTATTTGAGATTATTTTATGAACTATTAGTGGAACAGATTTTATTAGTCCGTAACTTTGGAGGTTTTTTTTTTAAATTTTATTTATCCACTGATGTCATTCTTATATAGTCGTGTTAAAATGTGTTTTTAAATTAAATGAATACCCCAAATAAGGCCTAGAAAAAAATCCCAATGCTCTTTCTGTCAATATCAACATCTCATTTTTTTTTTTACCTACATTAGCTTATATTGGTCAAAATAATTGGAAAACTGTTTCTTATTTAAAATTACAATGTAACTAAATTATGCAACAGTTTCATATACATATTTATATATCGGGCCATAATCACCAGGGCTAGAGTCAGAGTACTAAATAGTCAGTTGAATATAAACACAAATTACTTATCCTAAATGAATGAAAAAATAATAAAAAGTTGATGAGTTTATTTGCGGAAGGAACAAAAATCTTAGGAATTTGAGTTGATTTGGACCTATTATTAAAACTCAATTATTTATAAACTAGTGTACATGGACTTAATTCCTTACCTTTTGGCTATAGAGAAAATTTAAGGAAATCAAAACCACTTGAATGTTGACGAACCATTTGTTAATTTTTGTTTTATTCTGGTTAGTCATGCTTAATGCTTATTTATATGTATGTACTTAATTTATTCAGAATATGATTGATCAAGAAGTAGCTTTTTGAAAAAGCTTTAGGATTGTAAAAAATCGAATTTGATATACATTTCAATATATTTTAAGATGCCACTATGAAGTACTACTCAAAATGAGTCAAATTTGTCTAATATCCAAGATTCTTTCAGTAAGAGCTATTTTTAACATTAGTGGGGCCTAAGACAATATTAAATTTGATTGCCTTTTTTTCTTAGCTTTCATAAAATTAATTTGTTTTTTAAATATTTTATGCGAGGCCTTTTTTTCTATATTTTCATGATCTTTTTTCATAAAACAAAAATAACACTAGCCTTTTTCAGATAACTTATCGAATGACGTTTTTGTAATGTTTTCTTTTCTTTTTAGAATTGCTTAAATGCCAAGACTTTTTTATATTTCAGTTAATTACTTTATTTCTATAAATTTCTTTTTTTTTAAATGACATTTAAAAAAAAGAAGATTAATCCTTTCCGTATTTTTATGGTCTTTTATAAAAAATTTATTCCTTTTTAGTATGCATTCAACTTTTTTTCGAACATTCATTCAACACGGGATCATATCAAGAGCAGAGACTGGGACACTGTTCATTGCCCCTTTAAAATTGGCCTTGCTTCTAATTATTAAATAATTTAGATTATTTTCGATATATTCCGGAAAATTCTAACATGAACATATTTATAGTATAGCAAATTTGAGTTGTTTTATCAGTCTATTTCAAATAAAAGTTGTTTTTTTTTTTTTTTTTTTTAAATGAGAAAATCATAAAATATCAAAAGAGTAATTTTTCTAAGAACATGTAATCAGATAGATAAAAAAAAACTTACATTTACATATTACTTTTAATCGTGATTTCTCCATAATAGTGCTTCAAATACTCTTCTTCAATGTTTAACGAGACATATATTTTTGAATGATGCGTGCCTTTGTATGATAATTTTGCTTTCTGTATATATACATACAACATTAAATTTATTTGAAAATACGGCTATATAAATTTTTTTTAACATAGTTTAAATAAGCAATTATTTAAATATTTGAATGGTTTTTTTCTTTGGAGAATAAGTCCCAATTTTAAATTTACAATAGAAATAGACAATTATTTATAAAAAAGTCTATTCATTTTTACATACTTAATATTCTTATGGTAATCTTCATTTTTAATACAAAAAAAAAAGATATCTTACTCAGAATCAAAAATATTCAAGAAAAGGTTCACTGTGCAACAACCACATCTTATTACAGTTGTCTTACCTTCTAAGAATAGTGATGACAATAATGATTACAATAAATATTCTCTCACCTTTCATCGAACATACCATTACTTCTAACTAACCATTGAGGATAGCAAGCACCGAATCGGCAGTATAATATATAAATTATTCTACTCAACCATTCAATTTGCGTACTTTCATTTTTGCTGACTATTGTAATATATATTTGTCCTCATTTGCTTCTCTTTATTGCATAATAGGTCCTCCAATTTATCATGTTTTAAGTTCACAAAACAAATTGCTATACTACTCAAGATCATTCCTAGATACCATACTATTAATCAACAGTTCGTATTTGATCGACCCCTTATTTACCCAAGTATTGTTTAAGAAAATTATAAATAAAATCAAACGTAGACCATTTGAGTTTACTGCTGTAAAAAGTTATTATATTCTGTAATTTGAAAAATAAAACACAATATTAATAAACAAATATACTCTTAAGTTATAATAATTATTATAATAATAATAGACACAAAAATAACCGATCTTTAATTATAATTATAATTTCAGAAAAAAGTAGAGGTCTGTAATTAGAGTCAATGTATATATTTCTCTTACAGCTTTTAAATGATAATACAAAAAAAAACCCAAATTTTCACTTTTCAGAGAGCAATCGTTTACTTTTTTCCCTCTTTATTGGTGTTTAATTTACTTTTGTAGTTTTAGTAAATAAATATTATTAATTCTCCCTTCATTTAATAGAAAAATTAATGGGATATAATATTTTTGGTTGTATTAAAGGCTATTGGTAGTGCAAGAGTTATACAAGGTTGTCGAACAGACAAACTCTGCCTTAAAAATATAAAAGATAACCACCCTAGAAATCCTCAGTGCCTTCCGTCGTTTCTCATGAGCACAGTCACACACTCAATACATAGATGATATTTGTTCTTTATTTGGCACTCGATGCTACATACAAAGCGCCTGCAAGATTTCATTACTATGACTACATTGCCTTTTCTTAGATAAAAAATATGTGTATGAATAATATATTTTCAAACATCCATATATTTTTTTACTCGTTAGATATCTCTTAAGTTGAATCAATGTTACTTTAGATGTTTTTTCATGAAAATTAACAAGATTTACAGAATACAGAATAGATATTTCACTCATTCAATCAAAATTTAACAACTCACTGAATACTTAATCTGTATCTTATGTTCACTAAAAGAAATGCCCTAATTCATTTAATGGAAAATCTTTTTAAATAAATAATCAGGAGTGAAACCTCGTTTTATTAATAGGAAGATAAATTCCCAGCTCAATGATGGCTTTTAATATACATATACTTTTAAAATATTGTAACTCAGATAACATTTATTAAAATTTTTTTAAACTTTTAGATATGACAGAACTTGGTTAATTGAAAATTGCATGGGTTTTATTGTGATTACCTTTGATTAGCAGTAATAAGTAGTGATGAATTAACTAAGATCATTTTCAAAAGTGAAGTAGGCTGGTTAAATCAAATTAAATATAAAAGATTACAAAAAAATTAAATATACCATATAATATTTTAGAAATCTTTTTGAAAAAATGAATGTAATATAAACTATATTCATGTAACTTGACTAAAAAAATGATGATAATTTATTAAAATAATTTTCTAATCATCTTCTTCTAATTAAGTGGAGTAAAATGGGTAGAGTAAAAAAATAAAAATATCATTATTCTACGAATTTTCATATCTAAAAAGTAAAAAACAAACACGTGTAAGTCATTACTGAAAATATTTGGATTTCTCAAATCATGAAATGAATGCTTCCCCACCCCCCTCCTCTCATTTTTGGTTTGTTGATGTCAAATAAAGTTTTTATTCAAATAAAAATGAAACGAGCGAATCATGAAATTCCTGATGTTTATATTACATACATATATATGTGATTTCATAACGGTATTGTATCACAGTGTCTTTGAATATGCACTATGAAAAATAAGAAACGAATTATGGTATTATTGATATGTGAAAAATATATAATAAGAGGCCATATTGCCATATATAGCAATTACTTTTATATTCGATTTCATGGTGGTAGATATGTCGTGCATTTTCAAATTGATTTATTCTTTCAAAAGAGAATAATCTAATTTTAACGAATAATGCATGGCATTTCTCAATATAATAGTTTAGTGCAACATTTATAGGTTTTTATTAATTATTTATATATACAACAAAAAAAATGAATGAAAAAATAAAATCCCATTTAATTTCGGAGCTCCTACTCCTTTCAAATTCCAATCATTAAACTCATCCCACTAAAACCATTGGTTATCCAATTTTTATCAAATGAGGATGTAGAAATATTTATTAATGATTATATGTAAGACATAGGTCGAAACAATTAGTCTAAGTATCTATCTTAATTGAAATATGTTACTAATTCAGTATTAAAATTTTGATGATTTGGTAGAATGGGTCATTTTATTAATCATATTATTAACAAGTTAATCATCTTAAAAGAGAGTTAATGTTTTTCTTACTCTTATAATATTGTTTTGGTTAATCATTTAATCATTCAATTGACTTAGTTGATGTAAAAAAATTACGAATAAGATTAACGTTGAATAGTCCAAACTTGTTCTTCAAACCAAGGACATACATAATCAATTTATTTTTATCACAGCTGATTTCTTCAACACGAGCTAGTACCTGCCTCAGAATGCCAAACTGACAACAAAAATAACTTGTCCCACCTAGTTATATATTTATTTCGCTATGGGAGTGACTATGGATGGCTCTTATTAGTAGACCGATATTTACTCTTGTTGAAAAAATGATTGAGAAACTTACTCCCGTTACCCTCCCCAGTGAGTAGAGGCCTGGTTAATAGCTGTACTTACAAGTATACATTAGATGGGTTATTTCTTATAAAATTTACACTTTTTAAACTTTTTCATCTAATTTGAATCAAATTTAATAGGTAAAATATCCTATGAATGGGAATCTTAAAAATCTAATGTCAGATTTGGAACTCAATCCAGCTCTGAGTTATTTATGATGAATTTGATCAAAAATTGTCTTCAAGAACCTTACGATATAATACATTATTTGATAGCTATTGAGTTATATGCAAAAAAATTTTTTTTATTCTGTTATATTCAATTATGATTGAGTTTGACCATATCTTTTGATCTTAAACATTATATCCTAAGATTTTGATATTTGCCATAGAAAATTTTATTCAAATTGGATGATAAAAATTTCAAAAGTGTACATTTTCCATAGAATGACCCAAATGTATTCTATTTTATTTGGTAATTGGAGAATCCTATATTTTACGATACTGTTGTGTTCTAGCACTAAAATCACTAACATCCCATATACTTACGTACTTAAGAACAAACCTTGTCTTGATTAATATAATTGAAGAGTATTTACTCATTTATTGCCCTTGTTTTCCCACCTACGAACCAAAAACACATTACATATGTTTCTGTGTAGGCTCCAACAATGTTTATTACCTTCAATTCTACACCATTTGAAAAGATAGAGAAATGAGATGAACTTGATTTTTGTTCAGTATGTATAATTATGCATTTAAACCCAGGAAAAAATAATGAAGATTATTATGCCTAAGTCAAACAATGAAAACATTGTTACATACCAAAAGGAAGGTAAGTTTATATATACATATTTCTCACACTTGGCCTACTTAAGGCTCTCACACATATGTTAGTCTTTAAGAAGAATACTTTATTTCTATGTAGTAGGTTCCATTGTTTTCAAAAATCTGCCTTTTTGTCTTTCTTTCTTTCCCCTTCACCCCCAAGGATTGTTATTTATAAATTTACAGCATTAAAAAAAATGACTTTTACACGACTTAAGGTTATATATGTATGTATGATGAGAACAACTGATCAGTAAAACTCAAATAATATCTATTAGCTGAGAATGTATTCAACCAATAATGATTCAAGTTGTTAAAAAAAAAGATCAAACTCTATTATAATTTTTTCAATAGAAATACATTTTATTCGGGGAAATATTTGAACCATTGAATAAATTTTCAATATTAATTAACTGTCAACTATAAAATTTATTTATTCTACACTACACATAATACATTGATAAAAATAAAATAGATTCTTACCCTTGGAAGGTAACGTACCATAATATATCTTTATACATAATTCCAGTCATCGAACTATATACGAATATGTTTTAGATATTTGATATAAAAACTCAAGGGAAAAATTATATGTAGGATTCTTACACATTGTAATGCTCTGCACGAGCTTAATATAATGGATAATTACGTTATATTTACGTTTTTAACAAAGGTCCCAGTTATCCACTTTTGGTGAAGAGCTAATTTTTGTATGGATCTAACTATGTCATTTTGACATCACTAATGTTTTTTTTTCTTGCCCCGGAGTTCGAGCGGTTTATTATCCTCAAAATAAACACTTAAACAGTAACAACATAATTACCTTCTAATCAAACAACTAAGGATTTAAAATAATTAAAATACAGATACTTCAAACATCATAGGCGTTAAAATGCCAAATTAAAGTTTTTACATATCCAAAATTAATTTACCACTTGAAATAAACCATTCAAAGTTAATATAACTTCAATCCAGAGCTTTTAGCTTATTATTAATCGATAACAGTTTTAAACACACATTTCAGTGTTATAATATTAGCTTCCGTTCGGTCTGACTGCAAGTAGATATCTTCCCCATCAACAGTTCCCAAATATGATTCTTCAATTTTTTTTTTTAAATAAGGACCAATGTACCATACTGTGATAAATAAATATCATACTTGTCTGTCTCCTTGCGTAGTCTGCAGGTACTTGAATCTTTCTTACTCTCCAATTTATATGTACGCAGATAACTTTTAATGACCCTATATTTTATTAACCATCACTTAAGCTTATCTTATTGATTTTTTAGGAGTGATATATACATAAAATCAGGTCCCGTGAACGTTCTAGTGTTAGTATTTTTACATAATATCACAATATATTATTTGGTTACCATGCAAAAAATTAACTGGTCATTTCAAATATTTTTTGTATTCATAACTAGAGTGTCTTATAAAACATGAAATGAAAGAAAGGCTAGATATATCATATAGTAATGTGACAGAAAATAATAAAGGGACGTAATATAGAATAGTAATTTGTTCTCTATAAAAATATAAGTACCTAATGCATAATAAATTAAATGTTCCATACTTTCTTGTAATTAAAGTAATTGAAAAAATGCATTTATTGTGATATTATTCAAAATATGAAACTACGTTTCAATTTACTACAATAACACCGTACGTATCATGCATGAGTTTTCAAATCCTCTATTTGGTTGTTTTGAAATTTTTTTATCTCAAAAACTTCATATATTCAATTGCAAATATAAAATCAATAAATATAAAAAAATACAAATTTCTTTCTTGTGACTTTGTATGACTTCATCAAAAAAATTGTAATATCTAATTTTAAAGTTGTTATATCGAGAAAATTATGCCTTTTTGATAAATATCAGCAATAATAGTTAGTCAGTTACATTAAATGTTTTAAAAAGATATCAATTTTCAGACAAAAATTCAAAAAAATAAAAATAAATTTTGTCTAATAAAAAATAAACCAAAATTTTTTGTTATTAAATTATAAATGAGAAAAGGATTGGAACTGAAAATAATCAGGGGGTTATTATCATCACAAATTAGCCTAGGATACTTTACAGGGTTAAATATATTTTTTTATTTTTCTAAAAGTAAAACAAATATACAGAGTGAGGACTCAAAAATTAAATCCTCTTCGAGGCCGTCTAGTCTCAGTTCTAAAAGTGGAACAAATTCTACACTTGGCATCAGTCAAAAGAGCTGACAAAAAGCTACAATATGATGTTTGTTTCATTTTTGTGCGATCAAAAATGTCTGAGCACTAAGCAAAACGGCAGGGGGTGTGCGATCTCCTCTGCACACAAGTTGATCTCCGATGCTGCTCTGAACAGGAGAAATGATCACTTCCTGGCTGAGCTCAGGTTGATGGAACCTTCATTATCAAACATCTAGCTCAGGTCATGGTCAATGGCTTAATAGCGTCCGACGGCAGCAAAATGTCTCCTTAGTTCTTCAAGGCCAATGATAAAGTCAACACAGATGTCTACAACAAGGTTATCAGGTACCATGTCTTACCATGTTTGAAGAGAACGTTCCCAAGGGACAACTATGTTTTTACTCAAGACAGCGCCCGGCACACACTTTAAAATTCAAAAGTATGTAGCATTGAAAACGGCTTTTAAAATTTTCTAATTTTTGAGTTATCTCCCTGTCTGTGGCGTGTCAACATGAAAACAACTTGGAGTCATATATAGACTTCAATTTTGTTGAATGAATTGAAATACTCCATAACTATTTTTAGATATTCTTTAGAACCTTGATTTGATTTAAGAGATTTATATTTACCCCGATATGTCCTTTTAAAAATAAATTATATCAGCTTTTCATTCTTATATTATGACAATAAACATTTGGTAATTTAAGTACAATTTTTGGTGCATTCAAAGCGTTAATAAGTATGAATAATTTGTTCATAGAAATGAAAAATACAATGTTTGTTATCTAGGCTCAATTTTAGGAAAAATCCTTCTAGCTTGCTTTTATGACGACGGGTCATATATAAATTATACCATTTTCTCATTCATTTATTATGACAATCATTTTGAAAAATTTAAGTGTAATCTATGACACACCCAAAGAGTTAATAAGAATAATTAGAAATAAGTCGACGAAGAATATAAATGTAATCCAGAGAAAAATCATTATAGCTTGATTTTGTGTTGACGAGCCGCATAATATTTGAAAAATCAGTTTTTATCCTTGCATGCCCATATGTATGTAATTTAGGTATCTATAACACATTTTACACCATTAAAAGTTCTGCAAGTTAACCGGTTTTTCTTATATTATTTTAATGGTGCATTTCTTCATTTTTTTAAATGCATATAAATAACATAGGTAAATACATAAAATAAAATACTATTGTATAGTTTTCAAAGAATACCTAAGTAAAATGTCACGAATTGCGCCACCTATGCACATCAGTCAGATTGACTTTTTTTTGGCTCCTCAAGAAGTATGTGTAATCTGTATATTTTTTCCTTTTTCTTTCCATTTAATAAAAGGGGAAATTGAATAGCGAAATGATTCAATTACAAGTGTCTCATTAATTAAACTAGATTCCAACTTTCTAGATTATACTTTTATCACCCTTACTTTACGCTGTAAACCCGAAATCTACATTTTTGAGTAACTAACATGTACAAAATTATAATTATTACTACCCTATCTTAATACTCAAGAAAGTAAAGAACCTTACACTTTCACGCCACACAACTAAATTACAGAATAATTGGATAACTCCAATTGTGACTTTGAAAAATGAGAGGAACTCTTTGAAGAGAAGAATGTACTGGATAAGTCTTTTAGGTTCTCTACTGAAGATCCTAGTTCGGAAGATATATGCTCAATATTAAATAATGTTCCATCGTGACTAACTAAAGCTTAAATACCTAGGACAAGTACTAAACCAAGTACGTCCGACCTTTTAATATTATGGGCCGCATTACCACTTGAAATATTTTAATGTCCCTCAGACTTATTAAGTTAAATTTCATGAAAATTAGCTTTATAAATTAAAACTAAAAAATATATATTTTTTTAAAACTCAGGCATATTATAAGAAAAGGTCAAACTGAATTATTTTTGTGAATAATTTAAAAATTAAAATTTGTTTTCCATTGCATAATTTTATTAAAGGATCTTTTTGTAGAATATAAATCTTTAATTTTTTTATTTATTTGGAATTTCTTTTTTCAATATTTTGTACGAATTATGTGCATTCTACGCGTTTTGATGATAGTGTGACAATTTTTGCTAAAAATACTACTTGTAGTGAAAATGAGTCGTGAGCTGCAATTAAACATTAAGCAGGCTGTAATGCAGCCCACAGACCAAATTTTGGGCATCCCTGTCCTAAACCATCCAAGAAACATGTGTGGTCTGATAATGAAGTTGCAAGACTCTCTAAAAAGTAGACTAAGGCTTGGCTTCAATACAAACTAAATCCAACAAAACTCTTAAACATATAAAAATCTTCAAAAATGCATGGAAAAATTATTTATTCACAAAAGGTATAAATTCAAACTTTAATTATTCTTAAATCCATTTTTAAATCAATATAAACCATAGATATTCGAGAATTCTTATTTAGAGTGAGATGTCAACTACATGTCATTACTACATAATTAACAAAATAGAAGTCTCGGCCGTTTTCCTTTTTAAATCGCTCTAATCAGTTTTTTTTTTCATTACACGGATCCCATCCTCACTCATAATTGACTTTGTTACATTTCTGCATTATACTATAATTCTGAAGGTGGCTGAAAAGTCAAAACTTCTATTATATGTTTATAATTTTTTGCTTTTTTTTCTAAAAACCATGAGACCGTTATATTTCTGTCCAACTTTGGTCTAGACTGGTATTGTAGTAAAATTCGGTCTAAAAAAATATTTGGTCTTGATCCGGTTCCACGTCGGGTTTTTTTTCTTGAAAAAAATTTCATGTAAATTAATGATTTTTTTTTTTAAAACGAGAAAAAAATTATGGTGCCATTATTTTTAGAAAAATAAATTTATGTTCACTGTTTGAATTTGTGTCTAGAAAAACTAAGTATTGAACGAACTGGCAAAAATTAAGTCTCTGATAGAGTTTCAGCCCCTAGTGTCTATTCCTACGAAGATCTACGAAATCAATCCTTAGTATCACCCAATAACATAATTAGTGTAAATATAAATTGGAATGTCTTAAATTTATTTGTTTTCCCATTTAGGTATATTGAAATCTTTCATTGATAACAAAGAAGGAAATTGATGTTGCAGCTCTCTGTCTGAGAAACACTGATCTTGGGGATATGAAAAAAAAACATACATAAATATAAGTTATTAATTTATGAACAGAAAAAAATGAATGGAATTAAAAATTACACTCTAAAAGAATTTTTCCCTATTTTTTTTTTCTTCTTGTATAATTAATAATTAAAAGTCTGTTTAAGAATATTTTCAATCAAGGAAATCGTGATAAGAATCAAACCGTCGTGTGTTGTAAGATCCGTGATGCATTTTTTCAATATAAATTTATATTATAGGTCCACATACAATATGAACCCTTTTTGTAATTTCATTTCAGACGTTCCTTGGTCTTGAAATCTATATTACATATAATTGCATATTATTTTCATTTCTTAATGAATGGCTTAAAAATAAGCCCTCTCATTCTACAACATATATCATATAGATTTTAATCGCAATTTTATTACGTTAGTAATTTTAACTGGATAAAAAATCTGTTTAGGAATTAATTTATGAGTTATATTTACGTTTTTATAGAGACAAATATACATATTATTCTCGTAAAAATATGTTTTTCCCTGTGATACTCTTATATGGGATGCATAAATGTTGTTTCTTTGGTGTTAACCCCTTTTTTTACATCTAATAAATCATAATCTAAGTTTGAACCTGTAGAATTTGTAGTAAATAGTGAAGCAAATGTGAAAAAAAAGGAATCCTATATTTTGATGATAACCGATAGTTGGAACACCAAAACATTTGGTAAAACCATTAAAAAAAAAAATCAAAACAATTATATGGTATACATTATTATAGTTTAAGCAAATGAAACATAATGTATTTAATTGAGCTTCCAAAAAAGAGACCAAACAGAACCCAATCATTTTTTGAACTGAGGACGAAATACCTCCAATGATAGATGATTTTTTTGGTGTGAGAAGCATTAAGGCACTTTTGGGCTTTCGATTTGATTGACTTTATACCGGAACAAGTTACTACCAGTCATGCCCCTAATTTTTGATTCCATATTTCTTCAGGAACAACTCATCTCTCTTTTATCTTTCTACTATCGAACTCTTTAGCAGTCATGTAGCAGGTGTTCCGAAATATGTAGGGGACTGATTCAAATGACATCAACAAAATATCGGCAGTCTATATGTCATCACTCAGCAATAAAAGATTATTTTAGTATTTACGACTCCGGTTCTTCTACATCGTTTCTCGACCAAATAATCTTATAAAGATTAAAATAAATAAATCAGAACAATTATTTTGCAAACAAAATGCTAATTTAAGAAATGAAAGGCTATATATTTAGTGGAGCTCTCATGAAGAGATCGACCAGGCCCGAGTCCTTTTTTTACTATGGAAGAAATACCTCCACGGATAAGTGGTATGCATTTTTAAATGTGTAAAGATACAATTGTACAATCTACTTTTACAATTCCTTAAATCTTATCTTATACAATAGTATTCTAGCATGATTAAAAATGAGCGCATTTTAACTTCTATAGTGATGAGTAAGATACCCATTCGTACAAGGAAATATACAAATTATATTTATATTGACTTCAATTTCTTAGGTCAGATTGGTTAATAACACTTTGCAACAGAATTTTTGCCAACCAGCTAAAAACCACATTTATTGTTGTAATTTAAAGTATAGAACACGAAAATTACCTTAAAATTTTTAATTACAGTAGATTTGGACGTTAAAGTCTATATTTAAAAATCACTTTTCTTGAGTATAATTTTGATTCAGAGCAATCTCTTGAAATGAAACAACTATATAGATCTTAAGAAAATAAAAATTGATAAAAATCATTTTAAAAATATCTTATTTACTAAGTTATCTCGAATAAACTTCGAACAAAATGTGTCTGATCATACAGAAAGCCAGTAAAATAGAAGATCATATATAGAAACTAATAAATATATATTTTGAATACTGGGAAGGTTTATATCAAATATTATTAGATTTAATTCCCATATATTTATATACTCATTTGATGTCAAAACATGCCTCCAAATCAAAATTATCCTCAAAAAACGCCTAACTTATTGCAATGGAAAAATTTAAAAGATTATTTCCAAGGTTTATGATTAAAAAAACAATTTATGTGGTTTTTAGCTAACAGGGGTTTCAAGACCTGAGTCCAAGTCTACTTATACCTCTGTCAAACCAATAGGAGAAAAAAATGTATTTACAAGCTGATTAATATGTAACAAAGTATATGCCAAATAACCCCTCTTCAGATAAACCCCTACTTTATATTCTTCATTTAAAATGACTTATCTTATGTATTATTTTCAACAACTTGTTCTTGTTACAACTTGTACACAGTCGCAACATGGACACGATATGTATGTAATAGGCATGTAACAATACCAAAATTTCAGCCGATACCGATTCTTTATTAATATTATGTATTTTTATGAATTAAAGCTTGACTAGAAAAGACATAAATATATTAGTAAATAATTTGAAATTAAAAATTTACTTCCTTTCTGTGCTCAGGAGTCAATGTATTCCTGATTGGAATACATTTATATTGACTACACTACTGGATAAAGTTTGAATTTTGTTATTTAATTCTTTTATTATTGAACTTATTTTATGTTAAAATTATAGAAAAACATAAACTTAGAGCTCATAGTTTTTAAAATAAGTTTATCTGTACTCTGTACTAATATCCTCATTTCTTTTTATTGATTGTTCATTTGAAATAATAATATTAGATTTATATTTTTGGCTTAATTATGCATAAAATTAAATAAGCACAGGTTTCGCTTGAATTTGCACTTTTTAGCCGATACTTCAATAAATACCAATTCAGATGCATCTGTACACCCCTGGTATGTATAAAGCCTTGTGCTTATATTGTATAGGTATATACTAAACACCTACGTATATAGACCCAATTTATGTAGATGCTTACAATTTGCTCATAATTGTCATATATCTGACTATATTTTGCAAATTTCTTTCTTTATATTTTTGTGCATTACTTAGTTGCATAACTACATTATTCTATGCTTTAAAAAGATATTTTTTTTTAAATTAAAGCTATCGGTAAATGTAGTTATAAAGTACTTTTAGGTATTTAAAATCGATTTTACTCGAGTACGGAGTGCAATTAGCCGTGTCGCCCCGGCTTTAACAAAAAATACTCGAAACTCATTACTATTATTAAGTGATAATACAATTGTTATTTTATGAATTATTTAGATGTCTGCTATGAAATGTACATAGTTGGAGCTATCAGTAAGTAATGACTAAAGTGTTTGACTAAACGAGACTGACTAGGGACAAATCTATAAACGAAGTCGTAAAACTATGTAATCATTCATAGGCGTTAGTAGTGGTCGACTTAGTAAACGACACTTTTTTTTGTCCACAAGAGAAATAATTAAGTAACGTCTTTGGATAAAAAACGACACTTTGTAAAGAGGGAAGAGATATGTTTCACAATGACACAGAAGATACACAAACTGACAGCCAAATTTCGTTTATTGGTTTCGAGCTTTGGTTAGTCAGATTTTTTTATTGTTACTTTTTTCCCCTATTCTTCAAATTAAAAGTTCATTTCCAGAGTAAATAGAACTGATCTTTAATATGTATTTTACAAATCGACATTACATGTATAATTATATATATTAAGTTCTAGATCAATTACAATATATTATAGAGACATCTATTATTAAGTCATTTGTTCATTCAGAGGTTATATGTATATCACAAGATCTTTCCTCAAAAATAAGAAAAATAGTAATTTATTTTTATGTCATAATATACTTTATACCTATGTATATACTAAGGTATCTCTCTTGGGATCCTGTTCTCCCATGATTTATCAGGGTTTTACACTTTAGGTATCCCCTGCATTTATTTTTCATAATCTCTCCTAATTTATGGTTCAATGGTCGTTCTCTATTATTTGCTTAAAAATCTTCATTTTATAAAATATATTCCCAGGGCCATTTTTATGTTGTAGTAGTGCATATCTGACTCGTGAAGTTATTTCTTTAGTATTGATAAGTGTACGTAAATACAGGAACAATGAGATAAATATGGGATTTTTTAAATCTTATCAAACACTTAATCTAGAACAAGAAGTAAATATTTATTTTTTAGAACTGTGAGATTAGGTGCTTCAGAACATATTTTTTTATCTCATACCAATTAAACTTTTTAGTGTGAAGGTGAAAAAAAAATAAGCAAAATGATACAATAGTTGAATTAGCTCACGCAGATGACTGTTTATGATTACTACAATTGCTGCAAAGGATGAAAAGGATGTTACGAGAGTCCCACATGCCAATGTGTGATAAAAGAGGCCCTATCTTTGTTTTCCAACCTAAAATTCTTAGAATTCTATCCTTGACCAAGAAACATAAATTAAAACTATTCAACTATCCCGTTAACCATTAATTTTAACATAAATATAAAGTTCCTAAAAATGTAAATTCTTAACAAACAAAATATATAAGCAGTTTACCTGGCCATAAATGGTAAACTATTGCTCAAAAAATTAAATACAATGAAGAACGATTATTTTTCTTTAGAAATGTGATGAAATTAATCTTTAAAAAATATTAAGTATAACCGCCAGATAGCTGAAGTTGAAGGTGATAGCACTCACATATTTAAAGCAATCCTTCCAGCCTGCAGCTTGATACTAAGTATCTTTGTGTCAATGAAAGTGACATAGGCTATCATATTTCCAGAAAATGGGTAAATGCCTACAAGTCTTTTTGACTTCGTAATGATTAAATGATTGTAGCTTGCTCAAAGTGATCAAATTAAATAAAAGTATAATATTTATCGCTATATGTTTTTCAGTGTTTTCAATCTTTTTTGATGTCCATATACGAAATATATATTTTCTTTTTCTAGGAGAGAACGTGAATCGAACCTACGTATCTTGAGTTCAAAAGAATAAGTTTTCTATGGAGGGTTGTCTACTGAGCTACGATATGTGTTGTGAGTTATAATTATTTTAGACTATTTTGTGTTCATGATATTTTGAGTACGTGTTTCAAATTGACCGGATTTATATAATCAACCATATATACAACACACGTGGTTTAAGAAAAAATACAAGCTTGTGTCCTTCAAAATTGTCTTTTTATTAGCTTTATGGAACAGAGTCCCAATAAGAGTTTTCATAATATTACTTAGCTTGAAGAGTATTTTTCCCCAACAAGAATCAGTGTAAAATGAAAACACAAAATTCTTTTGGATTGACTTTGGAAATAACAAAAGTAGCGTCACAGCTATCTTTTGACGGTCGGTACCAACTAAAATAAGATGAATTAATCAAAATATAGCACCATCTATGAATGAAGACACGGACTTTTCGACTCATGTATTACATATAATCATTGTTTAAGATATTATTAAATCCTTATTTTTATAAGATATAAATGAAGGCTAATATTAAATATTTTATGATAAAAAATAGTTAATACTTACAAGGAATATAATGAAAAGGAACAAACCAATGAATATTATAACCTAATAGATATATAGATATTTCCTAACCATAAATTTATTTACTTAAAATTAACCTTTTCATAAAAAAAGATAACCTTCTCAACTACTTGAATAGAATAATATATTTTATGTACAATTATAACAGTTGCCGATTGTATATTAATACAAAATATTTCCTAGAAGTATATACATTTGACCTCATGGATGAAATTGCAAAGTTGAAAACTGATGCATTTTAATTAGGATATAAACATACAATTTATAACATGCAATATTCAATATTACATAAAAAGTATTTTCTGTGTTTGTTTTAATAGGGCAAATGAAACGCTTACATATTTTTTATTTGGTTTTCTCATCCAGGATCCCGTTTTCAGGGTAAATCCTACATTTACTTATTTCATAGTGTAAGTTTAAGTCAATTATATATAATTCATTAAATTAAACGTTGAGTATGAATATGAGTTGAGTTTAAAGTTTTTGAGATTAATGCTTTGCAAATATATGATCCTCAAGAAAGCAGAACCTACCTCCTTTAAAAAAAACAGACTTTATTATTAATGATAAAATGAAAAAAATGATAATTTATGGTTAGGAAGATTGCTTCAATTGTATTCCTTCTTCTTAAAATATATAAATAAATAATTAAATTTCACAGTATTTTAATATTTACTGACAGGATCCCATTATTTCCTGGGATTCCTACATTGAACAAACATTTATCAGCAACTAATTTTCTGGGAAATGATAAGACTTAATATCTACCTACGGGTATATATTGTTTACTTTGTGTGATCTTATTCCTCACTAGGGTCCCGCTAATCAATTCAAAACGGAGCAGTTTCATGAAAATGACATCATAATATTGATAGCAACATAGTCCATGGATTGTGTATTCATGCAAAATCGTGTTTAAGAAAAAAGAAAAAAATATTGTTCTAGTACATATAAGCTCATCACTCAACAGTAACTGAGTTGCATTACTTAATAATAATCGTGCATTTTTCAGTAGTTGCTGAGTTTTTTTTTAGATTAAGAATGTTTTCATAGCTAAAAATTACTCTCAGGTGTTAAAATACCTGAGTAAATATTCGTTTTTACCCGAGTCTAAAGTTGAATTATCTATGTCTATTAAGAAGAAGACAAGAAGCATGACTTTGAAAATGAGAGTCTCTTGAAAAAATCATTTCATTGACAGAATTGTTCGAGCCTCCTCCAAACTCTACTGTTTCAGCGTCAATGCTGCTAAATGGATTTTGATAATGAGGAAAGTTGTGGTTTGGGGCGTCTTCTCATTCACTAGCATTACTTTCTTAACCTTCATCATCGAATCAGATGAAACCTTGGATCATTGAGGCGGAAAAACTACACAAACACAAATACTGTTGAGGCCTTGTGCGGCCGTTTTTGCAACTGTTTAATTTATCTTTTCCTTCGATTTTCGCTTAGTTTCTCTAGAATCAACTCAAACTCTCTTTCGATTGTTTTGTATAGGAATAGCTAAATAGTCTTGACGGATTTACAAATTAGTTATATGTGAAGTGGTAACTGGTAGCTCTCCCTTCTGGGTGAAAAATACACTATAACCATCCTTATAAAAACTAATTAATTGGCAGTGGGCATGCGTAGCATCGTAATTCGTAATGTTTCTGTTTTTCCTTTTCTAATTTATCAACTCGAGTTGATCCTTAATGAGTAGATTTTCTTCAACACAACTCTATTTTATATAACTGTTATGTTTACACTATTGGGTCTTTTATTAGGGTAATAAATTTAGTAGCAAGTTGCGAAGATAAAATATTAAATTGTTTACTTTGTATGTAATTATTCATGTATTCAAGTATTTTTGTGGCAAAAAATGTATGTACCTATAAAAATAATTTTGGCCCATTTTTGTAAGAGGCATAATCTAATTTTTTTCTCCTTGACAAAGGTATATTTATTAAAAGAGGTTTAAACCGCACCATAACTATTTTATATTTTGTAGAAAAGTATATATTACATAACACAATATGCACATTAAAATATTTTTTACATCCTTATTACTCTCCTTTACAACAGCCCATGTCATATTTATATTTTTGAACTGATAATTACATATTTGAGTTGTAGATACATTGGTTTTTAGTGCATACATAAATGAAAACGGTCACTAAAATATATAAACATGTTGGTATTAATTTATTTGGTTTTTGGAGTAATTTTTTTTTTTAAATACTATACTAGATAGTTTTTTTTCAGCTCAGGAGCAATAAACAACACTATCTTCAAACGTAAAGAGATAATTTTCAAATTGAGAATAACTCAAGTTAAGGCAACATATACAGTGATTTGTATTCTCATTTTTGGAGAGCAAGAAAATTTAACTATATGAGAGACTGGGCGTTGCTGTCACTGTTACTGGGCTTACATTTGTTTTATTTACTACAAAATAAATAAATAATCAACCTATTAACAGCTGCCAATTAATGGGGGACTGCTTAACAGTGTATCTATTAATTCCTTTTTGCCATTTTTAGCATGATCTAATAACGTTGTTTTATATTTTCGAAGGTATTAATCTCCCAAATACAAACTATTTCTTAATTTGTTTATTGCAAACTAAGGTGCCATATGTTGTGATTTTATTTTGGTGAGGGCGCTATATTAAAAAGAAAAAAAAGTAGAATACTTCATTTTCCCCAATGTGTTAAAAATAAAAATTTAAAAGGTGATAAAAAGAACAGACAAATCTTATAATATAAAGAAAATACTGATTCTGACATATTTGATCATTATTATTTGTAATTTTTTGGGAAGAAAAAAATACGGATAACCTGGAATTTTTATCCATCCTAGATAAAAAAATATATTAGTAATATTTTGTAGGTATGATATTTTTGTTCCACCTTGAACATACATCAATAATTTGAAATAAGCTTTCTGTATTAAGTTTTTTGGATGACGCATCATTAGTTTATGGAAATAATAATCGAGGATATTAATAATTTTTCTATGACTTTTTATTATTTATTTACACCCAACCAGTTATATGAAAAAGGGAACCGTATATCGCATATTCTTAATAAAACATGTATCTCTCGAAATTTAGTTAATTAATTGAGAAGAAACATTTTCTTTACAGTCTGCCCAATTTAAAATTATTTTCTTCAAACAGTATTTTAGATTATCAAATTACAAATAAGAAATATAATGGTAAAAAAGTATTTAATTTATTCACTGATGCTTATAATAAGTATCATATGTTACAAATAATAAAGGTAAATTTAGTTGTATACTGCTAAATTATCCCTTTTAATGTTGGGGACTAAACACTACAGGGAAGTGCTCATGTTAGGAATTCAAGATTATTAATGACGGGTTAAAGAATCAGAAAACAGCCCAAGCATGACTGTGGTTGCCACCATACATATAATGTTGCAAATGATAATAACAAAGTAGCTATTCCGGCAATATTTTGAGAAATTGAAGTAATATTTTTTTCCCTGATAATTTTTAAAATGTTTTTTTATCTCATTAATGCAGATTTTGATCTAACTGGAATTTAATAATATGAACAGCAAGAATTTATAAATGATCCCACATATGTAAATAATTTTTGCTACTTTATCTTTTTTGTAGAAGGAAAGGTTGAGTGATAAAATATATATAATATCCTGACAAATATTATGACATATAATACAACAAGAGTCATAATAAAAAGTAAAACATGTTTTTAAATTATACATTTTTTTGTACTTGTAATGAGGACAATGCATTAATGGAATATGCCTTAAATGATCAATATATTAATAGTGTAATTTTTGATTTTATCATGAAATTAAAATGAGCATGATGTGGCACATCCTGTAATCCATGAGACAACACTTCAAGCATCTGTAAATATTTAAACAGTGAAATCCGTTTATAGTGACAAAAATCCAGGTCCCAATTTTTTTGTATCATAATCACCCGGATTAAGTAACTTTTTTCATTTAATGAATATAAAAAATTTGAACTAATTAGTTTACGAGTACATAATTTTGTTTTTTATAGATAGGACTTTGTTTCATATTTTACGTTACATTTTTTTGTACTCAATCGTTCAGAATGAGATAAAGTGATCTCTACTTTGGTGATTAAAAACAAATTTTAATTTCAATTAAACTAGTGCTTCTCCATTTTTTCATTGTTTTCAGTATGACAACAGCTGATATACGATGTTGAAGTAATATATTATATTAATATATTGATGTGTCAAACATCTAGAAATATGTACCAACATAACTATAAACCAAAAAATAGTGACAACCCTTTTTATAGTGATCATTTTGCTCCAGCCCAATGATGTGACTAGAAGTGGATTCCACTATACAATAAATGCCTACTATAAAGATATCAATATGAAATGATAACAACAATGAATAAATAGCTTATAATTAAAATGGTTGAAGTTGTAATTAAATGAGTAACTTGTACAATAGAGTGGTTTGTATATATTTTGACTAAAGATTAAAAGGAGATAAAAAGTATTTTTTTCATAAATATGATTAAAATATTGCTTAATATCTATTTTTCATTTATAGACTATGATATACATTATTCTAACTTATAAAAAAATAGTAATTTTTTTTTCTTAAGCTACTTTATGGATCAAGAAAAGGGATCCCCATAAGATAATTTGCATCTTTCCTATATGAAATGTAAAAAAAAGGATGTGTCTTATACCCAGATCAGCAAATTTTCCTAACTTTTTTCTCTTTTTTTGTTCCATAGGACAATTTTAGAAAATACACTTTACATACACTTTTTTATGGGTTAAAAAATGCCTATCAATTATTTTGATGCAAAATATTTAAAAATATATTTATAGTATTTTTATTTAAAGTAAAGATGTGCAATGTACGAGACTTTGTAGGACAATGCAATTTTGAATAAGTCATTTTCATACCATATTACAACTTTTCCAGAATAGCCGTAATCCGAATTCGAAAAAAGTTGAAAATATAAGTGCTATATTATCTAGGTTTATAATATAAGCTACAACTCACTCAAAATTGCAACTTTTACATAACTCAAATATAAATAGTAAGATTTGGCCAACTACAGAATCACTTTACCATATAATATAAATAATATTGTGCATAATATCTACTATGTAAATATTATGCAACAAGAGTCAAACTGAGAAATAAAACATAGTAAATTTTTGTATGCTGATGGAGATGATGAATATTTGAGCAACATATTATTGTTATTATAATATATAATAATGATAATAATTATTATGAACTATGTAAGCACTAGCCATGGTTGTTTGTACATAAGTATAGCTACATATGTAGATACAACAACAAGCAACCATCATATGTGTATATAAATGTTCGACGAGCGTTCCTCTTTTACGCACATGCACATTAGACTGTTCCGTTTTTGGGTTAATATTTTCCTACACTGCTCAAATAGTTTTTCTTCTAGGGACATTTTATAAATGGACTTTGGAATAGTTATAGTCTTTTCATGTCATTTTTGGCGGAGTACAAACCATTTTAATCTGAAAAAAGGTATTTTGGGGTAGAAATCTTCCATTATTAAGCCTCTTGTACCACCATTCCAATTATGATGCCGCTATTAGTAAGAAATTGTAATTTTTTAATTTATTTGTATTTAATTTATCAATAAAAATACATGACACTTTTTTTTTTGATAACTTTAGGATGCCTTTTTTGTTCAACAACTATTACGTATTCAACTATGTTTAGATTTTGCTCTGTTCCATCTTTGATAAAACAGGAAATATCGCAAATCATTAAACACATCTTAGATCCTCTAAATGATGAAGTACTTAAAAAACGCATAATATTTTTGACTGAAAAAACAAATACTCATGAATATAAAATGTGCAATCTTTGACTCATAGCATCTTCATATTTGGAACGTGGGTATAAGAAGTTTAAAAAAGAGCAATTTTGACATACAAATCCCTTTTTTTAAATGATTTTTTATATGATGAAGAGTAGAAAAACGAAATATGACAAAACAAAACGAAATTAAAATGTTTATTTAACACGAAATAAATGGTTTAAAAGGCCTGAAGCTTGACTAAAGTCAGTTTTTTGGTTATTGTTCAGCAGGAAATGTCTTTGTGGAGAGAGGGGGGTTGAGATAATGACTCAAACTCGGGACAGTCTAAATTACACATACTATGTATAATATGTTATGTTCTTCAGTTTACGTTGTATGTAGTTTGTTTCATCGTAATGATAATAATAGGGTTAGATGAAGAAAGAGAAAAAGGAAGAAGTGGGAAGTATCATTTCGAGTTCAAGGGCAGAGTTTTTAGTATATACACACATACAAACATATCTATAAGTACATACATATGTATACACATATATATTGTGTATAGATAGATATGTTCCTGTTACAGCCAAGATATGAATTAGGCATACTAACTATTCCTAGAAACCTTTTTATTGGATTTGTTCAGTTCTGATGTGAAATCCCCTGCTCCATTTTGGTCTTTTATAATAACAGTCCAGCAAAATTTTATCTACCCCCTCCCCTGATTGTGAAGATTTCTCTCAGATGTGTTTCTATCTCAACAAATATGAACATAATCTTTTTAATCCAAAATGTATGCTTTTGTGACCAACAGAGGGATTTTTCGAAAAATATTGTTTTGCAACATGTTAAGGATTTTATGTTATTTTTGCCTTTAACAGATAAAAATAACAAAAGAAAAAAACAAATTTTATTGATTGTATGTATTTTTCCAAATTCAGAAAATGTTTTAATTATTCCTGTATCTTTTTCTGAATCGGAGAAAATGTCTTACCAGTACAAAAAAATAACGGAAGTTATTGAAAGTGTATTAAATTCTTCATTTTTGAACACAAGGATAAGGATTGTTATTAATAAGTTCATTGTAAAGTGAAGACCATCAAATTCATATATTAAAAAAAAGAGCATTATATTATTTTAATTATTATTAAAATTTGTGGACTAATATTATATTTTTGTACTTTTATTAAACTATCAAAGTTTAAAAATAGTAAACAACATAAATGTCATTTTAATGTTTCTTGAAGTAAAAGCAATCAGAAGCCCACTATTTCAATCCATGAGGAAAAATTTCAAAATCCCTATTAGCAAAACCCTAATTTGATTGAGAGATGTAGTAGACATTCTTTTTTTAAGACGCCTCTAACGGCAATGTAGCGGCATTATAATAGTGTGGTACGCCATGTACACAATATTCCATGTCAAGAGCTACTAATTTGTTTACCAGTGTATCAAGGCTGTTCTTGCTTGTGAAGGAGAACATATTGAATAAAAAATTAGCCAAATATAGTATTGAATAGTATCAAAAATTGGTTTTGTGTTGTCATGCTCCTACAAGTTTTGGGTTTCCACTTTATAGATCGGAAAAATTCAGGGTTACATTATGGCTAAACAACATGCTTGATGTGAAGCCTAAATATATAACATGATAAAAAGAGTAAACAATTCACAGAAAAATACATCAATTGTAACAACTGTTCCCTCTGTAGGTATTGAGAGTTAAAATATCTCTAATTTATCTTCAATAAGTGAGTTTGGAATTTTAATAAAATTCATTTTACAGGACAGTTTCTTCATAAAAACATGTTATTCATGTTTTCTTGAAATAATTTTTCAAACAAACCTTTTAATGGGTCTATTGTATATAAATGATATTTTGATTACTTGTTTGAACATTTTCAAATATTATAGACAAAATCAATTGCCCGAATATTATTGTTTGATTTTCCTAAAATAGGAAGACAATTGCTCCCTGCTTCCTTATCTCCTACGATTATCTACTTACGGGTGTTTTCTATTTTGCCCACCCTTACCTTTCTATGTATCCATCTTTAAACTATAAAAAAGTATAAAGCATAGTCAAGATATATGAAATGCTTGGATAAATTTAATATATGTAGCATATAATACGAGTTGTACTATATACAAATTTGACAATTTTTTATTTGATATTATCACGAGAAAGATATCATTGAAAGAAAAGTGTTAAAGCCATCTTTATAGCTGTAAATTCCAAGCATTTTCCTTATTAAAGAAAAAAAAACATTAATATGATCTTCTTGAAAATTTGGAAAAATGTTAAGGTAAAGAGCACCTTAGCTGCAATGACGTTTCATTAAGTCAGCTATGACAAGGATATGGAGGAAGGAATTAAACAAGGAAATAGGGAGGAATGACTACGATACCTGTTCTCAATTCTACTCGGAGTTCAACAGGAACTTTCACTAAAACTCTTTAACAGCTCTTTAGTCTAATATGAGCATCCCTTATTAAAGTTGTAACAATATGACTTCCCGGTATGTTAAAAATAAGAAACCAAAAGTTCACGGGATCAGCCTTACAATTGGAAGGACGTTTAGAAGAAGGACAGATTTGCTGTTATGACGTTTTAATAGATAAACTGTTATCAAAGGAAAGAAATAAACACCAATTTTACTCCATATCTAGCAAGGACATATCCAGGAACTAGTCTCATAATACACCAATACCAAAGTGCCTTACCAATTAATCATTAGGATTAATCTCTATTATCCTTGCACTCACGCACTTTATACTTAGATGTTCCCTCCTCAGATATGAAATAATAACAATAATATGTTCGAAACATTAAATACCCCGTTACAACAAAAAGCCCTTAACCATAACATATTTTCAGAATTTACCACTTTAGTAGCCATTTGAGTATATACTTGAGTGAGATCATTATATGGATACAGCAAAGAGGGTACCAAGGATTGCGTAGAGCTATTAGTCGTGGAAGAACTTTACTTTAATAATATAAATATATGCTCCTCTTTGCTTTTCTTTTTAAATATCACCCGCAGAGCTACAGCTACACACACTCGTTGTTAAAAATGAATTCTCCAGAAACAAACAAACCTTGCTTCATTAATATAGATTACAGAGATGAGAAAGACTTATATTACATAAGGCTACGAGTCAAAAATGAATATTCATTCCCTGTAAGCCTTAGGTTTAAAGAGATTTAATTCCAAAGTGTTTTTTATAGTTTTTTTAATAGCTTTAGGACATTTTTTGACCATAAGAGTATGCAATACACATATAGGTAAAAGACCATGAATAATATATTATCGTTGTAGGAAAAGTTTAAATTACACTTACTCGTAAAGAATAATTATTAATTTTTTCTCCTTTAACCCCATTACTATAATGGTAAAATTTTACTTGTCTGTACAACACAAATATCCATCCCACTTTAATTCAAAGGAAACATTATTTACTGATAATAGAAGAGCTAAAACATTGAGTTCCTTATCCCTGTAAAATTATCCTATCTGATAAGTGAGTTTTGCAATAATTGATTTGAACAGTTTGACAACTACTCTAGTAAACAAATTTTTATAGTCCTTCATAGTCTTAAAATTCTATTTTTGTAGTCTACAGCGATGAACATTTTTATATACTATTATTAATCCTTGATAGCTTAATAAACATACAAGAAATTGATTGAAGCTATAAACCTGGAATAACTACGAAACTATTAATTTTTTTAAGGTGTATTTCTTTAAGCTGTTTGTCTTGCCCTTACCAAAAACTATAATTCTTGTAAATGTTTTAAAAATTTAGAATATATTAGATTTTCAAAGAGAAGGCCAATTTTTCCAATTTTTTATTTTATTTGTTTTCGCGACATTTTCACCGATTCGAAATAAAATAGAGAAACAATTAAAATATTGTTTTAATCTTGAAGCATGTATCAATAAACTATATTTTATGATTAAGATCTTTTAATGTTAAAACTAACACTAAATCATTTAGATTTTGGAAAAGAAACGTTTCAACAAACATTTTGTTGGGCAAACAAAATTTTTGGTTAAAAAGGTAATTTTTATGTTTCTAAGTACAAAAAAGAAATAATTAAGAATACACAATCACAATCAAATGTCAAAAAATAAAGTTTTGTTGAGTAGCGTTGTTTGAATAAAAAAACTCCTCTATGCAATTGCAAAAATATATTATAATTATAATCAATTAAATATTCAACTGGTTAAAATTCTTTCTTGTGAACTTTCAATGTTTCAAACATTGGAATGTTTTTTGAAAAATTACAAATTTAATATTAAAGGTGTTATGTAAAGAAAATCATTCACTTATTCATATAAAAATCAGCAAAAACATTCAGTCATTTACCTTCACTTTTTAAATAATTCTCAATTTTTAATAAAAAATAGTAAAAAATAGCAAATTAAAAAACTTTTAGTTTGACCAATTTTTTGAAAAAGAAAACATTTTAGTTTTCAGAAATTGATACGGATTATGACAAAAAATTAACTTTGTGCCAGTGATTAGAGTTAATTTAATTATTTCGAGATAAATATTATTTTAATATATTTAATATCAATAAGATGGGTTATTTCAGTTTTAAAACATATAATTTCATTTGAGATTTGCATAAAATTTGGAAGGAATATAGCATATTGTAATGACCTTCCGTTTGTGTGTTTCATAGCGGTCTATCTTGTTCTAAAAGCTCCATAAATAAGAAAAACATTAAAAATACCAAATAAATTAGCAAAATATCTTTTAACCTTAGGCTTCTGAGTGTTAAATTATTTAATAAGTCAAATAAAAGAGAGAAATGCTACATATTTACTTTTCATTATTGTTTAACACTGGCCTCAAATCTCCTCTAGGTAAATATTAAATATATTGGAAAATGGGTAGACAGTTAATTTCTTTTCATGAGTGATTGAATAACTCATTGGGAATGTTTATTTCCAACTCACCGAGCAACAAAATTTCTCATGCTGAGTTTTTGCATCTGACGACCTTCACACGTCAGAACATGTTGGATCAATAAATAACTTATTTATAGCAACTTTGTTGATTATGTCTAATCTTCCAACGTTTCCTTTCCAAAATATAGTTCGGGAACTGTTTGTGCCGTTTTCAATTCTACAAACAAGAAAACATTTATATTCACAAATGTTTTCGTGAAAAAAGTAAGAAAGTCAGGTTTGAATCATCATGTATAGTTTTCAAATTAAATTGATCATTGATACAACACAATGTGACATTTGACAGTCGTCAAATGGCATTTTCAACATTATATGTCTATAAATATATAATGAAAGCATTTGTTGTGACGTCAGTATTATTGGGAGTCTAAACTCTTAAGATTTATTAGAATAATTCTCTTTTTTGATTAGGATTAAGAAAAATTGTGAAATACAGTGGTGTATTCGGATTTGAACATAAATGTTTTTCTACATTCCTTCCTACCAAAATCTGTCAGTATGATCTAGTTTTTTTTTTGTATAGATGGCTTTAATATGTTTACAAATACATATGTTATTTCCTCATTATAAATTATTAATTACATAGTGTTGACGATAAGTTAGCTATTACATTTGCAAGGCAAGATATTTTTCTACAATTATTCGACTTTTCTCGTCCCTAATCGATCCAAAACCAAACTAACTTTCCAAATTTTGCCATTTCATAGTGATTTTAAATACCTATTAATTGGATTTAATTCAAATACCACTGTTTTGCTTTGACATCACAGTGTGTTCTTACAGGTCTTTAGTCAGTCAATGATATTTCTACCAGATTTTTTTTGGAAGTTTGTCCGCTTCATTAATTATACTATCTGGGACGTCAGTAAAAACTGCTCATTTGTATGTATATTATATCCGAAGGTCTAATTTGACAAGATGTGTATTTTTGGACTAACAAATCCTATTATCTACTTGACCAAAACATTTCCAGTCCATTTCTTGAGTAGGGAGAGTACTCTATGAAAATATTATTAAATTGAAGTTTCCCCTGAGGTTATAAATGTTTTCCACTAAAAGGAGATTTCAATGTTTATGCTCCCTTAATGTACATACGTATATATACCTATAGATAGATAAATATTCTATTACTTATACCTTAGATATGTATGTAGATATAAAAATACTTTATAAACACACTACGTGTTTAAAATTTCCACTCTAAAAAAAAGAGCTACATGTCTGTTTTCCTGAGGGTACTTCCATGATTTTATATTTTATATGTACAGAGGTATATTACTTTAAACAAAACTATGACAATGGAATTTTCTTATCGTGTTATGTATTTTTTGTTATTCTCTCTTGCTAAGACGTGCCATGCCACCTTTTCAATTATTTTAATATCATGACATAATAAATTCATATATTATACGTGCTGTTTATAAATATAATTAATTGTATAATAAATTGCTTGTTTCCTACTTGCGTTAATTTTGTTTTATTCTTCAAATATTTTGATCAAGGCAGACACAAAGCAATAAATTAAGTGGTGAAACAAAGCCCAGTTGGTCAACATTTGTACAAAGTATAAAGGGATGGATAGTCCTTTGCTCGATCCTGTACCGGAGACAGGGAGTCACTTTTTTATGGGCCCCAAGGCGGTGGTTCATAGTACTAAACAAATTGAGATTGTATGTAGGTAGAAGGAAAGAAAATAGAATATTCTTTAGATGAGAGCTGTGTAAGGATATAAAATGCGTTATGAATTTGCCATGCAATTTGATTTTTCCTGTTGAAAAAAATATTGGCCCGGTTTATAATGTCTAACTGGCGACACCTAGGGACCAATAGCTGAAAGTATCACTTCATAGGCGCATAATTAGTACATAGGTCAGACATACATATGTGGAAAAGACATCGAAGTGAGAAAGAAGAGGGTTTGAACCTCATACGTACATACTTTGTACATGACCCCATAGCCCAATATTCTATAGACATATTTTTGTCAATTATAGGCTATTTATTCAAATTTATTGGATTAGTTGAGATACCTAAGAATGTTAACTATTATTGTAAACCGTCATTAGATACATGAGACATAGTTTGGATTCCAGACTTAATCTCAAAAAAAGTTAGAGCTTTCTTTTGTGTTGACAGATCACATATGTTCTACTACCACTTTTAAAAAAAAGTGTAAACATGTATTTAATAAAGAAAAAGATTAACTTAAAAGTGAATTTTATTTCTATTAATTAAAAATCATAACACATTTTTGACCTAAAATATTGAGAACTAAAGTCAAAAATTTCATTTACTGGCCAAATCTTTTTTATATCAATTAAATTATGTTTTCGTTATTTTTAATATTATAAATGATTCTTTGTTCACTCCAATTTTTTCAAATTTTGTCTCCAAATTCAGAGCTCTCTTGCTCATAAATTTGATTTGATTATTTGCTCTTCCATGCCAAAATTCACATTATAGTTTGTGTGTTGATGTTGTTTTTTGCTAAAACTAGACAATAAAAACATAAATTTATTTCATTTCTAAAAAATTATACTACGTTATAAAGCATTAGTCCAACTCAAGAAATCATTACTCTAATATGTGTGTGCTATTTTGCTTGTTTTTAGAATAACTGAGAACACTTCCCTATTGATCAATCGCGTACTGGTATTTTTTTTTAGAAAATACATTATTCTTGTAATTTTAATGAGCTAAGGAGCAACTTTTATTAGCTCACCTAAGAACTTAAGGGTGGTACATCTTACGCTCATAAATTTTATCACTACTTATTTTTTTAACTGGACTGCTTTATTGTAATTAGTTATCGAAAGAATGATTTTTGTTTTCTTGAGTTATTATTATTATTTAATTTCTGAGTGATGAAATTATTTTCATACAATTATAGTCAAACCCTCATTGAATATTTGTATTTGATCATAAAACCTTGAGCAACTTGGATAATTTGTTGCAGACTTATAATTGTTAATCCATGTTGGACTCGGAATAGAATTGAGGATTGACATCAGAGTAATTCTTGTCAATGTTCTTTTTTTATGATATTTTCCTTTTTTAAAGCTGATTACAGCCGATCTAATAGAACTTTTTGACAGCTAAGCAGCTCTCCTCCTAAAAAAATTCTAACTATCATAGTTGTAATATTGATTTTTGGTGTTTTTTTAAATATGCCCAAAATTCACAAGATATTCATCTCTACTTATCACCAAGGATGAAAAAAATATTATCCGCTGGTATGTTTAAAAAAACCTGAAAATTAATCATATCAACATGTGACGACGTTTCATTAAAATAGCTGCGAGTACGTATACGAAGATGAAGGAAACAAAGAAAAACTCCAGCAATGATATAGGCAGGAATTACTCTGATGTCGATCTTCAGTTATATTCGGAGTACAACAAGGACACACACTCCCCAAAAAATCCCCAGTGG